>NC_140167.1:179533805-179783805 GCF_963971535.1 Notolepis coatsorum
AGAGTGAGACCCAAGTCGGTGGAACTGGGTCTGGAGGACCGGCGAGCGAAGCTGAAGAAGACATCAGAAGAGCAGGAGGCCGTGATGCCGGAGGTTCACTTCTCCATGGTGGCGTGCTGCACCAGCGTCATGCAGATCTTCAAATCCAAGAAGTTCCACTCGGAGAAGTTGGAGAGGCTTTACCAGCGCTACTTCTTCAGACTCAACCAGAGCAGCCTGACCATGCTCATGGCCGTGTTGCTGCTGGTGTGCGCGGTCATGCTGGGCTTCCACTGCGGCGGAGGGACCACCAGTCTCACGTACGTGTTGGTGTTTTCCCTGGCCATTCTCCTCATCCTCATCCTCATGGTGGTGTGCAACAGGAACGGGTTCCACCAGGACCACATGTGGATCGTCTGCTACGTGGTCATCCTCGTGGTGCTGGTGGTCCAGGTGATCGGGGTGCTGCTGGTGCGCCCGCGGAGCGCCCTCGGAGGGCATCTGGTGGACCGTGTTCTTCATCCATGTCATCTACACCCTGCTGCCCGTCAGGATGCGCGCCGCCGTGGTCACTGGAGTTATACTGTCCGCCATCCACGTGGCCGTGTCCTGGGTGTTGAACGGCATGGACACCTTTCTGTGGAAGCAGGTATGTAACGACGATCTACTTGGCCAAACGTTTTATTATTATTATTATTATTATTATTATTATTATTATTATTATTATTATTATTATTATTATTATTATTATTATTATTATTATTATTATTATTATTATTATTATTATTATTATTATTATTATTATTATTATTATTTTTATTTTATTTTACGCAGTCCTTTTTAGGCTAAGAGAGCTGGGAGGTATCCCGTTAGGTCTTGCGCACGCGAGTAACGGGCTGCTTTGGGCCAAAGGCACATTTTCTAACTGTTTTAAGTTTCAAGTTTTGTCACATATATACATTACAGACAGTGAAATGTTTGGTTCTGTATGAACCCTCTGAGATTGTGCTTCATACAGTAAAAAGTAAACAGAATAAAGGCCAAACAATATACAAAATATACAATACAAACTAAAGTACAAAGTGAAGTAAAGATACATTACAACATTGATGCATTCTGATAAGATTATGCATAGATTATTTGGGACACCGTTTTATGAAGTATTCTTATTTATAGGACATTAAAAAAAAGAATAAACATACATTATTTATTGGGATTTTAGTGGGATTATTTAGTGGGATATTCCATTAAAACACAATATTTTCATTTGGTTAAAGGGGGAAGCAAATGTTAGCTAGCTACAACATGTACGATACTGACATTAAACTTTCTCCGTGATGCATCCATCGGCTGCAGTATTAGTTGCCACGGAAACTGTCTTGGTTGACTGGTTTATCGTCCCTCTTTCATGGAGACCAATTAGATCTATTTTAGCACAAAGCCGCACATCATGATGGACATGCACGCAATGCACTCACATTATTCTGCTAGTCTGCGCATATGGTAACTATGGATGAGCAAAATCCAAAATGCAGTAGTTCAAAGACGTCAGCGGTGTGACCTTCCATGAGTAAAAAGTGTGTCTGACCTGGTGGCGTTGTGAAAGACTAGAGATTTGATCACCATTAAGCACTTTTACAGCCATGGATGAATTCTGTTTTTTTTTATTTTTAGGCCTACTTGTGTCATCTTTTGTCACTTGTAGACAGTCATACCGCTTGAATATCTGATATTCTAACTTCAAACCTCCGCTCTGTGCGTACATTGTGAACTTTGGCAGCTGCCCTCTCTCTACATGGGCCTAGAGGCTGTTATTAAAATGCCTAATTCGAAAATGTGTCTGCTGACCCATTTTGTTTTCTAAACTGTTAATTGTGACTCCGTCTCTGTCTTGGAAAGACGGGTGTATTTTATAGTAGCTTTTATTAGCTTAGTGTAGGGTTCCAGGAGATATTGTTTTTATGTGCTGGGCCTACATGTTCCTAATAAAAACCTGAATGCCCCTGGTTGTATTCAATCCAGTAAAGAAAAAATGCTCTAGAGCTTAGGTCTTGATCTGTAATAAACATTCCTACACAAATAGGTTTACTGTTCTACTTGAAATATTGTTGAACCTTGTGTAGTGTATTATAGGGTGCACAGATTGGCAGTGAGTATAGGGTTGGGTACCATTCACATTTTAACCGTACCAGTTCCTGGAATTCGGTATTCGGAACCCAATGGTACCTTTTCTCTGTACTTAAGTCTCTCTGTAATAATTTTCTTTTATTTCAGTTGTAAAAAATACAAAAGAAATTCTCAACTTATTATTTATTTAGAACATTTTGTTATTTATTGTTGTAACACACCACACAAAATAAATTGCATGATCATGTATTATGTTTTTCAAATGTCTAAATATCAACATTATCTGGCCATCCTCAGTAAATATAATCAAACTCCTCTGACCTCGTCTGGTCTTTCCAAAGACCCAAGAGACGGGACAGTAATATATATATTAAGGAATACCCTTAAAAGTATATAGCTCGGTACCCAACCCTAGCAGTGAGGCTGAAAATGTATAGATAGTTCCTTCTCTCACCCCCCCCCCCCCCCCTCCCCCACTCTCCTCATCTCTCCTCTTCTCTCTCTCTCTCTCTCTCTCTCTCTCTCTCTCTCTCTCTCTCTCTCTCTCTCTCTCTCTCTCTCTCTCTCTCCCTCTCTCCCCCCCCTCTCTCCCTCTCTCCCTCTCTCTCCCATGCACCTTCTCTTCTGGTCCACACAGTATTTACCAGTCCCTATACAACCCGTAAACATCTGCTCTAACAATGAAGTTCTTCCAGAGAAACACTTTATAACCTGGAAAATGGAAACAGTGCATCAGTCCTCCACTTGAAGTCCTAAACAGGCTTGTAAACTAACTGTGTAATAGAGGAAAATGAACTCCCAAAGTAAAAAAAAAAAAAAACAGATATATTTACAACTCTCCCGTATTTTACGTCATCATTAGTGGTACCTAAAGGATAAACGTATATGAGGAAAATATTCAGCCTTTTGGTTCCTTCCGGAATTGGGTACGTTTGATTACATTTGCAGCCTCGCAAGTTTAACCACTTGTGATAACCCACACGTGAGCCTGCGTCTTAATTGTGTTTACTGTGAAAACAGTCCTTTGATAGGAGGAGTGTGTGGGAACGGGCTGCTGTATTTGTTGCTCTTTCCTCGCATGCTGTTGTTTTGAGCATATCATATCCCCCCCTATGTTTACATATGTCCCAGCGAGCCTCCGGAGCGGAGCGCTGTGTTTATGCGAGGTCCCAAGATGATGCTTTGTTGCACAAGTGCTCCCAGGAATACCCCGATCTGCCCCCAAAATGTCAGATGCACGGCATCGGCCCATTTCTTACCACCTTGGAAGAGATTGAAAGTTCCCCGCCGGCACACAGCGAAGAAGATCCACTTGCAAAGAGAAGCGTTCGGTCTCCCGTGTTCAGCAGGCATTTCGGTTGTACTTAAGGAGAAGCATTGGACCCAGAACCAGACCTACGGGGGGCCTCACTGTTCTTGTCTGTTTATCTCAATTACTTATAAGTAAGATCACAACAAAGGACCTATGGCTGGCGATCAACTTCTACCCGTCACGTGCGTCCACTCAGATCTGTGTGTTCTGCATCTAGCAGCTATTTCCAGAGAGGTTTCTGTTTGCGGAAGCTTGATGCTTTTTTTTGCCTCTAAAGGTTTCACCTGCACTTCTCTCCATCCAACCTTATCCATCTCTCTGTTCTGCCTGGCTGGAGAGCCCCCACACCACACCCCACCCCCACCCCTGGACCAGGACATCCAAGTGATACACAGCACAAAGCTATAGGCCGCAGTGCCGCCCCGCATTGGGTTTGGTCTAAGAGCCAGGCTCCTTCACAAAGCTTGTTCTCTCCGGCCTTCGCTCCCTCCCTCCTCCTCGGCTCCTCTGCTGCCCTCAAGGTGAAAGCTGACGCCTCATCACACGTCTCCCATCAATCCAGTCATGTCAGATCACTTGATTCCTCACAGGGAAGACAGTGAGCAAAGATGCACTTTTCAAGTGTCTACACACTAAGCACAGGGTGCTGTCTGCTCTGCTCTATTATCCCCACTGTCTTAGTCAGTCTGGACAGAGATACTAGACACCGGTGCTACTAAAAGCACCTTCTATCTCTCTCTCTCTCTCTCTCTCTCTCTCTCTCTCTCTCTCTCTCTCTCTCTCTCTCTCTCTCTCTCTCTCTCTCTCTATCCATCTGTCTGT
The DNA here is from genome assembly GCF_963971535.1 of Notolepis coatsorum. Taxonomy (NCBI): domain Eukaryota; kingdom Metazoa; phylum Chordata; class Actinopteri; order Aulopiformes; family Paralepididae; genus Notolepis; species Notolepis coatsorum. The sequence goes on from NC_140167.1 coordinate 179,538,046, forward strand.
CTTGTCTATCCGTCTGTCCGTCCAGCCACCCCTCACCCCCCCCCCCCCCTCTTTGAGGAGAGCAGGTTAGCTGACCAGTCCCAGTTGGCAGCCTTCCAGTGGTAACAGGGTTTGCAGCCCCTCTAATTGAATTGTCCAGCGCTGTAACGTGCAGACTCACTGGAATTCAAAACAGATGTCCTCCGCATCTCCCCTCCCTCCCTCCTCCACCCCCCCCCCCCCCCCCCCCCCCCCCCTGCTCCTTTACACCCAGAGCCCTCCTGACACTAAACTGCTTTTAATTTGCCTTTTGAGATGCAGCCTTCATGGATGCTCTCCATCCACGCCCCCCTCCCCCCTGGAAGCCTGGCTACGTGCACTTTTCAGTGTCCTGTCCTGATGGACGTGGCCCCCGGGAAAAGATGTCTAAATCCGAAACGTAAACATCAGATATCTCAGCGGAGCCTTCACCGTTTTGTCCACATCCCTTGTGGCAGTGTCCAAATATATAGTTTCAGGCATTGTTTGGCGTATTTAATTGCATTTCATCTAGGGATGCCCCGATCGATCGGCCACCGATCGTTATCGGCCGATAATTAGTATAAATATGCGATCGGGGAATTCCGATATTAGTCACTTCGCCGATCGCGGAAACTGATCAAGTGGATATCTCACTCGCTTGTCTCAGACGCACAGGACCTGCAAACTGCTCCTCCTCCCTAGCCCCGCCCGTACCCGTGTAGAGTTTGTAAACACAGAGGAGGCGGACCTCCTCTGCTGAGTCTAGATAGTGCATTCGACCTGAGCTAACGTTAGCTACCTAGCTATCGTTACTGTTTAAACAAAATTACCCAGTCAACTATTCACTTTTAGTAGGCATTGTCTAACGGTATTTAGCCGGCTAGCTACCGATAGCTCCTGATATCAACAAATGCTCCAGCAAGTCTTGTAGTGCATGTTGATACCTCCGTTAGCTCGCGTTAGCTGACGTTAATTCACTGTTCAAAACGAAATGTCCGATTGAACTAAATAGTTGTCTTAACGTCATCTAGCCGTCTGTGTGTACAGTGGAGCTGTTTGCAGATAGCGAGCAAAAGGATTCTCCGGCGCTGCAGCGGGACCCCATTGGTAACGTTAAGTGCTTTGGTCATTTCACATTCAGCAAGCCCTCAGCTCGAATACGCATTCAATCAATGTTATAAGACATTGATATCAGGAGCTATCTGTAGCTACTGCTAGCCGGCTAGATGACGTTAAGACAACTATTTAGTTCAATCGGACATTTCGTTTGAACAGTGAATAACGTCAGCTAACGCGAGCTAACGGAGGTATCAACATGCACTACAAGACTTGCTGGAGCATTTGTTGATATCAGGAGGAGCTACTAGAGTACACACAGACAGTGGAGCTGTTTGCAGATAGCGAGCATTTTGACTTGTTGCGTGGTGGCGATGTCTCGCAGATAATACAAGTACAAGTCTATTCTAATTATATAATATATATATTTTATTAAAAAAAAAAAAAAAAAAAAAAAAAAACTTTATATAAAATAATTTAATTTCTTTTTAATCAAAAACGATCGGTATCGGATCGGTATCGGCCGATATGGCTCATGATGATCGGTGATCGGTATCGGTGGCAAAAAACGTGATCGGGGCATCCCTAATTTCATCCCTTTTGAGCACCTAGACCAGTGGTCACCAACCCGTCGATCTTGATCGACTGGTCGATCTTTGAGACTGTCCCTGTAGATCTTTCCATGAATCTTTTTTTTTTTTTTTTTTAGATCTTACCCTGAGAGTCCACATTACAGTTCTACCTTTGTTTTGATGTGAAAAGTGATGCTGCACTTAGCACTGACTGAGAAAGTACACATACAGTTCTACTTTTGTTTTGATGTGAAAATGATGCTGCACTTAGCACTGACTGAGAAAGTACACATACAGTTCTACTTTTGTTTTGATGTGAAAATGATGCTGCACTTAGCACTGACTGCACTTAGCACTGACTGAGAAAGTATACATTACAGTTCTACTTTTGTTTTGATGTGAAAAGTAATGCTGCACTTAGCACTGACTGAGAAAGTACACATTACAGTTCTACTTTATAAAATGCTAATTGTAAATATGTTTGTCAATGTTAATAATATGAGAAAGTCCACATTACAGTTCTACTTTTGTTTTGATGTGAAAAGTGATGCTGCATAAGATGACTGCACTTAGCACTGACTGAGAAAGTACATAATAGTTCTACTTTGACGTTTTAATGTTGGACCAAAGCATTGCATGTAATTAGAATACAGGCAAATAAAAGTCATTTAGTTTAAAGTACAATCTTGGCTGTCTTTTTCTCTCAACGCTTCAATAGGTAGATCTTGCCTTCACCAAAAAAAAAAAGTGATCTTGGGCTTAAAAAGGTTGGTGACCACTGACCTAGACTATATGTCTCGAGATCATGGCTGCATAAACGGAGACGTTACCATTGTGAGACAGCATGTAGAGAGGCTTATATGTGGGTGCAGGGCAGGCCACAGTACCTCTTATACCACTTCTGTCGTGCTCCCCCGTAAGTGCAGAGGATCCCCGCACACAGTTCTCCTCGTATCTTAGCAACAGAGTCCCTACTCCACACACAATCCATAGCCACTCGGAGCTTCTCAGAGAGCACCTATGTCTTCTCTCGCTCTCAACCCAGGGATGACTGCATCAACCCAGGGATGACGGCATAGAAGCCCCCTGGGGGACACTGCAGCATCATGACAGTATAGAGGCCCCCTGGGGGACACTGCTGAATCATGACAGCATAGAAGCCTGGGGGACACTGCAGCATCATGACAGTATAGAGGCCTGGGGGACACTGCAGCATCATGACAGTATAGAGGCCCCCTGGGGGACACTGCAGCATCATGACAGTATAGAGGCCCCCTGGGGGACACTGCAGCATCATGACAGTATAGAGGCCCCCTGGGGGACACTGCAGCATCATGACAGTATAGAGGCCTGGGGGACACTGCAGCATCATGACAGTATAGAGGCCTGGGGGACACTGCAGCATCATGACAGTATAGAGGCCCCCTGGGGGACACTGCAGCATCATGACAATATAGAGGCCTGGGGGACACTGCATCATCATGACAGTATAGAGGCCCCCTGGGGGACACTGCAGCATCATGACAGTATAGAGGCCTGGGGGACACTGCAGCATCATGACAGTATAGAGGCCTGGGGGACAATGCAGCATCATGACAGTATAGAGGCCTGGGGGACACTGCAGCATCATGACAGTATAGAGGCCTGGGGGACACTGCAGCATCATGACAGTATAGAGGCCCCCTGGGGGACACTGCAGCATCATGACAGTATAGAGGCCTGGGGGACACTGCAGCATCATGACAGTATAGAGGCCTGGGGGACACTGCAGCATCATGACAGTATAGAGGGCCCCCTGGGGGACACTGCAGCATCATGACAGTATAGAGGCCTGGGGACACTGCAGCATCATGACAGTATAAATCAAATCAAATTTATTTGTAAGGCCCGACAACACACGTTAATGTCCCCATGGGCCGTACACGTCTTCTTTAAACAAGTCAAGAAGAAACATAACAATAAGTCAAGAACAGAACAAGAACACCATAAGGTCCAACACATTTTAAATAAATGAAAGAATGCAAGCACTCCCAGACATACCCCACGCGAAGGTAAGGAAAAACTCACTAAAACCTAACAATAGGGAAAAATGCTCCACAGGCAGTGTGGAGGAGAGAAACCTTAGAAGGGCCATTCAAGGCGGCTACGTGGCGTAGTGGGCAAGGCGCTCGCCACGAAATGCTGGAGACGCTGGGCTCGTCAGTTCGATCCCAGCGCTCCACATTTGCTTTCAGTTTAGCTGGTCGTCCGTACTAATACACATTGGCCGTATTAGGGGGTGGGAAACTGATGGGTGGGGATCGGGCGTTGTGGACAGCGACTCCTACAGGTCGGTTGGTGCGCCTGCGCAGTAGAATCAGGAAGTGTCGGGGGCAGCGTGAGCCTCCCACGCGTTACTCCTCACCACTGAGAGATCGAGCTGCGCAGGTGAAAAGATGCGACTGCTGTTACCTCAAGTACCGGAGGGGACTTGTGCTATGTATGACTTAGTCCACATTGCAGCCGGCTTGTGGGAGGCAAGAAACAGCGTCCGTGACAGGGGAGGGTTGAATTGGATGATACGAAATTGGGATGGGAGAAAATATAGAAAATGGGAGAAAAAGTGGATAAAAAAAAAGAAAAAGAAGGGCCATTCAAGGGGGGATCTCCCTTCTTAGATGTCATTGATAGTAGTGTTGCAGACTAACAGTTGGTAAGCATGCACTCAAGTGTGTAGTGAAACACAGATGAGTGCATGCAATAGCAACTGAACATTTTTAAAGATAGAGCTGATAGCGAATCTATTTGAGGCACAGGGGCGGCGCAAAGAGGGTCGCGTCCTCCCCGTCTTAATCACGGGACATTCAACACTCCGGTCATTGCTCCGAGACAGCCGGAGACAGGGAGATAGGGGGCGGCGCAGAGAGGGTCGCAACCTCCCCGACATCATCGCGGGATGTCCAGCACTCCGGTCACCACTACGAGGCCGCCGGAGACAGGGAGACAGGAGGGCACGCAGAGAGGGTCGCATCCTCCCGGCCTTCATCACGGGACGTCCGACACTCCGGTCAGCACTCCAGGACAGCAACTCACAGGGAAACAGGGAGACGGGACAGGCGTTAGACATCTCGCGTGATTGTAGTGGGCGGACATAGCAATAGATACAAGTGGTAAGCATATATGTGAATAGAGTAGATATATGAAGTAAGCATATTATGTGAATAGAATAGAAGTACTTAACCCAGCAATGAAACCGCGTTGACAGGCCAGTTGACAAGACAAGGGTTGACAAGGGGTGATCGAGCCTTCGAGGTGACAGCACCAAGGCTCTGGAACGCTCTCCCCCTGGACCTGCGAACTGCCCCCTCTGAGAACTCTTTTAAAAAACAACTAAAAACACATTTGTTCAGGCAGGCTTTTAATCACACATAGGCGCCTTTTTCTGTTCTATAGTGTTGTTTTAATTTGTTTTAATTAGTGACTCATGATTTTATCCAAATTCTTTTATTCTACTTTTTCTATCTGGTTTCACTGTTTTTAACTGCTGTTTGTCTGTTGTCATTTATTTCTGATTTTGTTTTTATTGTGTTTTTATATTAAGCTGTAGTGTAAAGCACCCTGTGCATTCGTGCTGTGAAGGGTGCTCTATAAATAAAGGTCATTCATTCATTCATTCAAGACCACGGACAGACCACGGTAAGTAGCTGATCCATGGCCTCGGTGGTGCATGTAGAGCAGTCACTGTAATCTTGGCCAAGACCCCGAGGCATCCATCACCTTAGTCAGCACTAGGAGACAGGCACTCAGAGAGATGGGGGAGGGAGGGGGGGGGGGGGGGAGTTAGAGAGTTCCCATGTTTGTGGTGCTGCAAAAAAGCAGACATGGGGGAAAATAGACATCCTAACTAAACTAGACAGATTAGTATAGAGGCCTGGGGGACACTGCAGCATCATGACAGTATAGAGAAGCCAGAGGGACACCGGTATAGAAGCCTGGGGGACACTGCAGCATCTTGACAGTGTAGAGGCCCCATGGGGGACACCGGTATAGAAGCCTGGGGGACACTGCAGCATCATGACAGTATAGAGAAGCCAGAGGGACACCGGTATAGAAGCCTGGGGGACACTGCAGCATCATGACAGTATAGAAGCCCCCTGGGGGACACCGGTATAGAAGCCTGGGGGACACTGCAGCATCATGACAATATAGAGAAGCCAGAGGGACACCGGTATAGAAGCCTGGGGGACACTGCAGCATCATGACAGTATAGAGAAGCCAGAGGGACACCGGTATAGAAGCCTGGGGGACACTGCAGCATCATGACAGTATAGAGGCCCCCTGGGGGACACTGCAGCATCATGACAGTATAGAGGCCCCCTGGGGGACACTGCAGCATCATGACAGTATAGAGGCCTGGGGGACACTGCAGCATCATGACAGTATAGAGGCCCCCTGGGGGACACTGCAGCATCATGACAGTATAGAGGCCCCCTGGGGGACACTGCAGCATCATGACAGTATAGAAGCCAGAGGGACACCGGTATAGAAGCCTGGGGGACACCGCAGCATCATGTGGGTGAACAGGTCCCTCTGTGGAAGATCTAGATTTTTCTATAGAGCCAGAAACGAAACGATCTTTGATAGATTTTAGCCTCACACAAGACCAGCCCCACTCGCTATCAATTTCATTATTCATATGACTCTCTCTGCCTCTCTGCCTGCTTCATTGTTTTTCGCATGCCCCACTGTCATTCTCTAGAGTGAAATGTGATGTCAATAGCACGTACATCCACAATTTAAGGTGCTCTAATTTGATCCCATACCCCCATCCCCAACCTGATCAGCGTCCATTTGATAACAGTTTGTGGTATTTGTGTCAGTCGGAACTGTCGTGGGCAGGGGTGCAGTGCTGGGCACACGCGGTCAAACGACGTTTGGGCTTCGTCACTGAGGCCGAAGTGCGCGCATCCTATTATTATGCAAAGTCTAGGTGATAAGTGCCGTATACCCCGGCCGCCGGCACTTATTATCACCTAGACTTTGCATAATAATAGGATACCGACAACCAAATACAAGCCCTGTAGGTGTGGTGGGGGGTTGCTTGATCTCCCGACTGGAAGGATATCATCTGTTCTGTGCGCAACCGAGGGAACATGTATGCGCGTGCACGCGCGCAGGCGTTTGGCCTTCGCCCATATTACGACTGCACCCCTGGTCGTGGGTATTTTGCAGGTGTGGGTCCCAGAACAATTGTAATGGAATGCAAGGCAGGCTCTAGGCCCCCCAAGGTTGTGAGTCACGGTTGTGGTCACTTCTCACTCTGCACTTGGTAATCAGGACAGACTGCATCCTGCATCTTTAGCCTGAAAAGAGTGGGTTGTGACCTTATTGTTGAGATTCAGACACACTCAGAGCCACTGCAGAGACTCTCTCTCTCTCTCTCTCTCTCTCTCTCTCTCTCTCTCTCTCTCTCTCTCTCTCTCTCTCTCTCTCTCTCTCTCTCTCTCTCTCTCTCTCTCTCTCTCTCTCTCTCTCTCTCTCCCCCTTACAATGCTGAAGCGGACAACAGTAACCATCACAATTTTGAAATATAATTAATTAGCCAATAGTAGTAACAAATTGTACTAGTAGTCTTTTGTCAGGGTATCTGCGGGGTATTAAAAAGTCTTAAAAAGTATTGAATTCATAATCCTCAATTTATTAAATGTGAAATGAAATGTTTTTGTGTTCAAGTTGTTGTTTTAGCGGGGCTTCTGGGAGCTTGGTGCCTCTGACGAGAGATTATATGGAACGTGTGAGAATTAAAATTGGCACGCAAGTGCAGCCACTTTTTTTTGCTAGTATGATTGTGAAATCTTTATTAAAAAGTGGTATTAAAAAGGTTGTGAAAAGTCTTAAATGTAACTTGTTGAAACCTGCATATACCCCGTTTGTAGAAACTCATTAAAGAAATAATGAATTCTCTCCCTCTTCTTCCCTCCTCTTCCTCTTCCTTCCTTCCTTGTCCTCCCTCCCTCGCTCTTACACCTACCTCACTGCTTTCCTTCCTCCCCCTTAATGTCAACAATGGCTGTTGCTCTCTTGTCTCTCTGTTCACCCACACAGCTCTATGGTGCAGCTCAGGGGGGAGGCTAGTGTTCTTTATGCGCTGCTCGCAATCAGTATGGAAATGGGCTTGGGAAGCGCCTTCAATGGCGTTCAAACCCAGAGGACCAGTAACTATGTGCAAACTAACTGTGTTCAGTTGAAGTCGAGGTCACTGTGCGGATGTGTGGTTTGCTAATACCTGGCCTGGAACCAAGAGAGGATTACAAGTGTAGCACCTCTACCTTGAATAAGAAAGGATAACTGTACAACATCAATTAGCTACAGGCTCTCTGAGCAGAACGGTTGACGAGACTCACAAGGAGACGTTGTTTTTAAAAATGGAACAGCTGTCTCCGCAACACACCATTTACAAACACCCTTCCTTTTGCAATTGAAAATACCACAAAATAAAATTAAGTTATTTTTAGTTTTTGGACAAAAATGTAAAAACAAAATGAATTGTCTTTCTGTATATATTTTTTTTATCTACCTGGCTGGTAAAACAAAACACTACTTCTCATCTGAAATCCAGTGTCCAAAATCCTGATGTGAATCTGTTCAGTCGCTCGCTCTGCAGAATGGAATCTGAAACGGCTGTTGTTCACACTGCATCCAAACAGCTGCCACACAGCATCCAAGCGACTGCAACCTTTGTTTGTTTGAGTAATTACAGCCCAGCACTTTCAGTTCCTCTGGCCTCTACAGCTGACGATGCTGTACGCCAGACTGGTGCCTGAATGGACCAGAGAATTTCCCGAAGAGCGAGACTCAAGTCGAAGCGACTTTCTCTGACATGCCAGAGTTTTATAAACATCCTCTTTGTCAGAAGGCTCTAAGCAGCACAGTCTAGTAGCAAGAAATATAAATTCCCCAAAAGACCTACAGTATATGGCGCACAGCACTCTCCATGGTGCTGAAAACGTCTTGAATTTGTGTTTCGGGAGCGGTAAGCGCCCAGTAACAACTATGAAGACATACGGTCATTTCTATCCGCCTACAATTTATGTTCTGCAGTGTTTCTTCTGCTTAGCCATTCGGCCCATTGGACCTACTGTGCTTTTAAGAAATGAGTTAATTAATCGAAAAGCTATTTAGAGTAGATCAAACGCTCTATACATTATGTAAACCTTATTGTTACATATTGTATTCAGTTTTACTTTATTGTCCCGCAAAATCGATATGCTGTCCTGTACTTCGTCACGCTACAAGTTGACAGGGGAGCAGCAAACCATTGCATTATATATATTTGAACGTAAAACATGTTGAGAATACATTCATTTAATCTCTTTGCAAGTGCTTTAGGGCAAATCCCTCGATTTTTTAAGATTTTAAACAAACCACTAACAAACTAAACAGAGAGTTTTATATGGATATAATTGTATATAATCTTTCATGGCCTCTGCTTTTTCACAAATCTTTTTTTCAAATCGCACCCTGAAGATAACAAACACTTGTTTTTGTTAGTACTGTGAGCTGATTTAACAGGATAAAACAGCGTATCAGTAGAATTGACCCAATACTAAAATGGGATCCGAAGTGCCATGTGTGTGACATGGCATACATCAGAGCAAAGCACTTCTGGCACATGATGGAAGCACGGGCGATCATTGCAATGGGAAAAATGGGTTACATCTCATCGTTTGTGTCCAAGGACCTCCTTCAGAGACCGGCTGCTTCACCCGCGGTGTGTGAAGGAGAGGCACCACAGGGCCTTCCTTCCTGCTGCTCTCAGTAGACCACACACACCAACACTGACCATTCAATCATGTGTACAAATAATTGCATAATGTACTAAACCGTGCATCGTCTGTTTACTTATTTATTATATCTTGCCTTGTGGTTTCTTTGATGCTCCTTGCTATTGCGCTATCTATCCCCTTTGCCGCTGTGACACTGCAAATCTCCCACCGTGGGATTAATACAGGATTATCTTAATTAATGGTATATACGATTGGATCGGTTGCTGGGGTCCAATCAAAGTGAACTGAAATCAAAAAGGCTCACAACCCAAGCAGTGTTAAAATCACAAAGAAGAAGGAGGAAGGATATTAGTATTCAGATCATGAAAAAGAAGACGTGACACACCTGACCGGGCTACACAAGCGTTTGTGCAAAAAAGGTGTCATCTTTACACATGGACAGGTCCGTCTGTAGTGTGGTAGTGAAAGGGTTAACCTTCTGTAGTGTGGTAGTGAAAGGGTTAACCGTATGTATTGTTGCAGTGAAAGGGTTAACCCTTTGGTAGTGTGGTAGTGAAAGGGTTAACACACTTCACTAATGACCCTCTGGACACAGCAATGCAGTTCCCGCTTCCCACCGCGGCCATGTTTACGACTTGATTGTCAGAATCTGCTTATCGCATTAGTAGAGAAAGAGCTTCATTACTAGGGCTGACCCCTATTAGTCGATTAGTCGACTAATCGGTCGAAAGGAGCCATAGTCGACTGCCAACCTCTTAGTCGAATACAAAAAAAATAAAAAATTATGAATTTTTTTATTTTATTTTTTATCATTCTTTCCAAAAGAAAAGAGGCCTAGAAGCGTGGCTAACGCTAATGGCACGCATACCAGAGGCTAACAGCCTACGAAAACAGGCACAGAGGCACTGAAAGAGGATTTCACCCATCTAATGAACACACTAGACTAGACAAATATCAAGATGTATCCATCAGTGGACCAATTGCATGCTTATGCAGAGGACAAGAAGCCTTCAGTCGACTCCTTCAGACATTAGCACCCCCACAGCCCAAATGGAATGATAAAAAAAAAATAAAACATTTCTTAAAAAAAAATTTTTTAGTCGACTAACGGCAAATTTTGGCCAATCATAGTCGACTATCCAAATCCTTAGTCGGGGACAGCCCTATTCATTACACAACGCTATATACTCAGCATCGCCTCTATACTCTGTGTGTGAGTGTGTACTGTAGATAAAAAGCTGCACAGTGTTGCATGGGACACACTGGCGTACACGTACACACAGGAACCCCCCCCCCCCAACAAACGGACCCACGGAGAGCAGTGCTTACATAATGTACCACAATGAATTTTATGTCCATGCGTTAAAGTTTGAATGTCTTATTTTAGAATTAAAGTCCTCACAGACGGGTTATTTCCGGTGTCGTAGGGGGCGTTGTCTTCATGTCTTGGCACTTGTCGAATGATCCACAGCGAGAGAATCCCTTGAAGAATGAACTCACTGTAGCTGTGATTTATCAGCAGACCCAGACTCATCTGACAATAACATTATTGCTCCACTTTGAGTGTGGTACGTTGAATGGTAAGTCCACTATTATCCCTGTACCCAAAAAATCCAAGCCTGCTTGCCTCAACGACTACCGCCCTGTAGCTCTCACCTCCATAGCCATGAAGTGCTTTGAGAAGCTAGTAAAGGGCTACATCTGCTCCTCCCTCCCCATCAACATGGACCCCCTGCAATTTGCATACCGCCCCAACAGGTCCACTGCCATAGCCCATGTGCTGCACACAGCAGCATCACACCTGGACAAGAGGCAGGGGAACTATGTGAGAATGCTATTCATCGACTACAGCTCGGCATTCAATACCATAGTCCCCTCCATACTCATAGCCAAGCTCAGGGACCTGGGCTTGAACTATGACCTCTGCCAGTGGGTCTTGGACTTCCTGACTGGCAGACCCCAGGTGGTGAGAGCAGGCAACTGCACCTCCTCATCCATCACCCTCAACATAGGGGCCCCCCAGGGCTGTGTTCTGAGTCCCCTCCTCTACTCCCTGTACACACACGACTGTGTGGCTCAGCGGAGTAGCAATACAATCATCAAATTTGCTGACGACACAGTGGTGGTGGGCCTGATCTCTGCCAACGACGAGAGGGCCTACCTGGAAGAGGTCAAGGTCCTGGCGGGATGGTGCCAGGAAAACAGCCTCTCCCTGAACGTCAGCAAAACAAAGGAGATGATTGTGGACTTCAGGAGGTCGGGGGTCAAGGACTACAGCCCCCTCAGCATCGACGGGGCACCGGTTGAGAGAGTCAACAGCTTTAAGTACCTCGGAGCCTACATATCCGAGGACTTGACATGGACCACACACATTGACAGTGTTGTGAAGAAGGCACGACAACGCCTCTACTTCCTCAGGCGCCTAAGGAAGTTCCAAGTCAGTCAGAAGATCCTTAAGAACTTCTACTCATGTACAATAGAGAGCATCTTGACTGGCAACATCACCTCCTGGTTTGGGAATAGCACTGCACAAGACCGAAGCAGACTACAAAGAGTGACACGTTCAGCCGAACGCACAATTGGAGGGGGGCTCCCCACCCTCCAGAACATTTACAACAAGCGTTGCAAGGGCAAGGCTAAGAGAATCATTAAAGACTCCAGTCACCCGAACAACTGCCTCTTTGAACTGCTGCGGTCAGGCAAGCGATACCGGAGTCTCAAGGCGAGCACAGAAAGACTCAGAAGAAGCTTCTATCCCCAGGCCATCAGACTGCTAAACGAACAATGAACACTACACAACAACAACCACCAAACGCACATAGCACACACATCCACACGCACACACTCACTTTAAACAGACACACTGTAGCACCCACTCCACACACTTTATAACACACACCCACTTTAAACAAACACACTGTAGCACCCACTCCCCACACTTTATATTTATATTTATTGATGAAGGATTGCACTACAACTCGTACACCTTACTGTAAATTGTACCTAAATTGTACCTCATCCCATTTCTGCTTTGCACTATATAGTACTGTACATTAGTACACTGCATAGTATTGTATATTATATGGTAACTCAGAACATTGTACATATGTCTATACCGAACACTGTGACCTCATTTTCTTCTTCTAAATTACATGCTATACTATGTTATTTGATACTATCTTGTCTAGCACAGTCTCTGGAGCGTAACAGTAAGAAGCATTTTGTATGAAAGTATTCTGTACTTCTGTATGACAACTATTAAAGAAACTTGAAACTTGAAACTTGATTAATAAGGGCCTGGCTGCGAGGCATCGTTGCTTCATTCAGCTCCTCTGGCATTGGTTAGGTCTAATTAGATTGTTTGCATACAATGAGCATGTCGTAATTGAGTGTGTGTGTGTGTGTGTTTGTGAGAGGAGAGACTGAACGCATGAGTTGCAGTAAAAACATTTTCTTTTGTACACCAGTAAAAAAGGCTTCTCACCAACATTCCACCATAATATGTCCTTTAGATTCTTACTATTGCTCCATACTCTACTGACCTAGTACAGGTTTCATCTGGGTGGTATGGTATCAGTCCAAAACTGACCAAAAACACTGGATCGGATATCAGAAACATTAAACGTTATAATCCATTATCCAGATCCATTGAAATATCTAGCCTTTTTTTCTGCTGCTGCCTATTTAAAAAAAATGCTGCTAAAAATTGTTCTGTGTGGGAAAAAAATACTACAGACTAGAAACACCCCACCAGGCGGCAGCCACACATTTCTTCTTTCTCTCATCCACAGAGAAAACAAGCACACAGAGTATTTGTTTCATAGTTTGAACATGATGATTTATTTTTTGTAAGTGGATCCATACGAATGGATTATTACTACTACTACTAGTATAATAAATAACTACAGTTTAGTAGTAGTAGGGGGGAAAAGAGTAGAGAGAGAGTAGAGAGATAGACTGATAAATCGTTTAGATAATCGGTATGTAATCGGCATTGGACAAAAGAAAATTTGCAGACATATCTGCAGGCAGCCTAGTAAATTTAGCCATTCTAAGACTTGAAGCTTAAATTCTAGCTTTCAAAGCTCAATATATTTGATTGGTCACTTTTTTTTTTTTTTTTTTTTTTTTTTTTTCCCTTCTTTTTCCGTTTTTCTCCCCTCCCAATGTTAGTCGTTATGCCAATTCCCAATCCCCTTCCTGGTCGTTGCGCACTCTACCCCCTATTGTCGGTCTGGGAGGGCGGAGACTATCACATGCTTCCTCCGACACATGTGTACCCAGCCCACCACTTCTTTTCACCTGGCAGGCAGCGCGGACTCTCACTGAGAGAGTGTAACGTGTGGAAGGTCACACTACTTCTCTTAGATCCTTCCCTCGCTGTGCAGGCGCCCCGACCGAACTGTAGGAGTCGCTGTCCACAACGACCCAGACTCACCCACCGGCTTCCCTCCCGCTGACTCTGCCAATCGAGCCAGTATGACGACCGGCCAAGCCGGAAGCAACGCTGACAGCTGGATTCGATACCAGTGTCTCTTGCGTTGGTGACGAGTGCCATGTCCACTGCGCCACCCAGCCGCCTTTTGATTGGTCACTCTTAACTCTTTCTCTGCCATACCCGAGATTTCGCGGGTTATCTCGCCATGCATTGAACGCCAAAACCAGAGATTTCTCTGTCCTTTGATATTTTCCTTTGATCCCCGTTCTATACTGTCAGCCGGAGCTTGTCTCTGATTCATATGCCTACGTTGGAATTGCAATGCCGATCGAATCTCACCAGGTGGCAGTATCTTTTTGTTTTTGCAAGGGCTCCTCCTCCTGCCTGAACAGAGAGACACAGGGATCGCCTCGAGATTTTGTCTGAAGCGTATTTCCCATATAAACGAGTATAGACATATACACGGGGAATCGTGATGGCGAAATTGGAATTGGAATTATTCTTTTTGGAATACCTTCTGGCTAAGGTAAGGTATATTCAATGTCTATTTTACCGAACCTGAAACATGTTTTTGTAACGATCACAGTTTTGTGTTTTACCGGACGTAAAACATGCTCGACAAACAGAATCACAGTTTTGAGTTAAAACGATTTTGTGAATGCACATATGTACATGGTATATACCTTTGATTTGGGAGTATTTGGAGCTTCAGGCGATCAACCAGAACGATTTGGGCTTATTGCATATAATGTGTCATATCTCGCAATCTATGGAAAAAGACTGGATTATTCTGGAAATGCGGCGATGTTTAGCGTGTAGCATGTAACAAACTACAGTGTGTAGAAATGAACTAATTAGTCAGTAATGGACTATGAACAATGCCTGTCAAATGAGCCATACTATTGTCTCCATAGCTATAATACAGAACACACGATGGGTCTACAAACATCGTTAAAATTGTCAATAACGCTGGCGCCATTTAGTAAAGATGGCGAAAGCTTGTGGCAGTCAATGAGTTAATAACATATTTACTGTCTATATACTGTATTGTGCTGAATATAAGACGTTTTCTTTTCCTAGAAGCATTCCCGGTCTCCCCTCACACCAGTGGGGTCCGAGCACCTTGTGGTTACAAGCCTGTTTTCCAACCATTCTGTGTTCATGAAATGGGCAAACCCCACTACTGCTCTTAGCGGTGGATCACTGGGCTTGTGCGTCAATGAAGAACGCAGCTATAGCTGAGAGAACTGATGTGAATTGCAGGGCACATTGATCATCAACACTTCGAACACACTTTGTGGCCCTGGGTTCAAAAACTACCTACATTATTTATAGTTTTCTTATAAAACATTAACTAAAAGATGTTAAAAACAACAGCCTATCGTTTTATTTATTTTTCCCAATAAAAGATGATTTTACCAAAAGATGATAAAAACAACAGCCTACATTGAATAAAACAACGTGTTTTATTATCATTCTTTTCAATTATAATATATATCATTATAAAAGCAAAAAAGTGAGTCCAAAATTTCCAAAATATGAATCTTGAAAAAGAGTCTTATAATAAAAGTCTTATAATCTGGGTCGTCTTATATTCGGATCAATACAGTAATAGGCATCTGATTAACAAGTGCAGATATTGTACAGTATTTGTATTTATCTCTTAATGTTCAACTTCATATCACCAGAGCCTATAATAAATGGGGAGATGGATAGAGAGCCTAAGTGAGTATTCCCTGGGAAGGTCTGTCATCAATCACCAAGCTGTTAGAATCACACCAGCGCTCACACCATCAGTAGAATTTAATTCTACAGTTTACTAGGCTGGTAAAGCTATCCCTCCTAAAGTGTGAAAACGGAAGTACAGGAAGTACCGGCTACAGGCTTTCCGGTTTCGACAAAACAATTATAGAAATGTGTGAAGTGCACAATATTTCCTCGTTTAAGCCACTGCAACGGCTTTGCCTGAAGAATTTACTACATGACCGGGACGTTCTAGCTTGTTTGCCGACAGGATTCGGGAAAAGTTTGGTCCGTTCGGAGGCAGCTTCCAGGGGAAGTACATACACTGGAAATTCTACCCCATACACACTTTCGGCCGTAGTGCTTTACCAGTCTTTATCTCACGGAGGAGATAAAACTGGGAACGAGGTTAACAGTTTACTCAGATATTAGCTGATGCAGTATCTGGCCATATCAGGACAGAATTAGTGGACTATTAGGAAAAATTACTGTTAACGTAGCCGTCTCATTAATGCCACAACTTGAGAGAGGGAGTTACTTATCCTGAATTTCCCCAAGGGGATCAATAAAGATACCCTGTATCACTCTGACAGTTAATTCCAGCAGTGAGTGACAGGATTAAAAACTGTGCTACACAAAAAGTGCAGTCAGTTCAACTTTCATTGCCATTCATTGTAACGTCAGCAGAGGTTTCTTTCAACTCTCCTCCCGGCTGTCTTCCTCCAGGGGTCATGAATGTACACATCAAATCTTATGACCGTGTGACAAACGAGTCAGGAGTTGCGCTCATTTGACTATTTCAGTCCTTCTGAACATCAGGATTTTCTCCCCCCATATCACACAGCCCTGACGAGGGAGGATCATGGGGGGAGAGGCTGGATGGAGAAGTGGAGGACAACATATCAGCAACAGATGTATTGGCCTCCATGCTGGAGGATGTGATGCCCCTGCCAAACACACACACACGCACACGCACGCACGCACGCACGCACGCACGCACGCACACACACACACACACACACACACCAGTCTTTATTTCTGGCTGGTGGGTTCAGCGGCAACTGCCCATCTGCCCTCCACTGATAAGCCAGGTTACGTCTGCAGCACTGAGGATGTATATGGAGTCATAACCAACCCGCCACATTTACACAAACACTGTTCTCTTTGGCTGCCTCCTCCCCAAGTATTTTTTTTTTTATCTATGGAAGTAATCTCAGATGTGATGCTGGTTTCCCCCCCCGCCCAACACACACATACACAGGCTATAAATATCATACAGTGTGTGATATACAGATGTGAAAGAGTGGGTGGGGCCTTTTTGCTCATTCAAAGCAGAGGATGTATGTATAGTAACCACCACAAATGGGCTGTTACCAGGCACTGGGAGGAGTCTGTCGGAGCACTCGGGAAGTGAGCCAGTGTGCTACATAGCTAGCGTTGGGTACCGGTCACCTTTTGAACCGGTACCAGTACCAGTTCCTGGAACTCTGTATCGGTACCCATTGGTACCTTCTTTTTGGTAATTTACTCTCTCTGTAATAAATTTTTTTGAATTTCAGTTGTAAAAAGCGAGTCCAAACTTCTCAATTTCAACATTATTATTTATTTTTTTTGATCCACTTTTTCTCCAATTTTCTATATTTTCTCCCATCCCAATTTCGTATCATCCAATTCAACCATCCCCTGTCACGGACGCTGTTTCTTGCCTCCCACAAGCCGGCTGCAATGTGGACTAAGTCATACATAGCACAAGTCCCCTCCGGTACTTGAGGTAACAGCAGTCGCATCTTTTCACCTGCACAGCTCGATCTCTCAGTGTTTCAAGTTTCAAGTTCAAGTTTCTTTAATAGTTGTCATACAGAAGTACAGAATACTTTCATACAAAATGCTTCTTACTGTTACGCTCCAGAGACTGTGCTAGACAAGATAGTATCAAATAACATAGTATAGCATGTAATTTAGAAGAAGAAAATGAGGTCACAGTGTTCGGTATAGACATATGTACAATGTTCTGAGTTACCATATAATATACAATACTATGCAGTGTACTAATGTACAGTACTATATAGTGCAAAGCAGAAATGGGATGAGGTACAATTTAGGTACAATTTACAGTAAGGTGTACGAGTTGTAGTGCAATCCTTCATCAATAAATATAAAGTGTGGGGAGTGGGTGCTACAGTGTGTTTGTTTAAAGTGGGTGTGTGCTATAAAGTGTGTGGAGTGGGTGCTACAGTGTGTTTGTTTAAAGTGAGTGTGTGCGTGTGGATGTGTGTGCTATGTGCGTTTGGTGGTTGTTGTTGTGTAGTGTTCATTGTTCGTTTAGCAGCCTGATGGCCTGGGGATAGAAGCTTCTTCTGAGTCTTTCTGTGCTCGCCTTGAGACTCCGGTATCGCTTGCCTGACCGCAGCAGTTCAAAGAGGCAGTTGTTTGGGTGACTGGAGTCTTTAATGATTCTCTTAGCCTTGCCCTTGCAACGCTTGTTGTAAATGTTCTGGAGGGTGGGGAGCCCCCCTCCAATTGTGCGTTCGGCTGAACGTGTCACTCTTTGTAGTCTGCTTCGGTCTTGTGCAGTGCTATTCCCAAACCAGGAGGTGATGTTGCCGGTCAAGATGCTCTCTATTGTACATGAGTAGAAGTTCTTAAGGATCTTCTGACTGACTTGGAACTTCCTTAGGCGCCTGAGGAAGTAGAGGCGTTGTCGTGCCTTCTTCACAACACTGTCAATGTGTGTGGTCCATGTCAAGTCCTCGGATATGTAGGCTCCGAGGTACTTAAAGCTGTTGACTCTCTCAACCGGTGCCCCGTCGATGCTGAGGGGGCTGTAGTCCTTGACCCCCAGTGGCGAGGAGTAACGCGTGGGAGGCTCACGCTGCCCCCGACACTTCCTGATTCTACTGCGCAGGCGCACCAACCGACCTGTAGGAGTCGCTGTCCACAACGCCCGATCCCCACCCATCAGTTTCCCACCCCCTAATACGGCCAATGTGTATTAGTATGGACGACCAGCTAAACTGAAAGCAAATGTGGAGCGCTGGGCTCGAACAGGCAAGCCCAGCGTCTCCAGCATTTCGTGGCGAGCGCCTTGCCCACTACGCCACGTAGCCGCCCAACATTATTATTTATTTAGGACATTTTGTTATTTATTGTTGTAACACACCACACAAAATAAATAGCATGATCATGTATTATGTTTTTAAATGTTTAAATTATCAACATCATCCTCAGTAAATGTGATCAAACTCCTCTGACCTCGTCTGGTCTTTCCAAAGACCCAAAGACTCAAGAGATGGGACAATTATATATATATATATATATATATATATATATATATATATATATATATATATATATATATATATATATATATATATATATATATATATATATCTCTTGAGTATATATATGGAAAAGGCTCCCTCTTGTCTAGTAATATTACACTCTTATCCTAAACGTGTAAAGGTACCGAAATCTGAATCTAGCGTGAATCGGTACTCAGTAGTACCGATGTAATTCGGTCTGTATCCTTGAAAGTACAGAGTTCGCTACCCAACCCTATACATAGCTGTGCTACACTATGCTGTGTCACTCCATATGGCCTGCTACTATACTATTCTGCACTGCACTGTAGGACTCATTCATTTGGCTGCAATAGCATGGGCATTCTCCATAGCCCAGTCGCGTGAATATTAAAGGCAACCAACTTGTGTTCGGCTTTTCTCTGATTGGCCGCGCCCCCCCCGCCCCCACGCGCAGGCAAGCGCAGCCGTCCCACGTCCCAAATGAAATCCAGCGAGCAAGCGCGGCAGCGCGGGCAACCAACTTGTGTAGTGTTGGGCTGCTGTTCCAACGCACTTGTGTTGGGCTGCGGTAGCAGTGGAGCGCTGCTGACTGATTATTATGTTTCGCGTTTTTATACAGTTATGAAATAATAAACACTGTTAGGACTCGCAATAATAAACACTGTTACGACTGTCTGACTCTTAATAATAAACACTGTTAGGACTATCTGACTCTTACTAATAAACACTGTGTTAGGACTATAAACACTGTTAGGACTATCTGACTCTTAATAATAAACACTGTTACAGTGTTAGGACTATCTCGAGTCACGCGTCACTACTGTAACTAGAAACTCTGGGTGTCACTGTACATCAGTAACGTTATTTCGCGTTTTTAACGTCAGCGGGGCGATGCGGTGGTTTGTCCCTGGCTAACGTGCACCGCCGCCGGCTCTACTCGGTCCAGCTCCAGCAGCAGCGGCCGTTCCTCCGTTGTAGAACGAAGCCCTTCAATGACCGCGCTCTCATATTTTGCAAATGCATAAACTATATCTTAAATTATGGCTATGTGTCTAATATGGCTGTCGCTTATCAATGACTTCGCGACAGCCATATTAGACACATAGCCATAATTTAAGATATAGTTTATGCATTCGCAAATATGAGAGCTCTGTCATTGAAGTGGGTGGTGGCAGTGTAACAGCGTTCACCCTGATGTAAAGTAGCGATTTTTATTGTTTTGTCATGACAACCCAATTACATAATCCAACATATGTGTAAAGAAACAACATATTCCAGTTAACGGTATATTTTTTAATGATTCATTACGGTATAAATTAGGTTAACTGGAGCTGTGGAGGCTTCTTGCTGAAGAGCCAGCGGGGCAACGCGGTTGTTTTTTCCCCGGCTTCCGTGTGCCGCCCGCGGCTTGACTCGGTTCAGCTCCAGCAGCAGCAGCGGCCGTTCTTCCGTTGTAGGAAGCCCTTCAATGACAAGCGCTCTCATATTTTGCGAATGCATAAACTATATCTTAAATTATGGCTATGTGTCTAATATGGCTGTCGCTTATCAATGACTTCGCGACAGCCATATTAGACACATAGCCATAATTTAAGATATAGTTTATGCATTCGCAAATATGAGAGCTCTGTCATTGAAGTGGGTGGTGGCAGCTTACTAACAGTAGCGATTTTTATTGTTTTGTCATGACCAAACATAATCCCAACATAGATAGGAGGTGTACTGTATGTCAAATGTCGGTCATGTGGTGGAAGAGTTTAGCACAGTCGCACAACAGAACACCAGTGTTTCTAGTAGATATGTTTATACATATATATATACATACATATATGCGCATGCGCAGCCACTCTGCCGCGACTGCCGCGTCTCTCTTGTCTCTCTTGTCTCTCTTGCCGCAAGGCCGCGTGCTAGTGGATTGATTGATTGGCCGTGTGGCCAATCAGAGAAACGCTGAACGAAAAGCTGAACACAAGTTGGTTGCCTTTAATATTCACGCAGCCCAGTCATGTGCCCTGGCCTGGTGATGGCCCCTGGGTGACCCCTGGTGTTAGCCGCTGACACACTTACACACGGACCTGTTGACAGAGAAGGTGCCTTGTCTTGTCGTGTGAGAATAACAACGCTTCCACCCCCCCCCCTCTCTCTCTCTCTCTCTCTCTCTCTCTCTCTCTCTCTCTCTCTCTCTCTCTCTCTCTCTCTCTCTCTCTCTCTCTCTCTCTCTCTCTCTCTCTCTCTCTCTCTCTCTCTCTCTCTCTCTCTCTCTCTCTCTCTCTCTTTTCTCTCTCTCTCCATCTCTCTCTCTAGGAAAAGAAACTTGTTATCCCTTGTGAGGCAAGCAGGCGAATTAATCATTCTGCAGCACCATCCAAGAGTCACATTAATTCCCAGGCACATTAGGTTGGGTTGCGTCTCACAATTGCTTTTAGCTCTCCTCGAAATGGGTTTTGTTTGCTTTATTTATGACACGGTACAAAACACATTGAAAATGTCCGTCCCGTGTCGCTTGTCGGTGTCGCACGCCCCTTGTGAGAGAGCGTTTTGTACAGTGAGTCTATAGAGTCTGTGGTTTTATTGGGTACAGCTGGCCATGGCCTTGTAGGAATCTTACTATGGGGGGGTTTCAAAGCTTGTGTTGGATGCACAGCGGCGGAAGGACTCATCCGTCCTGACCGTCGTGTTAACGAAGTGTTCAAATGCAATTGGATCCATGTTTTCAACCCCCGACAACATTCTGGGCTCAGCTGACCGTGTGGTGTTGGCCCACAAGATCGCATGGTTTAGTAAGCATCAAGCCCGCCTGACCTAACCCCAGCTATGTCAATAACACCTGAATGGCAGCAGCTGTGCGGACAGAAGACCGCGACGAGACAGATCTTTAAAGACGCCTGACTTCAATGGAAAATAACAGCCTTTGCTTAGTGTGAACAAAATAAGGAGCAGAGAAGGAGGTCGCTTGACTTCCTCCTTGGCTTCTTATTGAACTTGGTATAAAACCACCTCCACACAAGGGCTCCTCTCCCACAGATGCTCGGGTTGTTACTACAGAGGGCTAGAGGGAGACGGCGAGCCGATTCTGCAGATTTAACCGTTCTTAGTGTTCATCTTTGCTACGTTGCAAATGAGACATATTGTATACGTCACGCTTCATTACATTTCCACATCGTCGTGCATTTCTTCCTCCACTCCTTGGGACAATGCTCTGCACGTCGCGACACGACTAGGAGCAAAGATGCCCTTTTTTGGCACTCATTTATGTTTTGTGTTGCTTTAATCAACCACGGATACAGTGACAGTCTGTGCTCTGAGGAATGCTGTTGAGAGCGGCACACACACACACGGAGGAAGTTTCAAGTTTCTTTTTCAAGTTTCTTTAATAGTTGTCATACAGAAGTACAGAATACTTTTTTTTTTTTTGTATCCACTTTTTCTCCCATTTTCTATATTTTCTCCCATCCCAATTTCGTATCATCCAATTCAACCCTCCCCTGTCACGGACGCTGTTTCTTGCCTCCCACAAGCCGGCTGCAATGTGGACTAAGTCATACATAGCACAAGTCCCCTCCGGTACTTGAGGTAACAGCAGTCGCATCTTTTCACCTGCGCAGCTCGATCTCTCAGTGGCGAGGAGTAACGCGTGGGAGGCTCACGCTGCCCCAGACACTTCCTGATTCTACTGCGCAGGCGCACCAACCGACCTGTAGGAGTCGCTGTCCACAACGCCCGATCCCCACCCATCAGTTTCCCACCCCCTAATACGGCCAATGTGTATTAGTACGGACGACCAGCTAAACTGAAAGCAAATGTGGAGCGCTGGGCTCGAACTGACGAGCCAAGCGTCTCCAGCATTTCGTGGCGAGCGCCTTGCCCAATACGCCACGTAGCCGCCTTAGAAGTACAGAATACTTTTATACAAAATGCTTCTTACTGTTACGCTCCAGAGACTGTGCTAGACAAGATAAGTATGAAATAAAATAGTATAGCATGTAAATTAGAAGTAAAAAAAGAGGTCACAGTGTTCAGTATAGACATATGTACAATGTTCGATGCAGAATAGAAGTAACTGAGTTACCATATAATATACAATATACTATGCAGTGTACTAATATACAATACTTTATGGTGCAAAGCAGAAATGAGATGAGGTACAATTTAGGTACAATTTACAGTAAGGTGTACGAGTTGTAGTGCAAATCCTTTATCAATCAATATAAAGTGTGTTTAGGTGATCTAAAGTGTGGAGAGTGGGTGCTGCAGTGTGTTGTTTGTTTAAAGTGAGTGTATGCGTGTGGATGTGTGTGCTGTGTGCATTTGATGGTTGTTGTATAGTGTTTATTGTTCGTTGAGCAGCCTGATGGCCTGGGGATAGAAGCTTCTTCTGAGTCTTTCTGTGCTCGCCTTGAGACTCCGGTATCGCTTGCCTGACCGCAGCAGTTCAAAGAGGCAGTTGTTCGGGTGGCTGGAGTCCTTGATGATTCTCTTAGCCTTACCCCTGCACCGCTTGTTGTAAATGTTCTGGAGGGTGGGGAGCCCCCCTCCAATTGTGCGTTCGGCTGAACGTGTCACTCTTTGTAGTCTGCTTCGGTCTTGTGCAGTGCTATTCCCAAACCAGGAGGTGATGTTGCCAGTCAGGATGCTCTCTATTGTACACGAGTAGAAGTTCTTAAGGATCTTCTGACTGACTTGGAACTTCCTTAGGCGCCTGAGGAAGTAGAGGCGTTGTCGTGCCTTCTTCACAACACTGTCAATGTGTGTGGTCCATGTCAAGTCCTCGGATATGTGGGCTCCGAGGTACTTAAAACTGTTCACTCTCTCAACCGGTGCCCTGTCGATGCTGAGGGGGCTGTAGTCCTTGACCCCCGACCTCCTAAAGTCCACAATCATCTCTTTTGTTTTGCTGACGTTCAGGGAGAGGCTGTTCTCCTGGCACCATCCCGCCAGGACCTTGACCTCTTCCAGCTAGGCCCTCTCATCGTTTGCAGAGATCAGGCCCACCACTACTGTGTCGTCAGCAAATTTGATGATTGTGTTGTTACTCCGCTGAGCCACACAGTCGTGTGTGTACAGGGAGTAGAGGAGGGGACTCAGAACACAGCCTTGGGGGGCCCCTATGTTGAGGGTGATGGATGAGGAGGTGCAGTTGCCTGCTCTCACCACCTGGGGTCTGCCCGTCAGGAAGTCCAAGACCCACTGGCAGAGGTCATAGTTCAAGCCCAGGTCCCTGAGCTTGTCTATGAGTTTGGAGGGGACTATGGTATTGAATGCCGAGCTATAGTCGATGAATAGCATTCTCACATAGTTCCCCTTCCTCTTGTCCAGGTGTGATGCTGCTGTGTGCAGCACATGGGCTATGGCGTCCTCCGTGGACCTGTTGGGGCGGTATGCAAATTGCAGGGGGTCCAGGTTGATGGGGAGGGAGGAGCAGATGTAGCCCTTTACTAGCTTCTCAAAGCACTTCATGGCTATGGAGGTGAGAGCTACAGGGCGGTAGTCGTTGAGGCAAGCATGCTTGGATTTTTTAGGTACAGGGATGATAGTGGACTTCTTCAGGCAGGTGGGGATGACAGCCTGTTCTAAGGACAGGTTAAATACCAGTGTCAGTGAATACCGGGGCCAGTTGGTCGGCACAGACTTTTAGGACGCGGCCGGGGATGCCGTCCGGTCCTGCTGCCTTCCTGATATAAACTTTTTTAAAGGTCCGCCTCACCTCATGCTCTGTTACCCTGAACACTGAGTCTCCATCAGCAGACCCCCCCCCCCCCCATTGCCGTGGCTTGTAGGCTGGTGTTGTTATTACCAGCCTCAAACCTCGCATAGAAGGTATTGAGATCATTTGCTAAGGAGATGTCACTGTTCAGTTTGAGGGAGGTGCCTTTGTAGTCTGTCATCGTTTTGAGGCCCTGCCACATAGCTCTGGAGTCAGCCTGTTCAAACTGAAGTTCAATTTTATCCCTGTAGCGCCGTTTTGCCTCTATTACTGTCCTCCTTACGTTGTATCGCGCCACCTTGTGGTCATTCATGTTGCCTGCCACCTGCTTTGGTGCGCGCTTTCAGAGCTTCACGGACGGATTTGTCTACCCAGGGCTTTTGATTTGGGTAAACTTTAATTATGGTAGTGGGGATTGTTTCTTCCACCAAAGTACGAACAAAGTCCAGCACTGTCTCCGTGTAGTCATTGATGTTATCTGTGTCACGGAACACGCTCCAGTCTGCGCACTCAAGCGTAAAGAGGAGGGGATAGGAGAGACCGGTGCATTGTCAACACAAACCCTTGTGATGAAAATGTGATGTTTGCTTCTGATACTCATTGCCTTGAACTCAGTCTCTCTCTCTCTCTCTCTCTCTCTCTCTCTCTCTCTCTCTCTCTCTCTCTCTCTCTCTCTCTCTCTCTCTCTCTCTCTCCATGTGCCTATCTCTCCCATGGATACGATGAATTGAAAATGGGGGACCCTGATGTAAACAAGACGAAAGTCTTTCTCTGGTCTGCATCCCCTTAACAATTGTATGTATTGAGCTGTACTGTACTGTACCCATTCTGCAATCTGTTAATAAAGTTTTCAATCAATCAATCAATGGATAAGGAATGTATCTTAGCAGTAGATGCTTTTCGCTGTCTTTCCATAATAGCTACCAGACCTTGGGGCTGCCAGATATATGACTGTGCACTGTAGCATAATATTTTTTATAGGATCTTTCTTTTCTTCTTTTTTAATCAATTTTATTTCTTGTTTGTTTGTCCATCACTATTATAAGGGGATTTGTGGTCTACTGTTATTTCCTGTACAGGTCAACTGGGTCTCATTTGCATAGAGCACTTTAACTCTATCTGCTCTCTAAACACTGGGAGATGCTAGAGCTAGCGGGGTACCTCTGTTCCCATGGTGATAAATACAACAGTGAAATAGTTTGCGCTGCGGAGGAGGAGGAGGTCTTAATCAGTGGATCAAAATAGATTCATCTCACAATGCTGGGATTCTACAGGAAAATAATGTAGGCTATTCTTGAACAGACTAAATTAATCTCCATTAATGAAACTGGCTGGTTGGTTTTAATTAGGGATGATCAAGGTTCTTTGCCCCCGATACTAATATTGAGATACTTCAAGTATATTAAAGTTGGTAAAATGTGGTAAGATGTTGGTAAGATACAGATTTCCCTTAATGATTTCCATTTGTTTTCCAACAAAAGAGAATCGGAATTTGATTTGGCTTAATATAATAATAAAAAAATAATAATAGATCAAATTTCTATAGCGCCTTTCATAGAACCCAAGGTCGCTTCACAATCAAGACAAGAAATAGGGCTAGGGAAGTAGGGAAAAAAGGGGATGAGGGCAGGTAAGGGATAATGGACCTAATCTAAACTAACTGATGGGGAAAAGCCTTGGTGAAGAGGCCGATATAGCCGATACCGATCAATTAAAATATGCCACGATCGGCTCCGATTCTGATCTGTCCGATCGGGACATCCCTAGTTTTTATTTGAATTTATATATAAAAAAAATAAAATGCGCCTCTATCCCCAATTTTGTTGTTGTGCCAATTCCCTTCCTGGTCGTTGCGCTACCCTACTGTTCACGCTATCACCCCCAGATCCCGTCCCTGCTGAACAGGTGCCCCGACCGACCAGTAGGAGTCGCTATTGCAACAACCAGGACGCGTCTATGCCTTCTACAACGCTGTTCGGTTTCCGCGTTGCCGTTTTGCGCTCTGATTGGCCGAGCGCGCGCATGAGCCTCAACGCGGCCCTCAGCTGTGCTGCGATAAGGCTTTCGCCAGCGGGGAGAGGGGCGCCGCGAGCCGGCATCGCTGCGCTCATCAACGACCCTCCGTGCTCCGGCTTTCAACAGCGGGGAGAGTATTATGGGGCTTATGCCGCGAAGCAGTAACACACATAGTTGCAATGCATCTGTCAGTCGTACTTAACTATGTGTTCACTGTTGTGTTACTGCTTCGCGGCATAAGCCCCATAATACTCTCCCCGCTGTCGAAAGCCAAACCATGACAAACCAATGACATAATCCAACATATGTGTAAAGAAACAACATATTCCAGTTAACGGTATATTTTTTAAATGATTGCTTACGGTATAAATTAGGTTAACTGGAGCTTAGTATTGCTGCCTGGCGCGCGACTCGGGCTTCATCGCCGCCCCTCAGCCGTGCTGCGATAAGGCTTTCGCCAGCGGGGAGAGGGGTGCCGTGAGCGGCATCGCTGCGCTCATCAACGACCATCCGTGCTCCGGCTTTCGACAGCGGGGAGAGTATTATGGGGCTTATGCCGCGAAGCCTGTCTTGCGTTGCTGGTAGGGTTAGCTTGCCTAGTGCAGCTTTCAATACACAGTAGCAGGAGTTGGTTGGGCTTGACGTGCCGAGACAGCTTGTACACAACTAGAGATGTTCCGATACCATTTTTTCCTTTCCGATCCGATTCCGATACCTAAGCTTTGGGTATCGGCCGATACCGATACTTATCCGATACCAGTGCATACAAAAAAAAAAAAAAAAAAACGATATTATATAAATTTTTTATAAATATATATATATATATTTTTTTTTAACTAATACTGTTTTATATATACTGTTTTTTAGTAATAACTAGAAAGTAATGGTATTTATTCAACAACAGGTGATTGTATAGATTTGTATTAGTATCATTAATCAATGAGTATGGGGCTTCAGCACTGCAGATATACCCTACTCCAATGATCCACACGGACATTATACGTTGCTGCACTCGCTACCCACTGGCTCTGCAGATATACCCTACTCAGTCTGTCTACAAGGCTCCGTTTCAGTAGCAGTCGGATCTGTTGTGATTTTTGCACAATAAATATTCAACATTCTCTTTTGAGACTCCGCCTCAGACTCTTATCATTTGGCACTAAAAGCTAAACATTGTCACCGATATGGCTGTCTGCATTATGTCATTAATTGTGTACGCGAGGTGGTCTCAATGACGACGTCAACGTGAGCTAAGTTAGCATAGCATGAGCTGCCGGTATATGAAAAGACTGTAACGTTACTGGTGACATTGTGATTTAACGAATACTCCTTTGCCAACTTGCTGTACTTTGCTTGCAGGTCTGCAGCCATTATTGCTGGATTATATGAATAGCCCCAACTTTAGCCAAGGTAATGTTAAAGCTAGCTTTCGGTTAGCTGTTCAATGCTAATAACACCAGCCACCAAGCGAACCCATGAGCTCCCCGTCAACACCGCTCTGTCGGGACGATGACATTTAAGAAAGTATCTGCTGTTAAAATGACAAATGGCATTGACACTTTAATCGATTAAGCACCCGTTTGTTTTATAATGCTTACTCAACAGACCACAGTGTTGTTGATAAATTACGTCATATGGTATCGGAGCGCAGCATTAGAGGGTACTCGCCAATACCGATACCAGCATTTTAGCCAGTATCGGCGGCTTTTCCGATACTGGTATCGGTATCGGAACAACTCTATACACAACCCTCAGCCTGTCTGGCTGCAATCCATCACCTGGAAGACAATAGGCGTGGGAAGAGGACTAACGAGCCAACTCCAAAACCCTCCCCCAGAGATGGGGGTTGGGCTTG
The DNA here is from genome assembly GCF_963971535.1 of Notolepis coatsorum. Classification (NCBI taxonomy): domain Eukaryota; kingdom Metazoa; phylum Chordata; class Actinopteri; order Aulopiformes; family Paralepididae; genus Notolepis; species Notolepis coatsorum. The sequence goes on from NC_140167.1 coordinate 179,566,498, forward strand.
GGGCCAGCGACCCCATCCCGTAAAAAAAAACATATAGCTACAAAAACGTTGACGAAACTTAAAAAATCCTTACGTCTTGTGAAGGAAGCCTCTTCAGCGCCCCAAGCTAAAGAGACTATGACGGCGTGCATGGAAAACCGCAAGGAGACTGTACGCTCGAAGCTTCTGACCTCAAGGCGTCCCACCACCATAGCGACATGGAACATGAGGACCATGTATGCTGGAGGAAAGGCAGCAGTGATTGCGGAGGAGATGAAGAGGTACGGGATATCACTCCTTGGTTTGGGGGAAACCAGGTGGCTCCAGTCAGGGCAGGTCAAGCTTGCGAGTGGAGAGACCATACTCTACTCAGGACATCCAGATGACTCTGCACCACACACAGAGGGAGTAGCGTTCATGCTGTCCAAAGAAGCACAGAGGGCCCTTATCAGCTGGGAACCCATCAACTCACGGATCATCACAGCCAAATTCCAAACCACACACAAGAAAATAAACCTCCAAGTGGTACAATGCTACGCACCCACCAATGACACTGATGATGAAACCAAGGATCAATTCTTTTTTTTTATCAATTTTTTTTATTATTATTCACATGAAACAAGACAACACATTAAACACAATCACAATACATAGAACTTCACAAGAAAATAACAAAAACAATAATAATACAGAATAACAATTTATACAGACAAAGAGAAAAGAAAACAAGTTCAACCTTCTAAATTTTAAATCCAAGGGGTACTATCTAATAAATGGTCTTTTCCAGTGTTCAGCCCCGATTCCCGGCTGTGTGACCCTATATTAATAAAACGTACATCTCCAATTCACCACAAGGACCACTTTTTGAGAACACGACCCGAAAACAGAGCAATGAACCTTCATGAAAAAACAAAAACCTGTAGAGGTGTTCCATAGACTCACAGAGACCGTGTAAAAGTGACCAAACAGTGAAGAAATAGTTAAATAGCTGCCCCCCCATAAAATCCCCAGCTAAACTCAAGAGGACAAGACAAAAGACTCCCCCGGACTCACCCGAACACGCACCTCCACCCCGCTCAGCCGCACACGGCGGTCCTGACCTTTTCGGCTGCTGCAAACCACAGGTCAATACCTGCCTGTCCCACCCCAATCACCCGCGCTGTGGATATCTCAAGATAAATCACATCCAATAGTGTTAGGGACCAGTTAATCACTGTAAGCTTCTCAGGCTCCTTCCATCTCATTGCTATTAGCTTCTTCGCTGCTGTGACACCCGCTAGGACAACCCTTTTTAGTTGAACGGACGCAGGTAGTGTCGTTATATCGTTCAGGAGTAGCGTAACAGCTGTGAATGGGATAGTTAAGCCACACAGATCTGAAAGTTTGTCCGTTATTGACCTCCAGAAGCGGGCCACTGGTGGGCAATCCCAATACATATGCATATAAGTGCCAGTGGCCTTTTGAGAGCACAAAGTGCACCGAGAGTCGGTTATCAGTCCCATAGCAAATAGCTTCCTAGGTGTATGATAGGTCCTATGAATATAATAAAAATTAATTTGCTGGTGATTGGGGTTGCGGGAAGATAATGCCACATTTGCCCAAACATCATCCCAGTCAAACTCGGGGTCCAACTCCGGGATATCCACACACCAGATTGTATCCAATGATACATTTGTATACGTGGATTGAATTAACAGCGTATAAAAGTCTGAGACAAACCCTCTGGAGGTCGTCCTGTCCACTATGAGCCTGAGGTAGGGGTGTGGGTGCAAAGCTTGAGCCCACAGCACGCCATGCGCCCTCAGTGCTGACCTTAGTTGAAGGTAAAGAAAGAAGGACTCGCCGGGAAGATCATAAAATTCTCTTAAGTCCTGAAACGCACGGAGGCCGTTCTTATCATAAATATCCTCCAGAGTATGAACTCCCCTCCTTTGCCATTGAGGAATATTAACCGGCTTGTGCCCAACAAGTAATTGCTGGTTATTAAAAATTGGAGAGTCCAGGTGCCATGGGCATTTGACCCCACACGACCTCTGTACATTACGCCACGTTTGGATCACGTGAGTTATGATCGGTCCATACCTCAGCCGGCATTTCGAAATAGAGACAGTGGAGTACACCACATCCTGCAATCTTAGCGGTGAGACCGCCGCCGCTTCTAAGGAGCGCCAAGATACAGCATCTACAGGGTCTAGCCAGCACATCAGAGGTCTCAGTGAGAAGGACCAGAAATAAAGCTTAAAATCAGGGATTGCGAGGCCCCCATCTTGTTTCCTACATTGAGTAGTAGCTCTTTTGATTCTCGGGCGTTTGTTATTCCAGATAAACTTAGATACCATCGATTGTACCTTGCGCCAGTGGTCTATTGGAGGGGGCAGGGCGAGCATTGAGCTAACTAAATTTATCCTAGGCAGAACGTTCATTTTGATTATGGAAGCTCGGGCTTGTAAGGAGTTAGGAAGGGACGACCATCTGTCTAGATCCTGGCGTATTTTATCATAAGTACCCGTGAAGTTGTACTTAGTAGTTTGACTCAGCGTGGGGAATATCTCTATACCTAAGTATTTAAAATGTTCCACTATGGGGATATCAGCTGGTAGTCGCACCGCCTTGGCCAGTTCATTAAGAGGTAGGCAGGCTGATTTGTTCCAGTTAATCTTAAAGCCTGACAATTTACCAAAGTCGTCGATTATTCCCAATAATTTTGTGGCCGACCGGGAAGGGTCATCCATAAAAATCAGTAGGTCATCCGCATAGAGAGCAATTTTGTGTGGTGTATTATTGATCATTATGGGGACGATGTCCTCCGATTGCCTAATAAATTGGGCCAATGGTTCGAGGGAAAGCGCGAATAGTCCCGGGCTCAGAGGACAACCCTGTCTAGAAGATCTGGAGACTGGGAAAAGTGTGGAACAGTTTTTGCCTGTCAGTATCATTGCCGACGGCGAGGCATACAGGACTTTAATCATATGAATAAAATTCTTTCCAAGACCCATGACCTCAAGTACCTTCCACAGGTATGACCATTCTAGTCTGTCAAACGCCTTCATGGCATCCAAAGACAGAACAGTGGACGGAGCTGTATTGTCTTTACTGTTATCGACTACATGCAACAGCCTCCTAAGATTATCTGCAGCCAGGCGCCCCGGGATAAAACCAGTTTGATCGCAGTGTACCAATACCGTCATAAATCTCTGCAGGCGGCGGGCCAGCACCTGGGCCCAGTTGGTTCCAGAAAGCTAAATACACCTCAGGTGGAATACCATCCCAGCCTGGTGCCTTACCCCTCTGCATTTCAGCAATCGTCTCCCTTAGTTCCATAAGGGTGATCGGTTTCCCCAGTTCCTTAGCCTCTTCCTCAGAAATGTGGGGTATCTCAAGCCCGCCAATGAACGATTCAAATTTAGAGTCGTCGAGATTAACCTCTGAGCTATATAACTGTGAGTAAAACTCTTTAAAAGTGTCGTTGATCTTTTTCGAATCAGTAGTGATTGTACCCTGTCGCGTCTTGATCGAGGGGATATCCGAGAAATGATCATTTGAGCGTATTTTCATTGCCAATAGATGGCTAGGCCTGGAGCCGTGAAAGTAGTAATTTTGCCTTGTCCTATGTATCAAGAACTCAGACTGTTGTTTAAGTATGGAGTTTATTTCCTTCTTGACTATCTTACGTTGTGTGTTTAGTCGTTCACTATAGTTAGTTTGCAAAGATGCGTATAGATCCGCATATAATGTTTCCAGTCCTTCTAGTTTTTTTGACCGGGATTTACGTAAGTTGGAGGCGAAAAGTGTGACATGACCCCTGATGAATCCTTTCAATGCGTTCCATAGGACCCTGGGGTCATCGACCGTGCCAACATTGATCTGCAAGAATTCAGCTAGTTTACTCCTGAACTCAGAGCAGAAATCATCGTTCTTTAATAAGGTTGAGTTAAAACGCCACCTGGGAGCTCTCGTGGAGAGCCTGCCAAAGGTTGCCACAAGGAAAATCCCCTTGTGGTCCGAGAGAGCCAGGGGAACCAATGAGACGTCGAAACTATCAAACAAATTAGGGGATGCGAATGCATAGTCTATTCGAGAGAAGGTTTTGTGTCTGGCAGACAGGTGAGAGTAATCCTTGAGGGTGGGATTGGATAAGCGCCATAGGTCTGCGAGCCCAGTGTCCTGGGCCCACATCCTGAGGGCCTTAGAGGACCGTTTTTGGTCGCTTGTTTCAGAGGACCCGGACCTATCCATCTCCGCATCCCAGCACGCATTAAAATCGCCACCCACAATGAGAGCGTATCCAGTAAGTTCCAACATATTCTTCGTGATTGTATTATAGAACGCTGAATCAAATGTGTTAGGGGCATACAAAGCTATTATTGCCATCTTCCTATGAGAGAACTCAACTTTTGCTATAGTAATCCTTCCCTCCGTGTCCGACCACACATCCAGGACTTTGATATCAAGGTTACGTCTTGTAACTATGACGACTCCTTTCGTCTTATCATCGGCTGAGGATGAGGAGATAACGTGATATTGTCGATTTGCTAGCCTTGACACATCACCCACCAATAAATGCGTCTCACTAAGGAGAGCAATGTCAATATTTCTTCTCTTCAATAACCAAAGGACACTGGCACGCTTGTGTGGGGTGTTAAGACCCCCCGCGTTCCAAATTAAAATATTCAATTTAGCCATGGTTGAGTTTGTCTAAATGCGTAGAGAACATACCAGTGCAGCCAGGCTGAGTACAGAGGCGCTGATCCAGGCGGGCCCAGACGGTCAATCCCAGGAGTTCAGAGGAGGAACAATTACACACATATAAGACAACAGTACATAAAACACATAAAAATACCACCCCAGTTACAACCCCCCCTCCTTCTACTCTAAACCCTAACCCACCCGTCCTATTATAAACTGTTATGGTTTGACACCGACCCCAAACGCAACGACACAAGAGAGTAGATTCAGAGTTGCCAAAAACAAGGGCTTGTTTATTTACACTAAATAAACAGCATAGACTTGGTAGAGAACAGACAAAGACTGGGATACAAGCATAGATGAATGTTGCTGCTCTGCAGCTTCTCCCGGGATGGTTAGTCTGGGGAAGCAGACGATGACGTCAGAGCCGCTCTGCAGACTTCTCTCGGCAGATCTCCGAGGTGGTAACGGGACCGAGAGGGAGAGAGGGAGCGGGTTAGCTCAGAGTACAGTTGGGAACAGAGCAGGTGACAGGGGAGGTGACTTGTACCAAAAAACAGAGTAATCCAAGTGACTGAATCTTCGGTGTATATACACACTGTGAGTAACGTCCCAAACACAAATCCACGTGATAGAAATCCTCGGTGCAAATAAACACTGTGAGCGAAGTCCCAAATACAAATCCAAGTGATTATATCTTCGGTGTGTGAACACACAGTGAGCGATGTTAAGGCCAAATATTATCCCAATGAACAATCCAAAAAAGCTGAACGCTGGGTGAGTGACTGTCTGACAAAAAGCAGGATATCTTCAGTGTCATTTAAACACACGAAAACGAAATAGGATCAAAGACAGTCATAAAAACTCACCCAGGCGCTGTGCGTAAAGAGAGTAGGATCAAAACGGGGCGAGCGCGTCGCCACGGGAAACGGGTGTCCAAGCGGAATACTTCTTGAATATCCTGGAGGCAAAGCACAGGGAAAACAGCTGGCAAGGCAGGAACGGCGAATGCTACTGAAATATCAAAACGATCCAACAAAACTTGAATGGGGAAACGGGGTATAAATAATAAGGGAATGCTTAATTGACAAGCTGTGACAGCTGAGGGATGTGATTGACAAGCGTGTGGTTGGGGGAGCACCAATCAACGGCGTCTATGGGAAGAAGGGTGTGAATAGGGGAATGCAATTGATTAACAGAAAACAAAAGGAACAGAGCGAGTAGGCTTAAAGGAACAGAGCGAGTAAGTGAGCAATGGACAAAAACCTCACAGTACCCCCCCCTCCACGGGAGCCACCCGGCGACCAGGCCGACCCGGCTCGTCAGGATGGGCACGATGGAAGTCAGTGATCAAGCCGGGATCCACGATGAGCTGCCGGGAGACCCAGCTCCGCTCCTCAGGGCCGTAACCCTCCCAGTCCACCAGGTACTGGAACCCCCGACCCCGCCGTCGAACGCCCATCAACCGGCGGACCTGCCACTGGGGGTGACCATCCACCATCACGGGAGGCGGAGGATCAGGAGCTGGAGGCATCAGGGGACTGAGGGAGACGGGCTTAACCCGGGAGACATGGAACACGGGGTGAATGTGCATGGACGCAGGAAGTTTCAGACGCAGGGCCGCCGGACTGAGTACCTTCAGGACCTCGAAAGGTCCGACGAAACGGGGGTTGAGCTTCTTGGCCGAGGACCGAAGCGGGAGGTCCTTCGCGGAGAGCCACACCCTCTGCCCAGGGTGGTAAGTCGGCGCAGGAACCCAGCACCGGTCGGCCCCACGACAGGCGCGCTCAGATGTCCGGAGCAGCGCGGTCCTGGTGATCTCCCAAACTCGTCGGCAGCGGTCGAGGTGGACCTGCACGGAGGGAACTGCCACTTCCGCCTCCTGTGCGGGGAAAAGAGGGGGTTGGTAGCCCAGGGAAACCTCAAATGGTGAGAGGCCGGTGGCGGAACTGACCATTGAATTGATGGAGTACTCAACCCAGGGAAGGAAACGGCTCCAGGATGCCGGTCTCTCGGCTGCCACACACCGAAGAGCAGACTCCACGCTCTGGTTCATCCTCTCCGTCTGTCCGTTAGTCTGGGGATGATAACCAGAGGAAAGACTGACCGTCGCCCCCAACCCCTTGCAAAAGGCCCGCCATACCTGGGAGGTGAACTGGGGCCCCCAGTCAGAGACGATGTCCTGGGGAAACCCATGAAGGCGGAACACGTGGTGAGTCAGGAGGTCCGCCGTCTCGGCCGCCGAGGGAAGCTTGGAAAGGGCCACGAGGTGAACCCCCTTGCTGAATCGATCCACCACGGTCAGAAGGCAAGTGTTCCCCTGGGAGGAGGGAAGACCTGTGACGAAGTCTAGCGCCACATGTGACCATGGACGGCTCGGAACGGGAAGTGGCTGTAAAAGCCCGGAGGGTGCCTGGTGCGAGGCCTTGCTGCGGGCACAGACCGCGCAGGCCAATACGAACTCCTTGACGTCGTTCCGCATAGTGGGCCACCAGAAACGACGAGCCAGGAAGGAGAACGTGCGATGGACGCCCGGGTGGCAGGCGAACCGGCTGGTATGGCCCCATAGCAGCACCCGGGACCGGACAGAGTCGGGGACGAAGAGACGATGAATCGGAACGTTGCTTGGAGCACGCTGGAAGCGTAGGGCACGTCTAACCACCCCCTCGATGCCCAAGGTGATGGCTCCAACCACCCTGGCCTCCGGGAGGATGGGAGTCGGGTCCTCAGAGGGTGGAGCCCCCTTGGAGTGTAACCGGGACAGGGAGTCGGCCTTCGTGTTGCGGGAACCGGGACGGAAAGTCAGCGAGAAGTCGAACCGACTGAGGAAACTGGCCCATCTCGCCTGCCGACCGTTGAGGCGCCTGGAAGCGCGGATGAACGTCAGGTTCTTGTGGTCCGTCCAGATGGTAAAAGGCTCCTCGGCCCCCTCTAGCCAATGACGCCACTCCTCCAACGCAGCCACGACTGCCAGCAGCTCCCGATTGCCGGTGTCGTAGTTCCTCTCGGCAGGGAGGAACCGACGCGAGTAGAAGGCGCAAGGATGTACCTTCTGGTCCGTAAGCGAACGTTGGGATAAGACAGCGCCCAGTCCAGTATCCGAGGCGTCCACCTCAACAATGAACTGTCTCTTGGGGTCAGGGTGGAGCAGGATAGGGGCGGAAGTGAACCTCTTCTTGAGGGAGCGGAACGCAGCACATGCCGCTGGGGACCAGTCGAACGGCAGAGCGGGAGAGGTCAGTCTGGTAAGTGGCTCCGCCACCTGACTGTAGTTCCGGATGAACCTTCGGTAGAAGTTGGCGAACCCGAGGAAACTCTGTAACTCCTTCCGAGTGGTGGGTTCAGGCCAATCCTCCACAGCTTGGATCTTGCGAGGATCCGCTCGGGTCAAGCCCTTCTCAACGATGAAGCCCAGGTAGTCGACGGAGTCGGAGTGGAAACGGCACTTCTCCGCCTTGACGAAGAGCCGATTGTGGAGGAGGCGCTCCAGCACACGGCGGACATGCTGGATGTGTTCCTCGAGGGTCCTGGAGAAGATGAGGATGTCGTCCAGGTACACCACCACGAACACCTCCAGCATGTCACGAAGGACATCGTTCATGAGTGCCTGGAATACCGCCGGGGCGTTGGTGAGGCCGAACGGCATCACCAGGTACTCGTAGTGGCCCCTGGGGGTCTTGAAGGCGGTCTTCCATTCATCGCCTTCACGGATACGGACAAGATGGTAGGCACTCCGGAGGTCCAGCTTGGTAAAGACGGTAGCCTGGGTGAGTGGCTCGAAGGTGGAGTTCATGAGGGGTAGAGGGTACTTGTTCTTGATGGTGATCTCGTTGAGCTGGCGATAGTCGATGCAGGGTCAAAGGTCCCCATCCTTCTTACCAACAAAGAAGAAACCGGCCGCCACCGGGGAGGAGGAAGGCCGAATGAGTCCTGCTTCCAATGACTCAGAGATGTACTGATCCATCGCCTTCTTCTCCGGAACAGTCAGACTGTAAAGGCGGCTGCCGGGAAGGGGAGCCCCTTGGCGGAGGTCAATGGCGCAGTTGTAAGGGCGGTGAGGTGGAAGGGCCTGAGCCCTGGACTTACTAAAAACCTCCAAGAGGTCGTGGTACTCGGGAGGTATGGACGAAAGGTCCGGAGGCGACTCACCAGCGGGCCTCCGGGGCGGGGGACAGGACGCCGCCTGCAGACACAGGGCGTGACAGGAGGAGCTCCAGCCCCTGATGGTACCGGAGGACCAGGCGATGTGGGGCTCGTGCAGCGCGAGCCAGGGCCTAACCAGGACCACCGGGACAAGAGGGGATCGGGTGATAAGGAACTGGATTCTCTCAACGTGGTTCCCAGCGATGGTCAGCACGACTGGGCCGGTGCGTTGAGAGATGTCGGCCAGGCGGTGTTGGTCCAATGCAAAGATCTCCAAGGGCCTCACAAGGTCCTCAAGTGGAATGTTGGCTCGGGTAGCAAACTCGAAGTCGAGGAAATTCTCGTCTGCCCCAGAGTCGATGAGGGCCTCCACCGTGGCTCGTTGGTCCCCCCAGGCCAGGGTGACGCTCATCAGATGGCCAGGTGGTGCGCGGCTTTGGGAATGGGAAAAACGGCTCACCAGGATTTCCCGGGGTCTCGGCGAGCCTGATCTTTTGGCCGGGTGGGGCAGTTGGCAATTCGGTGTCCCTCCCTTCCGCAGTAGAGGCAGAGACCGGAACTGAGCCTTGCCTCACGTTCAGCCCGGCTCAGATGAGAGCGTCCCAGCTGCATGGGTTCCTCCTCGCGAACCGAACGGGAGGGTCCGCTACCACCAGTCGTGTTGAGGGCAGGGCGACCAGCAGTAACGTCATGAGTCCGGGGAATCCGGGGTACCTCAGGAGGTAACAGTCGGGTCCTCTCTCGCCTTCTCTCCTGGAGGCATCCGTCGATGCAAATGACGAGGCTAAACAGGTCCTCGAGGGAGTCAGGCACCTCCCGGGTAGCGAGCTGGTCCCTGACTGCGTCACTGAGCCCCCTCAAGAAGGTTAGGCGAAGTGCAGGGTAGTTCCATCCACTCTCCACCGCCGCCAGTCGAAACTCCAGGACGTAGTCAGTTACCCCGCCGCTCCCCTGTCGGAAGGTACCCAACCGGGCTCCAGGGTCCAGGCCACGGGCTGGATGGTGGAACACCCTGCGGAGCTCAGCCACGAAGTCTGGATAGGAGAAAACAAAATCTGCATCCATTGCCCAGGAGGAAGTGACCCACTGGGCAGCACGGCCTGAAAGCAAGTTTGTCATATAGGCCACTTGGGCCCCTCTAGAAGTGAATCGACTTGGTTGATGACGGAAAACCAACTCACATTGCATGATGAATGTGGCACACTCCTCGGGATTGCCGTCGAACAGCCGTGGGACGGAGAGACGGGGTTCCCGAGGTGCGGGATCGGGAAACGTGGGAACTGCTGGGGCTGCGGGGAATGCTCCTGAAGGAAGTGAGGGAAGTAAAGCGTTAACGGTGTCGCTCAGCGAGTGAAGCTGAACGAGAATACCAGATTGTTGTCCTGCCAGGGCGGCCAGGGACCCTTGAATAGGCTGGACCTGTTCCCTGAGATCCTGCACCGCAGCCGCAGCCCTCTCTAGTTGGTGACTGTGATCCTTGGTCAACTCGATCTGATTAGCTAGTGCGGTTCTGACCCTCTCTGTGTCGGCTGGGGTCGTCATTTTGGTTGGATCGTAATGTTATGGTTTGACACCGACCCCAAACGCAACGACACAAGAGAGTAGATTCAGAGTTGCCAAAAACAAGGGCTTGTTTATTTACACTAAATAAACAGCATAGACTTGGTAGAGAACAGACAAAGACTGGGATACAAGCATAGATGAATGTTGCTGCTCTGCAGCTTCTCCCGGGATGGTTAGTCTGGGGAAGCAGACGATGACGTCAGAGCCGCTCTGCAGACTTCTCTCGGCAGATCTCCGAGGTGGTAACGGGACCGAGAGGGAGAGAGGGAGCGGGTTAGCTCAGAGTACAGTTGGGAACAGAGCAGGTGACAGGGGAGGTGACTTGTACCAAAAAACAGAGTAATCCAAGTGACTGAATCTTCGGTGTATATACACACTGTGAGTAACGTCCCAAACACAAATCCACGTGATAGAAATCCTCGGTGCAAATAAACACTGTGAGCGAAGTCCCAAATACAAATCCAAGTGATTATATCTTCGGTGTGTGAACACACAGTGAGCGATGTTAAGGCCAAATATTATCCCAATGAACAATCCAAAAAAGCTGAACGCTGGGTGAGTGACTGTCTGACAAAAAGCAGGATATCTTCAGTGTCATTTAAACACACGAAAACGAAATAGGACCAAAGACAGTCATAAAAACTCACCCAGGCGCTGTGCGTAAAGAGAGTAGGATCAAAACGGGGCGAGCGCGTCGCCACGGGAAACGGGTGTCCAAGCGGAATACTTCTTGAATATCCTGGAGGCAAAGCACAGGGAAAACAGCAGGCAAGGCAGGAACGGCGAATGCTACTGAAATATCAAAACGATCCAACAAAACTTGAATGGGGAAACGGGGTATAAATAATAAGGGAATGCTTAATTGACAAGCTGTGACAGCTGAGGGATGTGATTGACAAGCGTGTGGTTGGGGGAGCACCAATCAACGGCGTCTATGGGAAGAAGCGTGTGAATAGGGGAATGCAATTGATTAACAGAAAACAAAAGGAACAGAGCGAGTAGGCTTAAAGGAACAGAGCGAGTAAGTGAGCAATGGACAAAAACCTCACATAAACCCTCCTATACCCACTCTCCAATCCCCTCCCTATGCCCCATCCACTAAGGATGGTCATCTTCCTATCATTTCCCACTGGAGTCATGGATCCAATAAGACGCTCTCCACTCCGACCCCCCTCTAGATAAACCCCTGATTAAACCCCCACTAGTCCAATAAACACAAATAATAATACAAATTTAATTCAATAAAGATATCGGTCGAAAACCACCGTGAGCCTTGGCCCTAACATGAGATAACTATAATGGAAAAAATAGCCATTATTATATAATAACTCAACATCAACCCTGCAACCATCTACTTCCAAGTCTTCGCATCAACGTCGCAATGTTATAGCACAAATGGATAAAGGAAAATTCAAAACAAAATTAAATTAAAGCATACCAGCAGATAGTCTAAGGCAGGATCGGATCACAGGTAAATTGTGCAAACAGATGTCATTTAAACAACGACAATAATAAGAAAGGGAAAAAAGGGGGTTATGGTCAAAGTGCACACCTGTAACAGCCCCTCTGATCAGGCATAACGGCTGGAATGACATAACCTATGTAAGAATAGAATTAAACACATTCATTAACCCGGGGATGGTAATAAGCAATACCTGACACAACCTGTTATCATATATTGCTTCAATAAAGATATCGGTCGAAAACCACCGTGAGCCTTGGCCCTAACATGAGATAACTATAATGGAAAAATAGCCATTATTATATAATAACTCAACATCAACCCTGCAACCATCTACTTCCAAGTCTGCGCATCAACGTCGCAATGTTATAGCACAAATGGATAAAGGAAAATTCAAAACAAAATTAAATTAAAGCATACCAGCAGATAGTCTAAGGCAGGATCGGATCACAGGTAAATTGTGCAAACAGATGTCATTTAAACAACGACAATAATAAGAAAGGGAAAAAGGGGGGTTATGGTCAAAGTGCACACCTGTAACAGCCCCTCTGATCAGGCATAACGGCTGGAATGACATAACCTATGTAAGAATAGAATTAAACACATTCATTAACCCGGGGATGGTAATAAGCAATACCTGACACAACCTGTTATCATATATTGCTTCAATAAAGATATCGGTCGAAAACCACCGTGAGCCTTGGCCCTAACATGAGATAACTATAATGGAAAAAATAGCCATTATTATATAATAACTCAACATCAACCCTGCAACCATCTACTTCCAAGTTTGCGCATCAACGTCGCAATGTTATAGCACAAATGGATAAAGGAAAATTCTAAACAAAATTAAATTAAAGCATACCAGCAGATAGTCTAAGGCAGGATCGGATCACAGGTAAATTGTGCAAACAGATGTCATTTAAACAACGACAATAATAAGAAAGGGAAAAAGGGGGGGTTATGGTCAAAGTGCACACCTGTAAGTGCCCCTCTGATCAGGCACAACGGCTGGAATGACATAACCTTTGTAAGAATAGAATTAAACACATTCATTAACCCGGGGATGGTAATAAGCAATAACTGACACAACCTGTTATCATATATTGTTTATATATATATTCAACCGATCTTCTCCTACCGGAGCCCAAAGTTCAAAACAGCCTGGATATAAAAATAAAAGCATACAAGAAGTTAGTTAAGGACCCGATCACTGTTGAATTGTGCGAACCGATGACACTTAAACAGCAACAACAACCAAAGTGCGTAAATATTAACGGGTCTCGAATGTCTCAGCGCAGACGATAGACGCAGCCCGCTAGCTAGCCCGAGGCTAGCGCGCAAGCTAGTGATGAATCCGGATAGCACGTTAGAGTCTGTTATGTACATTGTTCAGCTAGCTCGCTAGCTTCCAAAGAGGTGATACACAAGTACGACCATGAGGTCAGCATTAGCAAGTAACAGAAGTCATTAGGAAGCCCCGCTAGTTGGATGGGCAGTGGACAGTTAGCATGTCTGGGCATGACAGCAAGTATTTGTGAATAGACGGCCCTATCAATGTATTCAGGCCCACATCGCCAAGTCACTCACCCGTCATAGATATCAAGCTACAGTCTCGGCTATCCCCTTGAGATATTCCTTCGCTTTAGCCAACGACCAAAATGAACGCCGACCATCGACCTTATCCAACACAGATAATTTCGCGGGAGCGAATAGCGTGGGCCTCAGGCCTAGTTTCCATAGCCCGGACAGGACCACTTTGTATTCGCCTCTCTGTGCTTGAACCTCCGGCGTAAAGTCTTCGAAAATGGCCACTTTGTGATCGCCAAGCCTTAGATTACCCCTTTTGGCACGAGCCGACCGCATGATGAGCTCCCTCTGCTGAAGCCTGTTCAGCTTGACAATGATGGGCCTCGGCTCTTTGTTCACTCCAGGAGTGGTCCTGCCCGCTCTGTAGGCCGATTCACATACGGGAGGGGAGGGGAGGACGTCAATCCCCAGTATTTCTTGCAGCAATTCCGGAATGGTCTCAGAGAGACGGCCTTCCCCGCTGCCCTCCGGTACTCCAACAATCCTGATGTTGTAGCGTCTCTCCCGGGACTGTATTTCCACAATTACCGACTGTAGTTTGGCAACTTCAGCCTGCCTAGCCAGCAGGGAGAACTCCAGATCCGCCATATTCTCGCCCTGTAATGAGACCTCCGTTGTTAGCGCGGCTAGTTCGTTAGCATTAGCCGAGGAGACAGCGTGCAGCGACTCCATCTTGTCTATCAACGGGACGACTGCCAACCTTATTTCCTCTGATATCTCTCGATGAAGTTTATCACAAAAATCCGCCAGCACTTTTCTTTGTGTTTCAGCGAAGCGTGTCTCAGATTCTGCATGGAGCTTGGTCATGACCGAGAGCACAGCTTCACTTATCTCACCGACACCGGGCGATGGTGCGGCCAGGCCCGGTGGTGGTTTGCTGGCTGGAGCGTTCATGGATCTGGTTTCCACCACCGACATCGCAGAAAGTCGAAAAAAGTTGACGACAGTAGTTGAAACTCGACGACTTAACAAGCAGACAAAAAACAAATAAAAATAAAATAAAGACTAATGGGGAGAAACGTATATTCCGCACGGTAGAAGGGAGCTCACGTGAAACACGTCTACTCCATGATCGCCTAGCTCCGCCCCCCACCAAGGATAAATTCTACAACCATCTATACACCATTCTCCAGGCCAGGAAAGGAAAGGACATCATGATCTTGATGGGAGACATGAACGCTAAGATAGGGGGAAATAACAACGGCTTTGAACCAGTAATGGGTAGAGAAGGACTAGGCACCATGAATGCAAATGGAGAGAGGTTCGCAGCATCCTGTGCAGACAACAACTTGGTCATCGGTGGGTCAGTATTCCAACACAAGAACATCCATAAAGCCACCTGGGTGTCTCCTGACCACACCACAGAAAACCAGATTGACCACATCTGCATAAGCCAAAAGTTTAGGCACTCTTTGCTGGATGTCAGAGTCAGAAGAGGAGCAGACGCAGTATCTGACCACCACCTCCTTACAGCAAAGATCCAGCTGAAGTTAAAATGCATGAAGCACAGGGAAGGAAGGGTCAAATTCAACATACAGCTTTTTCAGGATATAGGTACATCAGAACTCTACAAAGTGGCACTACACAAAATGAGTAAATGAAGTGGAGGAGATATGGAAGGGTCTGAAAACCATGTGGAAAGACGCATGTGAGAAAGTGGTAGGGAGAAGGAAGACAGCCAACAAACCCTGGCTATCCGGGGATTCAGACAGAAAAGTGATCGAGAGGAGGAAGAAAAAGAGGCAGTAAATAGAAGTAAAACCAGAGCCACCAAGGCGGTAGCACAGAAAGAATATGCAGCAGCAAACAAGGAAGTGAAAAGAAGTGTAAGGAGAGACAAGAAGAAATACATTGAAGATTTAGCACAACAGGCAGAGGAAGCAGCGGGAAAGAACAACCTGAAGGACCTATACCTAACTACCAAAAAGCTCACAGGCAAATTCAGACACACACAGGCACACATCAAAAACCCACAGGGCGTACTCCTCACAACCAAGGAAGAACAGTTGAACAGATGGACTGAACACTTCAGAGATCTGCTCAACAGGCAGCCTCCTCAACTGGAAGCAGATATCCCACCAGCCCCAAATCTGTTGGAGATAAACTGCAACCCCCCTACCAAGACAGAAATCAGAAAAGCCATTAAGGCCTTAAGAGGAGGGAAAGCAGAGGGACCAGACGGGATCCCAGCAGAAGCTCTTAAGGCTGACATTGAAACCTCCACCAGCATGCTCCACCACCTCATGCAAACCATCTGGGAGAAAGAAAATGTCCCATCTGACTGGAAAGATGGCCACATCGTGAAAATCCCCAAGAAAGGAGACCTCAGGGAATGTAAAAATTACAGAGGAATAATGCTCCTTTCAACACCGGGGAAGGTGCTCAACCACATCCTGCTGGAAAGGCTCCAGAAGTGGGTCGATGAGAAACTGAGGGAAAACCAGGCTGGCTTCAGGAACAACCGATCCTGTGAAGACCAAATCGCCACCCTTAGGATTATCATTGAACAGTCTTATGTGAATTTCATAGATTTTGAGAAAGCCTTTGACAGCGTGGATAGGGAAATGCTGTGGAAACTGATGGCCCACTATGGGATCCCAGCAAAGATCATCAACATTGTAAGGAACACCTACCAAGGGATGAGATGTCAAGTCCTCCATGAAGGATGCATATCGGAAGCTTTCGAGGTCCTGACTGGTGTGCGGCAGGGGTGCCTGCTCTCACCCTTTCTTTTCCTCCTATGCATAGACTGGGTGATGAAAGAAACAACCAGCAACAGAAAAACCGGCATACAATGGAGCTTGACAAAGCAGCTGGAAGATCTGGATTTTGCTGATGACCTGGCACTACTGGCTCACACACATCAACAGATGCAGGAAAAATCGGGAAAACTGGAAGAAACTGCTGCTCTGCTCGGGCTCAAAATAAACGCATCCAAAACCAAAGTAATGCGTATCAACAGCAAGAACAACACACCCATAAGCATGGAACAAAACCCATTAGAGGATGTAAACAGCTTCACTTACCTTGGAACCATAATTTCTGTGGAAGGGGGTACGGAAGACGATGTCCATGCCAGGATTGGAAAGGCAAGGACATTATTCAACATGCTAAACATTATCTGGAAGGCAAAAAACCTGTCACTCAAGACCAAGCTACAGATCTTCAACTCAAACGTAAAGACCACTCTACTATATGGCTCAGAATCCTGGAAAACCACCACCACTATACTCAACAAGCTACAGACCTTCACCAACCGGTGCCTCAGACGCCTCCTGGGAATATACTGGCCCAACACCATCTCTAACGCCAACCTGTGGGAACTCACCAAACAAGACACAATACAAATTCAAATCCGGAGGAGGAAGTGGAAGTGGATAGGTCACACACTCAGAAGAAATAAATCAATCACAAAGCGGGCACTGACATGGAACCCACAGGGCAGGAGGAAGAGAGGCAGACCAAAAACCACCTGGAGAAGAACCACAGAACAGGAGATGAAGAAAGAAGGGCTGTCCTGGCAAGATCTGGAGCGGAGGGCACAAGACCGAAGAGGATGGAGGAGCTTCGTCGATGGCCTATGTTCCTTTGGGAATTTAAAGGCCTAAGTAAGTAAGTATGCCGGGAATCAGTAACACAACAGTGAACACATAGTTAAGTACGACTGACAGATGCATTGCAACTATGTGTGTTACTGCTTCGCGGCATAAGCCCCATAATACTCTCCCCGCTGTTGAAAGCTGGAGCACGGAGGGTCGTTGATGAGCGCAGCGATGCCGGCTCGCGGCGCCCCTCTCCCCGCTGGCGAAAGCCTTATCGCAGCACAGCTGAGGGCCGCATCGCGGCTCATGCGCATGCGCGCGCTCTGCCAATCAGAGCGCAAAACGGCAACGCGGAAACTGAACAGCGTTGTAGAAGGCATAGACGCGACCAGGACATACGATCAGCTCCCCTCCCGCGAATACTGCCAATTGTGTTTATAGGGACGACTGACAAATTCCTGTAACTAAGACCAATTCTATTTAGACGTGTAATTTACATCATGGTACCGTTGGTAGGTACGTTGCCCTGTAGTGTTCCATCATGGTGTCTGATAGCCCCTTACGTGACTGCGATCTGCAAGCCAGGGGCTTTTTGTATCCGCAGTCACTCTCAGCTATGCCGCTACCAGGCTCATATTAAGTACCAAGCGCTGCTTTTGAGCTGGGGGTGGGTCAAAAATATATCAGATATGAATTTCAAAGATACCCAGCGTACAATATGGGTTTAACACAGCGAAACGCTGGGGTCTGAAAGCTCGGAGTTGCTAATAAACCTTTTAAGGCGAGACACTGCAGGTGAATAGGCAAATATACTTTTTTTGTTGATTTTGAGATTTTGTTATATTTTGCTTCCTAAACATGTCTTCTATGAAACTAGTGACAATAAAACGTCAATAACACACATTTTGTTGTTTATTTTACTTCATTTTGCCTTATTGCATCCATAAATGTCCACATATTTAATGGGGAAGTGCCTCATTTGCATATATAAACATACATTTCAGAAAACTTGCAATATATTTTTTCTTAGTTTATATGTACATAACAAACTGGGAAAGTTTCATAGTGATATCTATTCAAATATATTTTGCCTATTAGGGGGTACTACACTGTACTACACTGTTTGTAGCCTGTGTGTAGTTCTGTTCAGTTCAATAACATCATTATTATTATTATTCAGTTATCAGGCATGTGTTTATGTTGTCTATTACTAATGGTTTGATTAGGTTTTGTGTTTGTAAATATCTGTTTAAAAAAAAAAGTATGGCATTTTACAATACAGAACTTTGAAGGCGTTTTCCCAAAAATTAGTTTTAAGAGTTTTTCCTCATACTCTGAGCCAGAAATCTCCACTGCAGTAGCACTCACATACATCAAACCTTCCAGTTCTATTCATATCTATGTTCTGAAGGTATTTACAGAAGGGTTTGTTGATATCGCATTCATACCCTGATTTATATCACATTTCATTCCTAAAAACATGGCGAAATATGGAATTTTACCATAAAAATTGACTGAATGGAGTATTTTCTTATTTATGGAGTGATAAAAAGAGATATCCAAAATCCCCTCTGTAATAACCTTTGGCTCTAATATGTCAACAAAATGAAACTATAATTTTGAAAATGGCTTTATCCAATGTTCAGATTTCTGTCCTGGAATTATATGCAAATTAGTGCATATTTAAGTAGATAATGCCTCATTTGCATATTTAAACATACAATTTCAGAAAACTTGTAATACAAAACAGTCTTGTCTTAATATAAGTAATCAACTGGGGAAGTTTCATTGTGATATCTATTAGTTAATTATTTTACCCTATTCACCTGTAGTGTCTCCCCTTAAATCATTGTTACAAAACGAGTCGTAATTACAGAGCGAGCCGTGTATTTCCGCCATTGGTGTCACAGCGCATGCGCAGCTGCCTGGTGCGCAGTGACTGCGGATACAAAAAGCCCCTGGCTTGCAGATCGCAGTCACGTAAGGGGCTAGGTGTCTGATAGCTCCACCTGGTTTATTCTAGGGATTTTTTTTTAATATACATTTTTTGGCGTTTTATCTCTTTATTTCTACTGGGCAGTCCAGTAGAGCGAGACAGAGGAGGAATGGGAGACAGAGTGGGGGGAAGACATTCGGCAAATATGTCCGTGTCGCGGCTGAGCGCGCTATGTGGTTCGCCACTGGGGCGCCCAGGGATGGGCATTTTTAAGAAGAATCCAGATCGATTGATCGCATGCTATACTCGAGTGATCGTGTATTACTAAAAAAAAAATATATATATATATTTTTTTTTTTTCTTTCTTTTTTTACTTACTTTTGTTCATTCACGTATATGTTTAAGGAAACCAACAAACAGTTATAATCTTACACATACATGTGAAACAAATATGGAAAAAAAAGAAAATAATAATAATATTATATAATTTAAATTTTTTTTCATACAAATTATTAATAATATAAGATCGATTTTTCTCATAGCTACGAGTAATCGGTTAATCGATTACTCACGCCCATCCCTAGTTTATTCCTCTATCGAAGATAGATAGAATGCATCCGCATTTCACGGAAATGCATTGTGACTTAGAAAAGTGATGATCCCACAAATACACTTTTGCATTTCTACTTTATGTGAGGGTGGGGTGTGATGTTTTCCAGTGAGGTTAAAGCCTAATTCCGGTATTTTTAAAACCTGGACCCTACTTTTTCATCATTTGGGGTCTTAAATGACTAATAGGGACAAAAATCTTTGGAATTGGTCCAGTATTGAGGGAGATCGCTTTAGTCAGCAGCCGCAAAGCGTCTGTAATCATTGGGAGCATCTAAAGCATCTAGCAGCTTTAGATGCTGAAATAGAATCCAAAACCACTTTCAAGAAAAAATTTAAATGCGGTTCGAGCCCAGCTCTCCGCATTGCTATCAGCTTGGCTGGTCGTTCATACTAATACAATTGGCAGTATTAGGGGGTGGGAAGCTGATGGGTGGGGATTGGACGTTGTGGACAGCGACTCCTACAGGTCGGTTGGTGCGCCTGCGCAGCAGAATCAGGAAGCGACGGGGGCGGCGTACCCTCCAAAACGCAGACCCCCGACGCTGAGAGATTGCGCTGTGCAGGTGAAAAGATGCGACTGCTGCTTCCTCGAGTACCGGAGGGGACACGTGATGTAAGGCTTAGTCCACATTGCAGCCGGCTTGTGGGAGGCATGGCCTAACAACGTTCGAGACAGGGGAGGGTAGAATTGGACGATACGAAATTGGGATGGGAGAAAAATAGAAAATGGGAGAAAAAAGTAGATAAAAAAAATAATTAAAAATGTAAATACCATCTACTAACAAGCATGCACTGAACCCTTATGGCATAGCGGTGAAAACCAATTGACTGTTTGTTAATTGTATTTATGTTGATGGCAGTGAGTGCTGCTCAGGAAGCACTATTTATTTGATTTTAATTATTTGATTTAAATTCTTTATACTATTAAGTATCTTGATGAGATTGTTAATGATGTAATTGATGATGTAATTGATGTTGATAATGATGTAATGTCTTGAATATTGTTGTATTGTTGTAAGTGCCGGACCCCAGGAAGAATAGCTTTTGTCAAGTGGATCCTAAATAAACATAAACATAAACATCTAAAGCTTGTTTTTTCCAGGTTTAAAAATACCCTTTTAAGGTGAAAAATCAAACGCAATGTAGATACCTTCTATCAGTGACCCGATCTATCCTGCCGGGCCAGGGGGTGACTGCTAGGACGGTACGGTTAGCCGTCCTCGGCTGCTCTATTGCCAGTCGTTGACAGCTCAGTCTCTCATATCCGCCGGCGGAGGCCGAACACACGTTTCTCTCTGCTCTTCGCAAGGTTTATCCCTCATGAATGAATCATTGCCTTGATGAGAACTGTGTGTCCTCTAAAAAATATGGTCTAATCTGACATCTAAAACACTCCTGTGTCCGCACACACACACACACACACACACACACACACACACACACACACACACACACACACACACACACACACACACACACACGCACGCACGCACGCACACACACACACCTACACACCTACACACCTACACACACACACACACACACACACACAGTTCTTAATGACACACCAAAGTGAAGTGAAGGTGCCTTTTTGCATATATGCGTATTTGTATTGAATGAAGTTGTACAAAGCTTTGATAGAATCATTTAATTAGACTGAAGAGGAAACATTTCTTTTCCAATGCTGCAAAGTGTATAGGTGGACCACCACGTACCTTTTAAGGAAATCATTGTTTCCCTTAGATGTTTGCTTGGACATAATCCAACAGGGTTGGCTAGCTACAGTATCTTCTTTAGGCTAAATGATGCATGAAGGAGAATATCCATATTCTTTTCATCAGTTTTATGGTGGCATACCAATCTATGCTTAAATTGCGTGATCATTGTGATAAGCTGTGTCCCTCTAGGGGCGAGAATTATGAGCTTCAAGCTGCGTTCTTTGGCGTCCGACCAAGGCACTGGACTCGGAAAATGTAGCTGTGCAAAGCAGTGTTCTACTGACTTTCACAAAAGGGGCTTAATTCGTTGATCAATCTCAATTCATTATAACCGGTATTTGATGCTTACTGTGGTGCATCCTGCATCTGTGTCAGCTGTTCATGTTAGACGCAGGGCCCAACGCAGACCTCAGGCTCTCCTAACCCTCAGGAGCGACTCAGCGCCGTTGTGAAATATCGCTCCAGTCTATCACCAAGCTCCTGTCCTCTGTCACAGCTCAGGCTACATTCTGACTGGCCACTCTTTATTGCTCTGCCCTGTCCCAGCATCAGCCCTTGTAGATGAGGGAACAACGTGACAAAATACACCATTGTTGCTGTAGCTGATTCTTCTTCTAATAGATTACCGGCAGACTAGACACATTGCTGCCTTCCACAGTTCGGGAATGACTGAGAAGAATACAAAAATATGAATGAAGAAACACACGACTAAAACAAAACCTAATCACTTTCCTTTCTGCATAGGACACGTTCCTTTCGGCATAGGACACTGTCCTTTATGCATAGGATACTGTCCTTTCTGCATAGGATACTGTCCTTTCTGCATAAGACACTTTCCTTTCTGCATAGGACACTGTCCTTTATGCATAGGATACTGTCCTTTCTGCATAGGATACTGTCCTTTCTGCATAAGACACTTTCCTTTCTGCATAAGACACTGTCCTTTCTGCATAAGACTTTTTCCTTTTTGCATAAGACATTTTCCTTTCTTCATGAGACACTGTACTTTCTGCATAAGACACTTTCCTTTCTGCATAAGACACTTTCCTTTCTGCATAAGACACTTTCCTTTCTGCATAAAACACTTTCCTTTCTGCATAAGACACTGTCCTTTCTGCATAAGACTTTTTCCTTTCTGCATAAGACACTGTCCTTTTGACACAATACACTGTCCTTTCTGCATAAGACACTGTCCTTTCTGCATAAGACACTGTCCTTTCGGAACAAGACACTGTCCTTTCTGCATAAGACACTGTCCTTTCGGCACAAGACACTGTCCTTTCGGCACAAGACACTGTCCTTTTGGCACAAGACACTGTCCTTTCTGCATAAGACACTGTCCTTTCGGAACAAGACACTGTCCTTTCTGCATAAGACACTGTCCTTTCGGAACAAGACACTGTCCTTTCTGCATAAGACACTGTCCTTTCTGCATAAGACACTGTCCTTTCTGCATAAGACACTGTCCTTTCGACACAAGACACTGTCCTTTCGACACAATACACTGTCCTTTCGGAACAAGACACTGTCCTTTCTGCATAAGACACTGTCCTTTCGGAACAAGACACTGTCCTTTCTGCATAAGACACTGTCCTTTCTGCATAAGACACTGTCCTTTCTGCATAAGACACTGTCCTTTCGGAACAAGACACTGTCCTTTCTGCATAAGACACTGTCCTTTCTGCATAAGACACTGTCCTTTCTGCATAAGACACTGTCCTTTCGGCACAAGACACTGTCCTTTCGACACAATACACTGTCCTTTCTGCATAAGACACTGTCCTTTCTGCATAAGACACTGTCCTTTCGACACAAGACACTGTCCTTTCGACACAAGACACTGTCCTTTCTGCATAAGACACTGTCCTTTCTGCATAAGACACTGTCCTTTCGACACAAGACACTGTCCTTTCTGCATAAGACACTGTCCTTTCGACACAAGACACTGTCCTTTCTGCATAAGACACTGTCCTTTCTGCATAAGACACTTTCCTTTCGGAACAAGACACTGTCATTTCTGCATAAGACACTGTCCTTTCGGCACAAGACACTGTCCTTTCTGCATAAGACACTGTCCTTTCTGCATAAGACACTGTCCTTTTGGCACAAGACACTGTCCTTTCTGCATAAGACACTGTCCTTTCGACACATGACACTGTCCTTTCTGCATAAGACACTGTCCTTTTGGCACAAGACACTGTCCTTTCTGCATAAGACACTGTCCTTTCGACACAATACACTGTCCTTTCTGTATAAGACACTGTCCTTTTGGCACAAGACACTGTCCTTTCTGCATAAGACACTGTCCTTTCTGCATAAGACACTGTCCTTTCGGAACAAGACACTGTCCTTTCTGCATAAGACACTGTCCTTTCTGCATAGGACACTTTCCTTTCGACACAAGACACTGTCCTTTCTGCATAAGACACTGTCCTTTCTGCATAGGACACTTTCCTTTCGACACAAGACACTGTCCTTTCTGCATAAGACACTGTCCTTTCGACACAAGACACTGTCCTTTCTGCATAAGACACTGTCCTTTCGACACAAGACACTGTCCTTTCTGCATAAGACATTGTCCTTTCTGCATAGGACACTTTCCTTTCGACACAAGACACTGTCCTTTCTGCATAAGACACTGTCCTTTCGACACAAGACACTGTCCTTTCTGCATAAGACACTGTCCTTTCTGCACAAGACACTGTCCTTTCTGCATAAGACACTGTCCTTTCTGCATAGGACACTTTCCTTTCGACACAAGACACTGTCCTTTCGACACAAGACACTGTCCTTTCGACACAAGACACTGTCCTTTCTGCATAAGACACTGTCCTTTCTGCATAGGACACTTTCCTTTCGACACAAGACACTGTCCTTTCGACACAAGACACTGTCCTTTCGACACAAGACACTGTCCTTTCTGCATAAGACACTGTCCTTTCTGCATAAGACACTGTCCTTTCGACACAAGACACTGTCCTTTCTGCATAAGACACTGTCCTTTCTGCATAAGACACTGTCCTTTCTGCATAAGAAACTTTCCTTTTGACACAAGACACTGTCCTTTCTGCATAAGACACTGTCCTTTCTGCATTTCTGCATAAGACACTGTCCTTTCTGCATAAGACACTGTCCTTTCTGCATTTCTGCATAAGACACTGTCCTTTCTGCATAAGACACTGTCCTTTTCTGCATAAGACACTGTCCTTTCTGCATTTCTGCATAAGACACTGTCCTTTCTGCTCTTACTTGCTGTACTCTGACCTCCCTCACTCTTCTCGGACACTGAGTGTCCCCTATTTCATGATTGCCTTCACAATGCAGACAATCTGCCTGCTCTGTCTCAAGATGGCACTGGCTAACGGAGCACACAGCCTGCCCACACCCACTGCACTCACCTGAAGTCCTCCTACAGACAATAGCCGTGTGGCCATATTCCTGACATAGGAAGCATCTAAGAGGAGAGCGCACAAAAGGTCTAACCCGATAACTTACATGATCAAGATGAACTCTCTCTGGCAACTGCCCATCAGAACACAACAACGCAGACTCTGAGGCAGTCTCTTCACCCCGCAGACACCCTGCACTCCTCTGAATGGGTCAATATACAGGCACCTTGCCAACAACCCCCTTTCAAGAGGAGCTGACGTTGGAAGAGAGAAGAGATCTGCCCTAAGACCAGACCATCCTTTTACATCTTACCGTAGTTTCTCATTACTCAGCCGTGAAACACACCAGTCCACTTCTTGTGACTCTGACTGACTTGACATATCTCCGATTCCCTCTCTTCTTCTGCACTTTTTGGACTGGGGAGTAAATGGATGAGATGCGTCTCTACTTTTCGTAGCTTCATTTCTGCAGACCCCTCTCTGATTGGTTGAGCTCCATTTCTGCAGACCCCTCTCTGATTGGTTGAGCGAAGCCCCTCTCTGATTGGTTTAGCTCGTCACGCGGTAAAAGGCGGATGTAATGTTATCATTAGAAGATACATTGTAGATACATTGAACGTACATTGTAGATACAAGAAGATACATTGTAACATTATGTTATTTCGCGGTTTATTCACATAACGTTATTTCACGTGACAAGTTCAACACAACCCAGCTGTCAGAAACTGTACATTGAGGGGGTTTGATTGAATCACCTTGTTGTGTATCCTGTTTATTTTTCCTCATTATTATATTCAGAGTTAATTATATTGTTTACACTGTCTTTCCTGCCCATTTGATGTTCCCAAATCATATTCAGAAAGTATCACAGAGACTTCTATTGACCAAGGAATTAGTTATTATTAGTAAGACACAACATTTCCGTAGCAATTGACCACGAGACTCTTTCTCTTAAGGCATTAACTGGGTTAATTAATATAAATGTTATATTGTAACATGTCTAGTTACACATTGGTTCCGAAACATGTATGTTCCAGGCTGAAATTAAAACTTTGAATCTGAGAGAGCTCTGGTCAGCGAAGCCGGCGATGCAAGCAATTATTATTGGTTTTTAATGACAAACCAATTACATAATCCAACATATGTGTAAAGGCACACACAACATATTCCAGTTAACGGTATATTTTTGTAATGATTCGTTATGGCGTAATCAATACTTCCATGCGTATAAATTGCGTTCGCGACCTCCATGTTTTGGGGCTATTCATCAGAAAACTCGGATCCGGGATTCGGCTCCGTCGGGCAAGAACTGGGTTTTCAGCCTCTCTCTCTGGAGCTTAACGGACTTTCGATTCCTGGCTAGAGGAGCTTGTCGCGGCTCATGCGCATGCGCGCGCTCGGCCAATCAGAGAGGGGTCTGCAGAAATGGGCTCCAACCAATCAAAGAGGGGTCTGCAGAAATGGAGCTACGAAAAGTAGAGACGCGGATGAGATAGCTGGCAGGATGTGATGGTATCAGTATCAGTCTACTGCCCCCTACTGCCACTATTTACACACACTTCTGTCTGTCTGTCTGTCTGTCTGTCTGTCTGTCTGTCTGTCTGTCTGTCTGTCTGTCTGCCTGCCTGTCTCTCTTTCTCTCTGTCTGTCTGTCTTCCCCTTCTGTTTGCTTGTCTGTCTGTCTGTCTGTCTGTCTGTCTGTCTGTCTGTCTGTCTGTCTGTCTGTCTGTCTGTCTGTCTGTCTGTCTGCCTGTCTCTCTTTCTCTATGTCTGTCTGTCTTCCCCTTCTGTTTGCTTGTCTGTCTGTCTGTCTGTCTGTCTGTCTGTCTGTCTGTCTGTCTGTCTGCCTGTCTCTCTTTCTCTCTGTCTGTCTGTCTTCCCCTTCTGTTTGCTTGTCTGTCTGTCTGTCTGTCTGTCTGTCTGTCTGTCTGTCTGTCTGTCTGTCTGTCTGTCTGTCTGTCTGCCGGTCTGTCGGTCGGTCGGTCGGTCTCTGCCTGCCTATTTTTGTATGTTTCTTCATTTGTCTCTTTCGGAAGATAATGTTTGAGTCTAACATTAAAGGGGAAATCCACCCTACAACTGGAATGTACATTTTGTCTTAGGGTGGATTTTCCTGTTAGTCTTCAGCTCATGTTGGACTCGATCACGGCCATGTCTGGTTCAAACGGGACGGGCGTGCTCTGGTTCAAACGGGACGGGCGTGCTCTGGTTCAACTGGGACGGGCGTGCTCTGGTTCAACTGGGACGGGCGTGCTCTGGTTCAACTGGGACGGGCGTGCTCTGGTTCAACTGGGACGGGCGTGCTCTGGTTCAACTGGGACGGGCGTGCTCTGGTTCTGCTGGGACGGGCATGCTCTGGTTCTGCTGGGACAGGCGTGCTTTGGTTCTGCTGGGACGGGCGTGCTCTGGTTCAACTGGGACGGGCGTGCTCTGGTTCTGCTGGGACGGGACGGGCGTTCTCTGGTTCAACTGGGACGGGCGTGCTCTGGTTCAACTGGGACGGGCGTGCTCTGGTTCTGCTGGGACGGGCGTGCTCTGGTTCTGCTGGGACGGGCGTGCTCTGGTTCAACTGGGACGGGCGTGCTCTGGTTCAACTGGGACAGGCGTGCTCTGGTTCTGCTGGGACAGGCGTGCTCTGGTTCAACTGGGACGGGCGTGCTCTGGTTCTGCTGGGACAGGCGTGCTCTGGTTCAACTGGGACAGGCGTGCTCTGGTTCTGCTGGGACGGGCGTGCTCTGGTTCTGCTGGGACGGGCGTGCTCTGGTTCTGCTGGGACGGGCGTGCTCTGGTTCAACTGGGACGGGCGTGCTCTGGTTCTGCTGGGACGGGCGTGCTCTGGTTCTGCTGGGACGGGCGTGCTCTGGTTCAACTGGGACGGGCGTGCTCTGGTTCTGCTGGGACGGGCGTGCTCTGGTTCAACTGGGACGGGCGTGCTCTGGTTCAAACGGGACGGGCGTGCTCTGGTTCAAACGGGACGGGCGTGCTCTGGTTCAAACGGGACGGGCGTGCTCTGGTTCAAACGGGACGGGCGTGCTCTGGTTCTGCTGGGACGGGCGTGCTCTGGTTCTGCTGGGACGGGCGTGCTCTGGTTCAACTGGGACGGGCATGCTCTGGTTCAACTGGGACGGGCGTGCTCTGGTTCTGCTGGGATGGGCGTGCTCTGGTTCAACTGGGACGGGCGTGCTCTGGTTCTGCTGGGATGGGCGTGCTCTGGTTCTGCTGGGACGGGCGTGCTCTGGTTCAACTGGGACGGGCATGCTCTGGTTCTGCTGGGATGGGCGTGCTCTGGTTCTGCTGGGATGGGCGTGCTCTGGTTCTGCTGGGATGGGCGTGCTCTGGTTCAACTGGGACGGGCATGCTCTGGTTCAACTGGGACGGGCGTGCTCTGGTTCTGCTGGGATGGGCGTGCTCTGGTTCAACTGGGACGGGCGTGCTCTGGTTCTGCTGGGATGGGCGTGCAGTGCTCTGGTTCTGCTGGGATGGGCGTGCTCTTTCACATCTGGGTCTTGGCGTTCCTGCTTATATGGCTCCAGACCCACTCAGCATAGCTCTGCTACCCAGCTGTGAACTTAAAACTGTAATACCCACCGTTCTCCGAGACTCCTCCAGGACTGTTCTATTTGTGTACAGAGCCCGGTCTGTGTTTTGGTAATTTGCGTTTATTCTTCCCGTGTTCCCTTTTTGTATGAAAGGGGAATACCACTTAAATTAAATTCTTACTTATCTTATATAATTCTTTTGGCCTAAACCCTCCGACCGCACAGGAGTAGAGCGGGAGTCTTGCAAGCTGAATACACAGTATTTGCTCACGTTACCATTTGACCCAATGGGTGTGCACTCTAGATAGTGTAGGGGGATTGATTGGTTTGCAGACACTTCACTCAAATGGTCATCCCAGAGCAGAGGGTGGGACAAACGGAAAAAGATTATGTAATAAATAATAATTATGTATAAAATAAAAAAATAAATACATTAACCTCTTAACTGGCACCGACCTGGCCCGGCCGGGACCTCTTGAGGACGATTTGCCCACCGGCGCGACGCACCACTTTGCCAACCTCTAGCGCAGGGGTAGGCAACCCTAGGCACGCGTGCCTGCATAGGCACGCATGCCTGCATAGGCATGCAGGGGCATTTTCATAGGCACAGGGGGCAGCATTAAAAAAAAATTATATATATATATATATTTTTTTTTAAATATTATAGTGAAATATTTTGCACTGTTGTCGCATTTATCTTGTTGAAATCCTCCCACAGGTTCTTTTTACTACCACATATTTAATTGAGACCCTTTATTTGTTTATTATTTCAATTTAGCTGGAAATACATTGCTACATCATTCAGTAACATTTGCAGAGCCTTATAACAAAAACATTACGGTCACCATTGTGACCAGTGGGATTAATCAACAAATGTTATTATTTATTTTTCTATTTCATTGAACATTGCACATGTTAAAAGCAATTTTTTTACTCAAAATGTGAGTATTACCAAGTCAACTTGTGTTCTTTAAAACAATGACAATAAACATAGTTTTATTAGGTTGAAGTAATGTGGTTGTGTACTTATTTTTCTGTTAACTTATTATGGATTGGAAACTGAAAACCTTAATGCACAGTAACTGAACTCAATATTTTAAAGTTCTGGTAACTTATTATTATAAAAATGTTTACAGTGTAGTCTTGCGATCAATCAAAACTTATTTACACGATATACCTCACATTCACCCTCCATTCACATCCTGGTGTTCTCCTGGTGTTCTGCATTAGGCATATAGGTGGAGCTATGACAGCACACGTACAGTACACACACCGATGGTGTGTGATGTTTCCAAAAATGAATGGGCAAATGTGAGTGAAATGGTCGCACTGTATGCAGCTGTTTGTCTGCATTGCACCCCCCCCCCCCAACTCAGATTTAGGGTTGATACAACCATCATAATAATATTGTTAATAATAACAATAACAATAATGATGTAATAATTATCATTAAAAATACCTGATTATGAGAAAAAAAAATTATGAAGCATGGAATATCGTATATTTCAAACAGGCACTCCATGTCAAAAAGGTTGCTTACCCCTGCTCTAGCGGATCGGGTCTGCATTTTTTTAAATACAATATATATATATAGCCCTATTTGTTGCCTGTCGATTGCCAGGCGACAAAATCCACTCAGCGGTTCTCGAGTTACATGCCGATATGTGAGGCGTGCGCCAAAGTACACGGCTCCCGGGGCTCTAGCTCCGTCAATCATTTGGCGATCTCGAAAATGATTGGAAAGGTTTGTAGCCAATGAGTGTGGCTTTCCAATGATACCCCACATGGGGATCTGCGAATCAGGGATCTAGGTGAAAAGTCACAAGCGAAAACAGGAAGAGAAAAAAATGCTGAATGAATTGAAGTCAATGAGGAAATGGTTTACTGGAGAGCTTTTCTTTTTCTCCACAGTTTACCAAAATCGCTCCTAATCACTTATTTCTGAATGGATTTTTATGAAATTTGGACATGTACTTCCAGCTCATACCAATTTTTCTGGAAATACTATATTTGGATATTGCAACTACTACAGACAAATTTGAGTAACACGTTTTTCTACAACTCAAGTTCAGACCTATGTTACTCTATTCCATTAGCACTAAAAGTGATCTTACTTTATTTTATCAGAAACTTCAGAATGTTATCTTTCAAAAGAGACCAGGCTTATGCATGTGCTATAAGTATAAAGTATAAAGATACGCTTTTCAAAAAAAGTATGCAGTGTATTGCAGTCCTCAAGTTCCAGTTAAAAAATTGCCACTTTTATGGGCACCAGTTAAGAGGTTAAAGAACATTATCTGACTGACGGCTACGTTAACTAAACCGAACCCCTTCTGTCCGCAATATTTATGAACAACTCTTTCCCGAAGCCTCTGGAATAACATTTAAATGGTGAACTTTCACATTGACATCCGTGACATCACTACCAGTGTTTCGTCTGTTTTCTCAAGCTGACCCCGTTGTAAAAAGTATATAAAGTGTCAGGACAGCTGCTGTACCTCAGAGCTCTCTATCCTACATGGATGTCCTCGGTGTCAGCAGGTATCGTGACACACCAGTGTTTATATGCCGTGCTGAGGGGATGGATAAGTGCTGCAGCGCCCAGCCTGGGGACCCAAAACAAGCCTCTGCCTTTTACCACTGGAGTGACCTCATGAACCAAGACTGTGGTTTCCAGCGTGGAATTCTTGACCTCTCTATAGTGTTTAGCTGGAGGGAAGTTCGTTTTAGGCCCGAGACATTCAGCATACGTTTAAAAATAGCATGTTTTGATGAAATTCACAGAGAGACTAGGCCATGACGTATTGTTTTTCCACCGTGTCTGATGTCTTCATTCGTTTTGGATTAAGTGACTTCTCTCCTCGGATGTCTGCATATAGAAATGTTTTTTTCCCCTCTCCCATGTCGTAGCCTTGCTCCATAATCAGTGAACAAGAGAGAAACGGAGGCAGGAAGATCTGTTTCTCTTGTGTTGTCAGAGCGGCAGCTGGGACTGGCGTAATATCCCAGGTTGAATCTCATGAATAGAACAACACTTGTCCAATATGTGGCTGTAGACCAAACATGCATTAAACAAGTAGTGATCCATGATATCCAGGGAAATGGTAGGGCCAGCTGTCTGCCGGCCCGTCTGTCTGTGAGCTCGCTGAGCTTCCCTGCATAAGACCATATGCTCGCTAATGTAACTAGAGCCTCCGATTGGACACAGTACATCCCTACCCGCCCAGCGCGCATTATCGGTCCTGGTCGATGATCGCGGAGCTGTAGATTTTCTGTGAGGGCTTTGGCAAGGCTCCAGGGAACTGTAGGACATTTTTGGTCTTGGGGAAAAGTGAGTTCAGCTGGTATTCATTAATGGCATAACAAAAGCCTTATAAAGTAGCAATTGCCCCTTGCGGGACTAATAACGTTTTTTTAATTGAATTGAATTGAATTGAATTAGATAGTAGATTGTAGATAGCGTGAGGTTTTTTTCCAGGGTCAAAACAATTATTAATTTGTACTTTATTTTATTTTACTATGTAGGCCTACTCCTGCTGCTAGGAATATTTGCACTAAGTTCTCTTTTACCTTTTTATTTAATTCACTCATTCATAAAATTTTACTACTGTTTATATTGTACATAGTCCTGTATATTGTGTGTTGTATATTGTGTCCTATGTTACCTTTGTGTTTTATATATTGTCTAGATCTTTTTATATACACCATGGGAAGGGGGGGGGGACATCATTTACATTTTCTGTATGTCTTGCACAAATGGGAAACTGACAATAAAGTTTACTTGGACTTTATTTATAACACAGTTTATTACTATGTAATAACCCCTTTACAAGTAAGCATTCGTTCAGATAACGATCATTAGGATGATCCACGAAGAAGTTAAAGCATCCTTTTTACGTGACATGTTTTGGTGACTCACATTTGAGACGTGTGTCTCTTTTGGAGAGTGAAGCACTCTGAGACGGCAGAATTATGTAATGCACTTACTGCCTCTGCGTGAGGCTCCAAGGTGCACATTGTCAAGGTGGCATGAAGAGTCCATATATGCCAATTATGTCCCATTATGCAAATTGTTGGGAAGGAGTGGTTTTTATCATCATGACTAATGCTGCCATCCATCAAGTGCTCCTAGGAAGCTCCTCCTTCCTAGTTAGGAAGCGATAAATACCAGTTGTAGGTCAAATGCTTTTGGTTGAAAAGACCACAAAATGGCCGGCGTACAACTACTTAAAAAAAAATTCCATTCAACAAAATGTACGAATCCAATGGCGTTGAAATAATAATTTTGTCTTTGATGTTTTCCTACACGTCATAACTCTGCAACTTGGGTACTGTCGGGGAACTTTCCGAAACGTAATAAAACATTTGTCGGACTGTTCATGTGCACCCAAGCAAAGTTGTCAGAGGGAAGCAGTTGTGATTGGAGGGTCATGAAAAGAGGATGGGGTTTGAGATAGGTCAATTGAACCCTTGCACGGAAGAACCATATAAGTCTGTTTTGAAAGTTTTTTGGACAGCCCATGTATTTGCAAAGTGAATCTAAATCACTGAATGAGTGTGAATGTGATATATCATAAGAAACTACTCAACATCGACTGTCTTTAACTATGAATGAACACAACACTCTAACTTACCATCTTTAGAGAAGAAGTTTGAAAACATTGTTCCTCTGAAAACGTAAAATGGACTTATATGGTTATTTGTCTGAGGTTTTGTTTCAGTATGAACTGGTGCCAAATTGAGTTGTCATTGTTGTTGAGTAATTAGCCCATCCTGTCTTATCTCTTTTTGACCATTCCATTGTAGGCTACGTATTGCATTTACAGTCTATGAAACATTTATGGTGTATTATGTAGTGCATGAAGAGAATTTGACTGTTTCTTCTCAAATTCTAAAAGTAGATGTGCTATAAACAAACACAGTCTCTATACACTCTTAAAAATGATGTGTTGAGGGGGGCTCCAGTAGCTCACCGCGTATCTCGGCGCTATTTCTGCGTCGGGAGGAGCCGTGCTGCGTCACGGCTCTGGTTGACTCCGAGTTCGATTCCCGGACCCGCCGTCATTTGCCGAATGTCTTCCCCTGCTCTATATCCCGTTTCACCCTGTATCTGTCGGTCATGCTTGACCAGAAAAGCGATAAACGCTAAAAAAAAAATTTAAAAAATTTAAAAAATGATGTGTTGAAACTAGGGTTGGCTACCGAACGCATTTTCCACAAATATATATATTACTGTCCCGTCCCTTGGGTATTTGGAAAGATTAGATGAGGTCAGAGGTCAGTAATATTTACTGAGGATGGCCAGATAGTGTTGATATTTAAATGATCATGCGATTTATTGTATGTGGTGTATTACAACAATAAATAACTAAACGTTCTAAATAAATAACAATGTTGAAATAGTTTTATAGTATAGTAACTGAAAAATAAAATATTATGATAACAGAGATAGTTAAGTACCGAAAAAAGGTACCGTTGGGTACGGATAGTGAATTCTGGGTACTGGTACCGGTATCAGTTCAAATATGAACGGTACCCAACCCTAGTTGAAACATCCTAATCAAACACATACAACAACAACAACAAATTATTTTTCTTTTTGATCCACTTTTTCTCCTCTTTTTCTATTTTTCTCCCATCCCAATTCCACTGTGCCAATTCTCCCCTCCCCTGTCTTGAACGTTGCTCGCATATGCCCCCCACTGGCCGGTTGTAGGGAGGATAGAAGCCTTGCATCACGTGTCCCCTCCGATACACGAGGAGGCAGCCTGTCACATCTTTTCACCTGCCAGCGTGGACTCTCATTGGCGAGGTGTAACGTGTGGGAGGCTCACACTACCCCCGCTATTTCTTGTCTCTGCTGTGCAGGCGTCCCCAACCGACCTGTAGGAGTCGCTGTTTACAACGTCCAGATTACCACCCATCGACTTCCACCCGCTAACTCTGCCAATTGAGCCAGTATGACGGCTGGCCCAAGCCGGAGGCAACGCCGACAGCTGGAGTCTAACCCGGTGTCTCTTTTGCGTTGGTGACAAGCGCAATGTCCGCTGTGCCACCCAGCCGCCTCAACAACAACAATTTTAAGCCAGGTTGTTTATCTAGGAACAACACACCCTGTGTTATTTGTGTTATATGTTCAAATAGGGCATATCACACCGATGGTGTTCAGTTTAGCGCCGCTTCCCTCCATGGCTCCCACGGACCCCATCAGGGTCTTTTATAGAGGACCCATTGTTGAGGTGAACATAAAGGCAGCCTGGTCTGGAGTGCACGACAGAGACTGGAGACTGGGGGCAGCCTGCCCACTGCCAATTACTGCTCCCGCACGGGGGAACACATGCCCATTTAGGGAACCACCGGAGCGCAAGGGCAGGAATAAAACACACCCCAGGTGAACAGCGTTCTGTCAATACGATTTCATTATTTGTCAACATTTCAGTTCACTCAGATTCCCAGATGAGAAGCGTGGCGTGCGGTCAGGAGAAATACAATGCGATATACAAAAATACCATTGGTACAATATAATATACCAGTACACAATCAACTTCAACTTCGTTATTCGAGTTGGTGTCATTTAGATATAAGTTGGTCATTTTGTAAAGTGTAGGCAGTCCAGCCTTATTAAGCATTTAGTTATTTTCTGCTTGCTTTCTCGATGATTAAAAAGGGACGGGGAAGTATTCTGCTCAGGACAGCGACTGGTTGCACCACCAGTTTACTCCATTAAATCCCCATGTTTCTCAATAGAGATGCTATCAGAGAAAGTATGTGAAATACAATTATTGTGGTAATTTATTTAGTCTCCATTTATTGAACGATTATAGTGATGAAGATGATTACTGTGATAATAATAATAATAATGATAATAAACTTTATTTGTATAAGCACCTTTCATACAAGAATTGCAGCCCAAAGTGCTTCAAAGTCAAGTCAAGTCAAGAGTCAAGTCTAGAGTTTTATTTGTCACGGCATACAAGTATACGGTGAAATGCGGGGGGTCTTCAAAGCAGTAATGTAGACGTAATGGACATAAACATAGGCATAAAATGAGCATAAATAGAGACAGGCATAAAAACTAGCACAGAATCGACATAAAACGAGCAGAGAATTGACTAATTAAAAGCATAATGATGAGATGGTTGTCATATCATTTGTAACCTCGTTCCCAGTTTTATCTCTGTGAGATAAAGACTGGTAAAGAACTACTGCCGAAAGTGTTTATGGGGTAGAATTTCCGGTGTATGTACTTTCCCTGGAAGCTGCCTCCGAACTGACCAAACTTTTCCTGAATCCTGTCGGCAAACAAGCTAGAACGTCCCGGTCATTTAGTAAATTCAAAACCGGAAAGCCTGTAGCCTGTACTTCCTGTACTTCAGTTTAGACACTTTAGGAGGCATATCTTGTCCAGCCTATGTCACTTGCAGTGTGGGGGTCCAGTATATCCTGGATGCTGCAGGATATGTGGCGCAGATAGTTTATGAAAGTGGCCATTCTGTGGCCACCGACACGAGGCATTCCACATATTCTTGGCTCACGTACATATCTGATTTATTCATTTGCCGTCGAAGGTCATCCCGATTTTACTGTGACTCATAAAACTGCTTTATACAATATGTCTTATATCTTCTTGAAGCGCCGCTCTAATATACAATGGGAACCGTTTCCCTGAGAGACGAGATATCGGGCTGAGCGAGCGGATCTATTCTCTCGCTAGAGAGTAGAGTATGTCCCATGCATCGGCCTCTCCTCTTTATTTAGAAAGACCACGTTGGATTTGGTTAAAATTGGATCCAGAAATTACAGACGCTCCAAATCGGGAGGGGGGAGGTGCAGAGGGGGAGGTGCAGCCCTGAGGTTGTCATTATTGTGCGGCCGGTCGGCGGGGTGATCGCAGCGGGCCTCACATCTCTCTCCAGCGATGCTTTCCACATGTGTTTTGACTGTGAACTGGAGCATTAAGGAAACACACGGAGTGATAAGGCCCAGAGAGTCTCCCCGCCCAGCCTTATATGGCCGTCCAGCGCTACTAAACACAGATTGAACCCCGGGTGCTTGGTAGCGGAGCACGACCCGCTACATGTAAGCCGCGGGTCAGAGGTGAGGCACAGCCGTCTCCCTCATGAAGGTCTTTCCTGGAATTCTTCCTTGCTTGTCAAAACAAGCACATCAAGTGCATCTCAGTGGAAGTCGTCCACGTCGGTGTGATTATCCGCTGTGTCACGTACCCTTTAGGATCCGAATGTAGACGTTTAAAGCAGCGTGTTCTTGTTAATTTGACTACTATATACACCAACCACCCACACAGTTTAGTATGAGAACCAGGGTAGGATACAGTCCCCAGGATTCAGTAATGGGAATGAAACCATGGCTCCGTGGGATGGTCCTGGCAGCCAGACGCAGTCCTCCTTCACCCCCCCCCCACCTCTGTGGCCCTTGGGACCGGCTCTCTCTATTGTCCCACTGCCAGCAGTTTTTTTTTCTCCTTGCCAAATCTCGTAATTAGAAAAGGCGAAAAGTGTGTGAAAGTTTTGGACCGAGTTGTGTGTAAGTTCCATGTCGACCCACTCCAGAAGTGTTTCAGAAAATGTGGGCTAATGTGGTGCCTGGCGGCTGGGTGCTGTAACCCCCCGCTTTACTGACTATGTGCAGCGTGTGTTTACGCTCTCCACTTGCCAAATTTCCACTCTTTTTAAAAGCGCAGACCGGGGGCCAGTGGGCTCTTGTAAAGAGTGCAGACGTGGAGTGAATCAGCAGAAAGTTATTAACGGATACATGTGAATTTATATTGCCCGGTTACTTAATGTTACAAAACATTTACACCGTGTTATCGATTTTTGGCAAAAGCCACTGTAACTTTCACCCTTTACCGCCGCCAAATACGGCTTAATTGATGTGGCACTTTTGCGGCAAACAGAGAGTTTATTCCCTCCTGGGTTCCGGGGGAGATATCCCTCTTTTGCGTTTGGGCTTATACTGTAGCAGCTTGCCTTGTTAGCCGAGGGCCACATGAACAGATTTGCCATGCAGGGCTCAGTAATGGGGGCTTAGAGGGCTTGGAACAATGCATCCCAGTGTCCCTCCCATTGTAAGTCTAATCCATTAATCATCAAAAGGTGTAACACGTGTATTATGACAAGACCTTGTGCAATTAATGCCTCTAAATATAGAGCACACCTCCCCTCTCTCATCCCGCCATCCCTCCATCCATCCATCCATCCCTCCATCCATCCACCCATCCCTCTCCAGGCAGCCCAGGCTGTTGCCATGAAAACACAAGTCTGTTTATTGTTACGCTACTCTCTTCCCCGGCCTCCCCTGTCTTTGTGAGCAGCATTCTCAGCTTAACATGTCAGAAATAACACGGCGGAACAATGCCTGTGTCTAGATGAGGAACCTTGGCATCTGCGTTGAAACAGAAGCGCAATTATTATTATTTTTTTTATTATTCTTGCATTTTTACAGCTTTATTGGTCACGCAGGACCGACAGAGGAGAGGGCGAACGGGAGGAGAGGTGGGGAGGACATGGGACAAATAACGACGGGAGCTGGGATCGAACCCGGGTCGGCCGCGTAGGTGCGCAAGGCACTATGGTATGCGTCACGAGGGCGCCCCAGAAGCGCCATTGTTAGTTGTTTATTATGAGTGAGTGGATGGCCCCATGGACAGTTGGAAAACACACATGGGGCGATGCACACGTTATCCATATTCGGTGTGTTGTCAGATTCACGCCACAGAAGGAGTGAAGCTACACAATAGCCTCAGGGGTTGAAATTGTCGGAGGTTGGACACTTGTAGATTGGAGCCAGATGAGAGCCAGGTGGGACTTGTTTGTCAGATACGACACTGTTTTGTGTAACGATTGTGAAGCTAATCATTTGATATAGATCAAGCTTAATTGGACCGCTGCTTGTTAGTTATTTTCCTGATTGAATGACATTTACAGTGGGTTTGTATCGTTGATGACAGGTGATTCATCCTAAGCCTGAACAACACTCACAAGGTCTCTCTCTCTCTCTCTCTCTCTCTCTCTCTCTCTCTCTCTCTCTCTCTCTCTCTCTCTCTCTCTCTCTCTCTCTCTCTCTCTCTCTCTCTCCCCCATCTCTGTCTGTCTCTCACTCTCCCCCATCTCTGTCTGTCTCTCACTCTCTCTCTCTCTCTCTCTCTCTCTCTCTCTCTCTCTCTCTCTCTCTCTCTCTCTCTCTCTCTCTCTCTCTCTCTCTCTCTCTCTCTCTCTCTCTCTTGCCTACCTAGCCGTCATCCACCCTGAGTACTTGAAGTAACTCACTGGTCACTACATGGAAAATGTCATGCATGTGTCAGTCCAGCCCCAGATGAAACTGAAAGAATCCCTGGAAAGTGAAAAAGCAGGCATACAGGAACACTGATATAAATAGAAATATAGAAAAACACTTTTATGGCTGCTTAAAAGAGATAGGAGGCCTGACTGCTTTATTAATTGCTGCAGTGATTAACTGTGAACTACTTGGATATAGCCTTGGAGGATACAACACATATACAGTATGTATATGGACGCCTCGGCCACAACGCACAGTGCAGCGTCATGCCGACCGGGCCGCGGCGGTGCCACGTGTCTGCGAGGAGCTCGTTTGGGCCCCCTTGATTTACAGCTATCACCGTCCTCCTCTGTCCCTGTATGTAATTGACTGCTAGGCCTGCTGCCGCTGCTGTCAAGCTATAGGCTTTTGTTTTATGACACAGTGCTCCGACTAGCGGTGTCAAGTAAACACACGGTGCAAGGCAGAGTCTCCCACATACTAGGAGGACCCAACATTAATATTTATCCCCTGCTGGGTCCACGATGGTATGCTTGGTATGTCGGCGGCTAGGTGGTTTTCTCTCACTAAGCGATCTCTCTCTCTCTCTCTCTCTCTCTCTCTCTCTCTCTCTCTCCCGCCCCTCCTCCTTTCCCACACACACCAACTCCTTTTCACTAAGCAGGGATTGTTGGTTTAGTCTGCTGTTGCTATTCCTGAGAGCCACATTATTCACAGTGTTAATGGTATTATGCGCTTTATGAAGTAGTAAACTCAAGCACCTCAGGTCACACTTCCTTCACACACGTTGGACTCTGATCCATGACCCCCCCCCATCACAGTCCATATGTTTTTAGTCTTTTGATTGTGTCAAATGCCCTTTGTTTGTTGTTGATGTACTGTATGTACAACAGTCATCTCCCGCCTCGACTACTGCAACGCACTGCTCGCTGGCCTCCCGGCCACTGCCACTAAGCCTCTTCAACTCATTCAGAACGCAGCGGCCCGCCTGATCTCAAACCTACCGAAGTCGGCCCATGTCACCCCACTTCTTAGGGACCTGCACTGGCTCCCCATTGCTGCACGAATCCGCTTCAAGGCCCTTGACCTAGCATACCGTGCGGCAAAGGGAACTGCTCCCGCCTACCTCCGGTCAATGGTCTCTAACTACACACCCTCAAGACCCCTACGCTCTGCATCTTCTGGCCGCCTCAGACCTACTCCTATCCAAGCTCCGGGAGGGTCATCAAAGAGAAGTCGCCTATTCTCAGTCCTTGCCCCACAATGGTGGAATGAACTACCCACCCCAGTTAGGACAGCCGAAACACGTCCAATCTTTCGCCGTCGACTAAAGACTCACTTCTTCAACCATTATCTGAATTAAAAAAAAAAAAAAAAAAAAAAAAAAAAAATCTAACCCTAACTAACCATACTGTCATGCACTTGTCCTAATAAACTAACCTACACTGTAGCACTCAACACTTTGATGAACATTGTTACTCAGCTGATAGAGTTGTGCTCTTCCTGATGGCTTGTCGTACAGAACTTGTAAGTCGCTTTGGATAAAAGCGTCAGCTAAATGACTAAATGTAAATGTAAATGTATGTGTACAGTAGCACCCTGTAGATAGCACCCTGTTGTCATAGTCATATTTCGGTACTACACCATGACACAGCACTACAAAAACCCATATGGGAGGCAGGTTCGATTGCAGAGGTTGCTGGTTCGATCCCAGTCCCACGACAGGAGGGTGTATTCCAGCTGTGAGCTGGTGACTGAAGGGTGGCTGGTATTACATCTACGGTGCCCACCATCTCTGCCTAAGTGCCCTTGAGCAAGGCACTGAACCCCCAAAACTGCTCCAGGGGCATTGCACTGCAGGCGACCCTGCACTCTGACCTCTCTGATGGAATGCATACTGTATGTGTGGGCAGGGACCGAAACTAAAGCCTGCCGCCCGCCAGGGGCGCTCAGTTTTTACCTTTGGCGCTTGACACTTAGAGGGCTGCCCGCCGTGTGGCGTGTAGACGTGTAGTTCATAACGATACTCTTATTTTGATTGTGCGAGTACAGATTATAGCCTCTCTCGTCTTTTTTTCTCCGCCGCGAGATCGTTAAAAAACTACAAGTCCCACATTGCACTCAAGTCAACGGTCCAATCACAGTAGAGTGACGTGACTGGTTTCATGAGAAAGAAAGCAAATGACCAATCGGAAGCTCTCATTTGGCTTGTTTACTTCCTGAAACGCCACCATTGCGATATGCGGGCAGTCTGCTCTAGTCTATATCGGACCTCCATGAGCTACCGTTACTGTTTAAACAATGACCCAGTCAACTATTCACTTTTAGTTTAATACATGACGAGGCATTGTCTAACGGTATCTAGCTGGCTAGCTACTGATAGCTGCTGATATCAACAAATGCTCCAGCAATAGTCGACTCGAGTGCATAATACCTCCGTTCCCTCGTTAGCTAGCTCACGTTAGCTAGCTCACATTAGATCTATCTGTCCCAGTAAACTAAATTGTCTTAACGTTATCTACCGGGCTAGCAGTAGCTACAGATAGCTCCTGATATCAATGTCTTATAACATTGATTGAATGCGTATTCTAGCTGAGGGCATGTTGAATGTGATTTGACAAAAGAAACGTAACGTTATACCAATAGGGTCCAGCTGCATCGCCGGAGAATCCTTGCATGCTGAATGTAGGGTCTAGCTGAATATAGGGTCTAGCTGCAGGGCCGGAGAATCCTTGCTGGAGCTGGAGGCTACTCAAGTATACACACAGACAGTGGAGCTGTTTGCAGATAGCGAGCATTTTGACTTATTGCGTGGTGGCGATGTCTCGCAGATAATACAACTACAAGTATGATTATATAATATATATTTTATTTAAAAAAAAAAAATTATATAAAATATATATATATATTTTTTAATCAAAAAAAATTTGGCAGGTAAGAAATATGCTTGGCGGGTAGATTCTTCCCATCTACCCGCCACTGGCCGGTGAGTCAAAAAGTTAATTTCGCTCCCTGTGTGTGGGGGACTGTGTGTGTGTGTGTGTAACTAGGAGGGATATGTGAAAAGACGAATAAAATTGCCTTGTGTGTATATTGACAATAAAATAATGTTCTTCTTCGTCTTCTGTATTTTATAAGACAGTCTGTTTTCTCTGAGAGAAAAGAGTGATTTTGATTGATTGTTTCTGCTACGGCTTGTTATCTGGTATTCCTTTTGAAACGGGAATGTGTAACTGGCTGACTCCTCGGAAAAGAGATGACGCCGGGTGAGATTGTACACTGCCAACTGGCACAGAGGAGGAAGTCATACACGCTCCCTGGGAGCGGTGCTAAAGGTAGGCATTAGGAGGAGAAGATAGAAAACATCCCTTCCTGACATGCAGCCGTGTTTATATCTGTCTCCTTGGGCTGCTCTTGAATCAGGCTATTTGAGAGAATGACAGGCTAGTCAGCATTTAGGCTACAGGATCCTTTTTTACACATCCTTTGTTTTTTTTTATCCACTTTTTCTCCTCCATAAAAAAAAAGTATCCCATCCCAATTTTTGCCATGCCAATTCTCCCCTCCCCTGTCTTGATCATTGCTTGCATGTGCCCCCCACTGGCCGGTCGTAGGGAGGATAGAAGCCCATCACATGTCCCCTCCGATACATGTGGAGGCAGCCAGTCACTTCTTTTCACCTGCCAGCGCGGACTCTCATTGGCGAGGAGTAACGTGTAGGAGGCTCACACTGCCCCCGCCATTGTCCTGTCTTTGCTGTGCAGGCGCCCTGACCGACCTGTAGGAGTCGCTGTTTACAACGTCCAGATTACCACCCATCGACTCCCCTCCCGCTAACTCTGCCAATTGAGTCAGTAAGACGGCCGGCCTAAGCCGGAGGCAACGCTGACAGCCGGATTCGATACCGGTGTCTCTTGCGTTGGTGACGAGCGCAATGTCCCCTGCGCCACCCAGCCGCCCTTTTACACATCCTTTGTGTATCCTTTTTATTTAAAGTAAAAACATTCCGATATTGATATATCATTTGGTATTCGCAAATAATTTAGGTTATTATTATTGTCGAGTTATGACAAAGATATGTACTGAAGACAGGATATTTTACAGTTTAACAAACTGTATTAAAGATATTCCCTATAAGAAGAAAAGAGGTGGAAATAACATGCAAAAAAACTGCATAGTTTGGGTCCAGATTTGCATCTGATGGGTCTTGTTAGGGTTTGAAACCGACCTCAACAGCACGGCACAGACAGGTAGTTCAGAGTTAGCCAAACACTATGGCGTATTTATTACTGAACCAAAAAATTTGCCAAAATACAAAACAGAATTAACAAATAGGAGAATGCCTTCGGCAGAGTTGTCTGCGGCTCTGCAGATCCTCCCGGTGTTAGAGGTGGGGAATCGGCGTAGGCGCCGCTGCGGCTCTGCAGATACTCCCAGATCCAACTCAGAGTGGAAACGGAGAGAGAGAGAGAGAGAGAGAGAGTGATCAATAACAGTCCAACTGTACACAGAGGCAGTGCAGTTCAGTCCTCCCTTAGCTGAGTCCAGTATGAAATACAAGTGACTTGATCTTCTGTGTAAACTACACACAAGTTAGCTTAGAGTCCAGTACAAAACAAAACGGTACTTCTTCAGTGTTATCCAAACACAGAAATTAGCTGAGTCCAGTACAAAACAAAAACGGTATTTCTTCAGTGTTATCCAAACACACAAAAACAGATAATCCAAAAGGTTTGTTTCCAAAAACTCACCAAAGCGCAAACGCATAAGCGGGCAACGAGGCACAGCTCCAAACGGATGATCAAGATATACACCAGCGGAGACTTCCAAAGATGTCCTGGAGAAAAGTAGACGAGGTACAACAACGGGGGGAGACAGGCAGTAGCAGTAGTAATTCAAAACGACCCGACAACGATTGATAGAAGGTCCGAGTATATGAAGCCTCTGGAGCGCTAATTACAAACTACAACAGGTGCGTGATGGAATTGATAATCGCTCCTGAAGCGTGTGGCGGGGAATGGACCAATCATCACAGTACCTTGAAGAAGCGTGTGGCGGGGAATGAACCAATCCTCACAGGTCTAGCATGAATTGTGAATGGCTGTAAAGAGGCGACTTGTGTGGTTCTACTGAGCAATTATAGTGATGTACACTTGGGTCGCACGATACACAGAGACCAGAAAAGTACTGCGATACCTAGCAGTTTTTTTTTTTTAAATACTCCATTTTATTTGTATTGATACTTTTCGAATATCCTGGAGCTGCTCACAGTGGATTACATATCCATTATATATCCATAACTTTCCCTGATGTTTTAGGTTTAGGTGTATTGCTTTTTTAGTTCTCTTTATTGCAGAGGGAGTCGGCGCTTGCTCTGCTATGTGTTGGGAGTGGAGGCCTTGTCGGGGGAATTTTGCCGAGCACTTGTGAGTCACAGGGTCATGTAGTACGACGACGACGACGATTCAATGAACACATCTGCCGCCAGCACGTAGCTAATACCCGCGTGGTCAGACAGACACACGTAACATCGTCTCCATTCCGCTGGCTCCAGCGCGGCCCGTCATGGCTCCGCATTCCAAATGGTTTCGCTGATATAATTATCTGACGACGAGGGGGGAGAAGAAAAAAACAACGCAGTTGCTTGTATGTGATTGTGTCCTCATTAAATTAAACGGAACTGCCGTGCACCGTTTCGATCGACGGCTGCAGGTGGGAGCAGTGATTGCTTGTGACAATATTTTATTAGATGTAATGATGCTATTGTTCAGTGGCAGTCAGAGCAGCGGGAGCAGTTGACCAACTTTGATCTAGACTGTTGATGAAAGACATTCAGCAATTACTGGGCTTCCACACGGT
The DNA here is from genome assembly GCF_963971535.1 of Notolepis coatsorum. NCBI lineage: Eukaryota > Metazoa > Chordata > Actinopteri > Aulopiformes > Paralepididae > Notolepis > Notolepis coatsorum. Next base: position 179,610,812 of record NC_140167.1, read on the forward strand.
GCACTCACAAGGTCTCTCTCTCTCTCCCTCCCCCCCTCTCTCCCCCCTCTCTCTCTCTCGCTCTCTCCCCCCTCCCCCCCCTCTCTCCTGCCTACATAGCCATCATCCACCCTAAGTGCAGTGTCAAGTAGGGCCTTCTGGATACAGAGTACATGAAGTAACCCACTGGTCCCTATACGTGGAAAATGTCATTCGTGTGTCAGTCCAGCCCCAGAGCTTGTGTTCCATTCTCAGTATCCCCCGTAGAGACATTTTAGAGAGATTTTTGGTATTGTTGTTGTTGTTGTTTTTCTACATCTTCCTTGTCTTTGTGTTGGTGGTACCGCTCTGAAAACCACTGTTGGCCATAGTAGAGCAAGATTGTTCAGCAGCATAATTGTGTGTACTGTGTACTGTATGTGCATCATGTGTTTTTGGTGTAGCTCTGGTGTACAATATCCAAGCCTCTACAGAGAAGTCACACTGAAAGGAGAAAAGTCACATGTATATCATATGTGTGCCTTTAATAACTCTCTTCCAGTTAACAACCTGCGGAGGACCACGACGAGTACTTGGTTTAGTTTATCACCTGTATTGGTGTGTGTTGGTTGGGACAGGCCTGTTTGCTTCACTCGTAGCTCCATGGGTACACACGGCTCTCTCTGTACTGGATGATAGAAGACCTAAATACATAATATATATATGTAACAAACTGTATCTCATTCAGCAGCCTTCATTGGTGCTCCCTGCCTCGTTCCCTCTCTCTCTTGCTGCCGTCTTATCATGGTTTCTGCTCTCCGTCTTGTCCTCTGCGGTGCCACAGAGAGCTTGGAGTGGGTGAATTGTTTTGCGATGGGCTCAGCTCACCCTGTCCTCGCTGTGTTAGTAGGATGGTTGGTTCACTGTCCTCACTGTGTTAGTAGGATGGTTGGTTCACACTGTCCTCACTGTGTTAGTAGGATGGTTGGTTCACTGTCCTCACTGTGTTAGTAGGATGGTTGGTTCACTGTCCTCACTGTGTTAGTAGGATGGTTGGTTCACTGTCCTCACTGTGTTAGTAGGATGGTTGGCTCACCCTGTCCTCACTGTGTTAGTAGGATGGTTGGCTCACCCTGTCCTCACTGTGTTAGTAGGATGGTTGGTTCACCCTGTCCTCACTGTGTTAGTAGGATGGTTGGTTCACTGTCCTCACTGTGTTAGTAGGATGGTTGGTTCACACTGTCCTCACTGTGTTAGTAGGATGGTTGGTTCACCCTGTCCTCACTGTGTTAGTAGGATGGTTGGTTCACTGTCCTCACTGTGTTAGTAGGATGGTTGGTTCACTGTCCTCACTGTGTTAGTAGGATGGTTGGTTCACTGTCCTCACTGTGTTAGTAGGATGGTTGGTTCACTGTCCTCACTGTGTTAGTAGGATGGTTGGTTCACTGTCCTCACTGTGTTAGTAGGATGGTTGGTTCACTGTCCTCACTGTGTTAGTAGGATGGTTGGTTCACTGTCCTCACTGTGTTAGTAGGATGGTTGGTTCACTGTCCTCACTGTGTTAGTAGGATGGTTGGATCACACTGTCCTCGCTGTGTTAGTAGGATGGTTGGATCACCCTGTCCTCACTGTGTTAGTAGGATGGTTGGTTCACTGTCCTCACTGTGTTAGTAGGATGGTTGGTTCACTGTCCTCACTGTGTTAGTAGGATGGTTGGTTCACTGTCCTCGCTGTGTTAGTAGGATGGTTGGTTCACTGCCCTCACTGTGTTAGTAGGATGGTTGGATCGCCCTGTCCTCACTGTGTTAGTAGGATGGTTGGTTCACTGTCCTCACTGTGTTAGTAGGATGGTTGGTTCACTGTCCTCACTGTGTTAGTAGGATGGTTGGTTCACTGTCCTCACTGTGTTAGTAGGATGGTTGGTTCACTGTCCTCACTGTGTTAGTAGGATGGTTGGCTCACCCTGTCCTCACTGTGTTAGTAGGATGGTTGGTTCACTGTCCTCACTGTGTTAGTAGGATGGTTGGTTCACTGTCCTCACTGTGTTAGTAGGATGGTTGGTTCACCCTGTCCTCGCTGTGTTAGTAGGATGGTTGGTTCACCCTGTCCTCGCTGTGTTAGTAGGATGGTTGGCTCACTGTCCTCGCTGTGTTAGTAGGATGGTTGGTTCACTGTCCTCACTGTGTTAGTAGGATGGTTGGTTCACTGCCCTCGCTGTGTTAGTAGGATGGTTGGTTCACTGTCCTCACTGTGTTAGTAGGATGGTTGGTTCACTGTCCTCACTGTGTTAGTAGGATGGTTGGTTCACTGTCCTCACTGTGTTAGTAGGATGGTTGGTTCACTGTCCTCACTGTGTTAGTAGGATGGTTGGTTCACCACCCTGTCCTCGCTGTGTTAGTAGGATGGTTGGTTCACTGTCCTCACTGTGTTAGTAGGATGGTTGGTTCACTGTCCTCACTGTGTTAGTAGGATGGTTGGTTCACTGTCCTCACTGTGTTAGTAGGATGGTTGGTTCACTGTCCTCACTGTGTTAGTAGGATGGTTGGTTCACTGTCCTCACTGTGTTAGTAGGATGGTTGGTTCACCACCCTGTCCTCGCTGTGTTAGTAGGATGGTTGGTTCACTGTCCTCACTGTGTTAGTAGGATGGTTGGTTCACCACCCTGTCCTCGCTGTGTTAGTAGGATGGTTGGTTCACCCTGTCCTCACTGTGTTAGTATGATGGTTGGCTAGTGAGCAGGCGGAATGGCAAACTACTGAGCTGGCTGACTAGCAGACTGGCTGACTAGCTGACTGACTGATTAGCAGACTGACTGATTAGCAGACTGGATGACTAGCTGACTGGCTGACTAGCAGACTGGCTGACTAGCAGACTGACTGATTAGCACACTGGATGACTAGCTGACTGGCTGACTAGCTGACTGACTGATTAGCAGTCAGTCCCCTATTATCAATTGACAAACTAAATGCTTTTCAAACATGCTCATTCATATATAAGTTCATAAACAATAGGCAAGATCTTCCTGATACTTTCCATAGTTTCTTAATTTTTTCATCAGAAATTCACTCATATCCAACAATACATAGTAATCAACTCCACTTACCTTTCTGTCGGACATCTAGCCATCAATTCAACATTCGTTTTAGAGGTCCTAAATTCTTAAGTTTATCATTGAGGACAACAACCTCCGTATCTGTCTTTAGAAAGCAACTAAAAGGCAATTTAATTTCATCATGAATCATCAACTTATTAAGTTAGTCCTGTGTAACAGTGTTACCAATATGGCTGGTTCTTTTGTTCTTTTTCTTCATTATATATTTTTCATATGTTATTCTCCTCTCCTTTGCTTTCTTGTCCTTTTTTGTTATGGGCTCTTGTTGATGTGTTTTGAATATGATATCTATCCTTGTCTATCTTCCATTTTTCGTTATAGTGTTTGCCTTATGTCTCTGATCTTGTTTGATGTTTTGTGTTCTTTTCTTGACCATGTTTACATGTATTATGTTCATATTTTATTTGGGCTTCGTTTCCTCATAGCACTGTTTTTAAATAATGTGCTGAATAAATAAACTGAACTAAACTAAACTAGCAGACTGGATGACTGACTGACTAGCAGACTGGATGACTGGCTGACTAACAGACTGACTGACTAGCAGACTGGATGACTGACTGACTAGCAGACTGGATGACTGGCTGACTAACAGACTGACTGACTAGCAGACTGGATGACTGACTGACTAGCAGACTGGATGACTGGCTGACTAACAGACTGACTGACTAGCAGACTGGATGACTGGCTGACTAGCAGACTGGATGACTGACTGACTAGCAGACTGGATGCCTGGCTGACTAGCAGACTGGATGACTGGCTGACTAACAGACAGACTGACTGACTAGCAGACTGGATGACTGGCTGACTAGCAGACTGGATGACTGGCTGACTAGCAGACTGACAGACAGGCTGACTGGCTGAAGGCCCTTTGGTCCAGCCGTACATAAATCCTCACAGGGCCATCTGCCGCCATGCGCCGTCAAGCGCGCCGCTCAACCTGGCCCAATGACATCAGTCACACAGAGCACAGAGGCTGCTTTTGACCAGAGCCTTGGCTGAGAACGAAAAGCTGGACCATCCTCACATGTCGCCCCCTCCTCACTGTGCACACTAGCAACACACACACACACACACACACCACCACACACACACACACACACACACACACACACACACACACACACACACACACACACACACACACACACACACACACACACACACACACATATTATAGTACACTCCCACAAGGTTGAACCCTGCTTGACCTCTGGTGATTGGTTTGCTGTTGAACCCTGCTTGACCTCTGGTGATTGGTTTGCTGTTGAACCCTGCTTGACCTCTGGTGATTGGTTTGCTGTTGAACCCTGCTTGACCTCTGGTGATTGGTTTGCTGTTGAACCCTGCTTGACCTCTGGTGATTGGTTTGCTGCTGAACCCTGCTTGACCTCTGGTGATTGGTTTGCTGCTGAACCCTGCTTGACCTCTGGTGATTGGTTTGCTGCTGAACTCTGCTTGATCTCTGGTGATTGGTTTGAGTTTTGCCTGAAGTAAGAGAAAAAACACTGGTCTATTTTGGCTGCCTTATCCTCACATAGCCTTATTCAAGTGTGAAATGACATGTTTCATGCTTGTTTGAAAGCTCTCTCTGTAATGTTTAAGCTACCTCCCTGATGGGTTGCCTTCACATGTGACCCAAGACGTGTTGGACAGGCTGGAATAGCACTGCCATTATACAAACAGTAGAAATGTGTGATTGCCTGGTTTTTTATCCACTTTTTCTCCTTATTTTTCTATTTTTCTCCCATCCCAATTTCTCCTCGCCAATTCTCCCTTCCATTCTCCCCTCCCCTGTCTCGAACGTTGCTAGACTATGCCTTCCTCTGGTCGGCTGCAATGTGGACGAAGTCTTGCATCACGTGTCCCCTCCAGTACACGAGGAGGCAGCTGTCGCATCTTTTCACCAGTACAACGCGATCTCTCAGTGGCGAGGAGTAACGCGTGGTAGGCTCACGCTGCCCCCAATGCTTACTGTACCGGCGCACCAACCGACCTGTAGGATTCGCTGTCCACAACGTCCAATCCCCACCCACCAGCTTTCCCACCCTCTAACACTGCCAATTGTGTTAGTATGAACGACCAGCCAAGCTGGTAGCAACGCAGAGAGCTGGGCTCGAGCCCAGCATCTCCTGCGTTAGTGGTGAGCGCCTTGCCCACTGCGCCACTTAGCCGCCCTTGCCTGGTTCTATTATAAGTGTTTTCTCTCAGATATGATTGAGTGGTCTACTAATCACTAGAGGCCAGGGGCGGTGGCGGCCGACAGCACTGCTAGTCTCTATTAGCAGTAGGGCTTGAGGTTTCTTCTTCTCTTCTTACTGTAGAAACTAATAGAGGCAGGATTCCCGTATAGTCCAGTACTGTCCAGAAGTTGGTCAAGTCAGTCGGTGACTAGGGCTGGGTAACATAGCTACCACTGCCAATACTCATACCTGGGATTTGATACCGATACCAAAACGTTGGTTGAACAGAAGAAATCATATATTTTGGAACACATTTACATATGCATTTAGTCATTTAGCTGACGCTTTTATCCAAAGCGACTTACAAGTTCTGTACAACAAGTCAGCAGGAAGGGTACAACTCTGGCAGCTAAGGGTCAGCAAGATTGTTTGTCAAACAGTGTCGAACTTTTGAGTGCTACAAACACGCTTATTGGCTCACTGACACTAATGAGATTAACTACTTGGGTATCGACGTTTGGTATCGAATGACACAGTGTACCACAGCATTTTCCCGATACTCAATAGTATTGAAGCAAGTATCCCTAAGTATCAAAAGGATCGTATTCCGCTACCCAGTCCTACAGGTAACCAACCAGCGTCTGCAGGGTATCAGTACCCCAGCACACGGTTTGGAGGACAGGGAGGCTGGTCAGTGAAGGGCGGTGGTGTTGACGGTGTGGATGGCACTGGCAGTAGGGGGAGGTAAAAAATGCTGGAATTCACCGTTGAGGCTTCTGGACGTGTCACGGGCCAAAGTCAACAAGACATGAGTGATGGCTGGTGCACAGCTGATGAAAAGCCAGCTCTCCGTACGGCACAACAAATGTGGAGAGGGTCAAGGTAGAGGTTGATTAAGAAAAGAAAGTCATGTTGTTCAACTCACAGTTGAAATCGGGGCTGTAATGAATCCAATACTTTCACCAGCGGTCACTCAACATCTTTCCTGGAAGCACAATTAGAAGGAGATGACAGGTGCTACTGTATCCCACTGTTCTTTGTGTTTATGAGGAACTAGTGCACTGCCTGTTCAGAACATGGCTGTCCGGCGTCTGGAGAGTTTCTTTTTCCTTTTTCTTTTTCATTTCAATCAATATCTGAAATTAACAAAAAAATATATATATTATGCACTTTGCTACTAAGGAATCTACCTGCAACTTGCCTACTACCACCTACTATGCTACCATGTCTATACTACTATGTACTCAAGACTGTAGCACTCAAGTTCGACACTGTTTGACGAACAATCTTACTGACCCTTGGCTGCCAGAGTTGTACCCTTCCTGCTGACTTGTTGTACAGAACTTCTAAGTCGCTTTGGATAAAAATGTTCAGCTAAATTACTAAATGTAAAAATGGTTGTAGAACGGTGGTAGCCAGTGAGCCTGACACAGACAAATCTGATTTGGAAATGTAAAATCTCAATATCCCTACTGTATGTCAGTCAACAGAAAAGTAATGCAACTAATTGACTAAAATCCACTTAATTCTAGTGGTTTCAAAAACATCCACAGCAACCGTGACAATTGATTTATCGCCCGCTAACACAGGTTAAGCCAGTATTAACCAATGTTAATCCCCCGTAACAACAGATCACACCGGTCCCATGGATTTGTTTACATTCAAAAGCTTCCTGTATTATGACGCTAACTCGACATCCCCTTTCAATAGTCTCTACCCCCCCCCCCCCCCCCCCCCACACTCACACACACACACACACACACGCACACACAGTTTTAGAGTTAATTCTCTCCAGTAGGAGTGAGCCTTCTCCTCGCTTCTATCAGGTGAGGAAATGTAATCAGACGTGACCCTCTACGGGACCCCATGATGCAACCCACTGCAGGGCCGTCCCAGGAGACACGGCGTCCCTCACTGAGCTTGATGATTCAGCCAGACAACGGGACGCCTTTGGAGTCCCCCCCCCCCCCCCTCTCCGGTAACACAGCCAGTGTGTTAAAGGGTATCCGCGGCATTGTTTGTCCCGCTTCGGGAGGCTCTGCTGTTTGTTTCCGAGGTCTTAGAGCAGGGGTTCTCAAACCCCATTTTCTGACCCCATTTTATTTAGGATATTTTTTGGCGACCCCACACTTAATGTATCGCGTGATTTCAACGTGGAATTAAGGAATATCAAAATAAAAGCACACGTTGTTGAACTTGATCATACATATTTATTAGAAAATTGTATTACAGCACTATGTGAGCACTATGCCTCAGGGCAGCTCTGGCTGCAATTGTAGCTTACCACCACCGGTATGACTGTGTATGAACGAATAATGGACTCTGTGAAGCGCTCTGGGTCAGTGAAGAGCGCTATATAAATCCAAGTCATTATTATTATTATTATTATTATTATTATTATTATTATTATTATTATTATTATTATTATTATTATTATTATTATTATTATTATTATTATTATTATTATTATTATTATTATGTTATCAATACACATTCATAAAACAAGGCATATATTTAGCCAAAATATGTTGCCAGAACATAATATAAAAAAAAGAAAGAAATATATATATATTTATATATTTTTTACTTGCCCATGTGCGACCCCACTGTCACCTACCCACAACCCCACTTTGGGTCGCGACCCGTAGTTTGAGAACCGCAGTGAGGTCTAATGCGGACAGAATCCTTTCCCCTCCTGGTTTATTACTTAAATTTTATTTTATTATTTACATTTAGTTATTTAGCTGACGCTTTTATCCAAAGCGACTTACAAGTTCTGTACAACACAACAAGTCATCAGGAAGGATACAACTCTATCAGCTGAGTAACAATGTTCATCAAAGTGTTGAGTGCTACAGTGTAGGTTAGTATATTAGGACAAGTGCATGTAAGGTTAGTTATTTTTTTCATTTCAGATAATGGTTGAAGAAGTGCGTCTTTAGTCAACGGTGAAAGATTAGACGGGTTTCGGCTGTCCTAACTGGGGTGGGCAGTTCGTTCCACCATTGTGGGGCAAGGACTAAGAAAAGGCGGCTTCTCCTTGATGACCCTCCCGGAGCTTGGATAGGAGTAGGTCTGAGGCGGCCAGAAGATGCAGAGCGTAGGGGTCTTAAGGGTGTGTAGTTAGAGACCATTGCCCGGAGGTAGGCGGGAGCGGTTCCCTTTGCCGCACGGTATGCTAGGTCGAGGGCCTTGAAGCTGATTTGTGCGGCAATGGGGAGCCAGTGCAGATCCCTAAGAAGTGGGGTGACATGGGCTGACTTCGGTAGGTTTGAGATCAGGCGGGCCGCTGCGTTCTGAATGAGTTGAAGAGGCTTGGTGGCAGTGGCCGGGAGGCCAGCAAGCAGTAGTCGAGGCGGGAGATGACTGTTGATTGGACGAGGAGTTGGGTGGCTTCTTTTGTCAGGAAGGGGTGGATCCTTCTGACGTTGCTCAGGAGGATCTGTGTTCTCGCTGCGATGTGAGCGGAGAAGTTCAACTGGTCGTCGAGGACAACACCAATGTTCTTGGCGGTCGGGGACGCGGTCACAGCTGCATTCTCGACTGTGATGGAAAGGTCGGTCAGGGGGGAGGATTTGGCCGGCAGGTGGAGCAATTCTGTTTTGCTTAGGTTCAGTTTGAGGTGGTTGGTCTTCCTCCAGGCGGAGATGTCGGACAGACAGGCCAAGATCCGCTCAGAGACGTGGATATCTGAGGGAGGGAAGGAGAGGAAGAGTTGGGTATCATCGGCATAGCAATGATACGAGAAGGCATGAGACGTGATAATGTTACCCAGAGATTTAGTGTAGAGGGAGAAGAGAAGGGGTCCTAGGACCGAGCCCTGGGGGACACCCGTCCGCAGGGGGCGGGTGGCCGACAGGATCCCTCTCCATGACACTTGGTAGGAACGGTCATTGAGGTATGATGTCAGCCATGTCAGCTCAGAGCCAGCCACTCCTATTCCTGCGAGGGACGCGAGGAGGATCTGATGGTTGACTGTGTCAAAGACTGCAGATAGATCTAGGAGAATCAGGACAGAGGAGAGGCCTTTCGCTTTTGCTAAGTGAAGTGCCTCTGTGACCGCAATGAGGGCCGTTTCTGTGGAGTGGCCAGTCCGGAAGCCTGACTGATTACGACTGGTGGGACCAGTGAGAGGATCCCAGCGAGACGGTGTATTGTCTTTCTGTGGAGGGAGGGGTTTGAGGAGCCTAGGCCGAGCCATTCAGGAGTACGTTTGTGTTTGTATTGAGACTTTACTCGACCTATGGGATGTTAGTCATTGACATCAAAGACCCTCACAGCATATAGTGTCCCCATGTGACTCTGGTTGCAATGGGATCTATATTTGGAAGTTATTTACAGTTAGCCTCTCTCTCTCTCTCTCTCTCTCTCTCTCTCTCTCTCTCTCTCTCTCTCTCTCTCTCTCTCTCTCTCTCTCTCTCTCTCTCTGTCTGTGTCTCTCTATCTCTCTCTGTCTCTCCTCTCTGTCTTTCTGTCTGTTTCCTCTCTATCTCTCTCTGTCTCTATCTCTCTGTCTGTCTCTCCTCTCTCTCTGTCTGTCTGTCTCTCTCTCTCTCTCTCTCTCTCTCCTTTCTCTCTCTCTCTGTCTGTCTGTCTCTCTCCTCTCCCCCCTCTCTCTCTCTCTCTCTCCCCTCTCTGTCTGTCTCTCCTCTCTCTGTCTGTCTGTCTGTCTCTCTCCTCTCTCTGTCTGTCTCTCTCTCTCTCTGTCTGTCTCTCCGTTTGAAGCGAAGGATGAAATAATGAAAACGCTTCCGTTTGGTGGTGGTGGGCCCGTCTTTCTTCTTCAAAGGTGTGAGTCACAGGTTGACCTTCTAGTCCCTATGAGTCCGGTGTCTGCTGCGTGCGGCGCGGCCGGAGTCACTTGAAAGCGTTTGGTGGCACACACTTGTGCAGAAGGGCCGGCTCTAGGGGACTCTCCTCCCTCGCCTCGAGCCATCCCTTTTTTCTCTCTGTGTTGTAACAAAACATTTGTATTAACCAAATCTGTGTAACAAAATGGTATCAACTCAGAAATTTGATACATTAACACTTTGAGTGCCACGCCGGGTTTTCCTTTTTACCCCCTGAATGCCACCATCGGCGCCAATGTTAACGTTAATATCGCCTAATCTATGTTTTAAATTATGGCTATGTGTCTAATCTGCCCATCGCATTCTCAAAGACTATTTTCCAGTCAGTGCTGTCAAGGCAGATTGTTTTTTTATCGCGTCATTTCCGTTTCAGAGCATTTAGAAAAGCACCCGTTTTGAGATAAAAAACAGCCCATTCTGGACCATTCTATGAAAATCGTCTTTTACTGGAATATTCCACAACGTTGATATTCGTCAGCCTTTTTATGAATCGTTTTCAAATAAACGCTAGATGATCAATATTATACGTGCACGCAAGCACATTCGGGTCGCGCACGGATAATCGCCGCGTTGATTTCCTCTTGGACTTTTACAGTGAAACCGAAAGAGCCCATTTCACAAAACAGCTTATAACTTCATCAAAATTTGTCTGATTATCCTACCACTGATAACATAGAGTCCTTACCTGACATCAGATGGTATCCAACTGGTATTATTCCAATTCCTGATCACCATTCGAAAAAATCGATAAGTGTATAGATCCAACGCGATACAGTAGAACTCCATGATCAGCGGGGCTCAGAGGCTCCAGAATGAACTGTGGTAACCCCGGCTGGATCAGTGGACTGGAAAATGTGGAGTACCGGATTTTTTTCCCCATCCATTTTCATTGAGTCCATTCCAAAATCCCTTATGTCATCTGAAAGACGATAGGGGGCGCTTTTTTCCACATATGATCTCCGGCGCCGCTCGTGTATACTCGGGTAGGCTCGCGTGATGCAATATGATTTCAGATCGCAAAAAAAAAATTAAAATTCCGAGAATTCTCGTGAGTGGCTTTCAACCACATAAAAATAAACCCGAGATATCTCGTGTGTGGCAGTTAAAGTGTTAACAACTTGAGACATAATTGAGCATACATTCTAAACTTTGAAAATGTTGAATGGACAACTAACCAAAATACAGTGTTTATTACAGATGTTTTTTTTTATAAATTTTTTTGATTATCTTTTTCCCCCTCCTTCTTTTTCAGATTTTTATCCCATCCCACTGTTAGTCGTTTCCTGGTTGTTGCGCACTTTCCCCTACTGTTGGTCCGAGAGGCCGGAGACTGTCACATGCTTTCCTCCGACGCATGTGCAGCCAGCCGGCAGCCAGCCTGGCCGCGCAGATTCTCACTGGGAGAGTGTAACGTGTGGAAGGTCGCACTACCTCTCTTCAGATCCTACCCTTGCTGAGCAGGCGCCCCGACCGAACTGTAGGGGTCGCTGTCCACAACGCCCAGGACCCACCCACGGCTCCCCTCCCCCTAACTCAGCCAAACGAGTTAGTATAGCGATCAGCCCGAGCCAAGGCAATGCTGACTCTCCGGGATTACAGATGTTTGACTATAGAGAAACATGACACAGTGCTGAGCTGCATCTCACAATTAATATTCAGGTTCCCAGCATTCAGATGATGTACTGTTACCACTTCTATATGGCATCTAATGTTGACCTGCTCTCTTTTTTTAGGGAAAAAAAGGACAAGATGTGGGTTAATCACAGGGTTAATCTAAAAAAGCACCGCTGATCTAAGACATGGCAGCGTCCACATTGTCCTCTTTCTGTTCCTGTTTCTGTACACCATACAGGCCACGTGAGCGGATCGGCGCGGCCGAGAAATCCGCTCTTCGCTCTTTAAAGCTTGGTCCGCTCCGCTAATCGATCATGTTGACCCCGCCCCCAAGTCGCTCTCCGCTCGCTCCCCGCTCACCTTGAATCGAGCGCTCCCCGCGCCAGATCGCTCGGCAGATATTTTTTTTTTTTTTTGGAGCATGGTGTAAATGAGCTCAAACTACAACAGTCTACACCCCCTGGGCCCCTTAACAATTGTTTGTATTGAGCCGCATTGTAATTGTACCCATTCTGCAATGTTAAATAACGTTGTTTATCCATTCACTAGCTCTATTAAGCGATGATAGGCTAGCCGAGCCACAATGCTATGGTCGCTGCCATTAACGTTAGCATGTAAGCTAACGTCAACAACAATGGCGTCGATACTTTTTCTAACAGGAGTGAGTGTGGGCGTCTCTACAGTGACAAAGCCTGAACAGGATATCACAGGTTCACCCTTCTCATTGGTTGAAAATGGCCTTCATGTTTGTACATCGCCATCTGTTGCTTTGGCATTGTACTGCATGTATATTACATCAACAGTGTTAAACCACTGTGAGCGACCTGGAGTGGATTGGAGCGGAGGAGAACTCTCGCTCCGGACGTCGCGCCAACCCATTTTAAAACCCACTCCTCGCTCACGTCAAAACCGCCCGCTCCGCGCCCCGCTCACGCTCCGATCCGCTCACATGGCCTGACACCATATATAACTTTTCGCTTCACCTTTCATGTCAGACGCTGTCCGAGTTTGGAGATAGCGTTTACTATCAGTTAATGACTAAAAACGTCTGATAGATGGATAAACCACACTCCCGGGGGCGTTTATAAGACGTGGAAAGATCTGGAAACCATCTGGGACTTTGGTGATGATGTGCACCCGCGGTATACATCTTTCTTTTTATTGCTATGCTGTCTGGCACTTTACCTATTCATCAGTCTCTCTCTCTCTGACTCTCTCTCTCATTCTCTATCTCTCTCTCTGAATCTCCTTCCCTGTTGTCACATCTCTTTTCTGCCCTTTCCTCTATTTTCTCTGCATGGTCCAGCCCTGGTAGTAAGATGGTTAAGAGGGGGGAAAATCTTTATCTTTATCTTTATCACACACACACACACACACACACACACACACACACACACACACACACACACACACACACACACACACACACACACACACACACACACACACGCACACACACACACAACCACACACACACACACACACACACACACACACACACACACACACACACACACACACACACACACACACACACACACACACACTGTAACTGAGGGGTACAATTCCCTGACTGTATTGATAAGTATGGTATCATTAAACCACTACCGTCTTATGTACATTCCTACTGGCCATACAGTACACAGGTATCTAATGATGAACACTTCCCACAATGACTCGGTTCCACACAAAACTGGATTTAAGTATTTATTAGCAGTAATGATAGTACATAATATACTTTACTTTAGATTGGCCAAGACGCCAAGAAGCCGCCGCGAAGACGAGGAAAGAGAGCCGGGGTCCGGAACAGACTGAGGTCCAAACGACACAGAACCACATTGCCCAGCATATTGTTGGCCAATGTGCAATCGATAGGAAACAAATTGGACGACATCAGAGCAAGGATCCAATTCCAGAGGGACATTCGGGATTGTAACGTCCTCTGTTTCACAGAAACTTGGCTGAGTCCAGATGTCCCGAATCACGCAATAGAACCGGCAGACCATTTCTTCGTTCTCCGCAAAGACCGGACGGCAGAAGAGTCACTAAAGACGAGAGGAGGCGGCATTGCCTTCATGATAAACAAGGAGTGGTGCGATTTAGGCAACACAAAGGAACTGTCTAACCACTGCTCCCCAGACCTGGAGTTTATCACGATAAAATGTCGACCCTTCTTCCTCCCAAGAGAGTTAACGTCCATCATCCTCATCGGAGTGTACATTCCACCACACGCGAACACTGGGGTCGCACTTTCAAAACTTCACGACGAGGTAAACAAACTCCAGGCAGCTAATGTTGACGCTGCCATTTTGGTCTTGGGGGATTTCAACAGCGCGCGTCTTAAAAAGGTGCTGCCGAATTTCTATCAGCATGTGACCTGTCCCACCAGAGGCGAGAACATATTAGACCATGTATACTCGCAATTTAAGAATGGGTACAAGTCACAGGCTCTTAGTCCATTCGGTAAAAGCGATCACGCCGCCATCTTTCTTTTGCCAAAGTACAGACAGAGTCTCAAGCGAACGCCGGTGGTCTCGCGAGAGGTTAAGCGTTGGGCCGTGACGTCAGTGGAGTCACTCCAAGCAGTGCTGGGAAGCACAGAATGGAGTGTATTCCGTGATAACACAGCCAATATTAACGAATACACCGAAACGGTGATTGACTATGTCTGTACTCAGGTAGAAGTAATAATCCCCTCCACCAAAATTAATATCTACCCAAATCAAAAGCCCTGGGTAGACAAATCCGTCCGTGAGGCTCTGAAAGTGCGCACATCAGCATACAACACCGGGCTGGTGACAGGCAACATGGAAGAACACAAGATGGCAAGATACAACGTCAGGAGAGCAGTAATAGAGGCAAAACGGCGTTACAGGGATAAAGTTGAACTTCAGTTTGAACAGGCTGACTCTAGAGGCATGTGGCAGGGCCTCAGAACAATGACAGACTACAAAGGAACCCCCCTCAAACTGAACAGTGACATCTCCTTAGCAAATGATCTCAACTCCTTCTATGCGAGGTTTGAGGCTGTGAATAACAACACCAGCCTACAAACCACGGCAATGGGGGGGGGGGGGGTCTGCTGATGGAGACTCAGTGTTCAGGATAACAGAGCATGAGGTGAGACGGATCTTTAAAAAAGTGGATATCAGGAAGGCAGCAGGACCGGACGGCATCCCCGGCCGCGTCCTAAAAGTCTGTGCCGACCAACTGGCCCCGGTATTCACTGACATCTTCAACCTGTCCTTGGAACAGGCCGTCATCCCCACCTGTCTGAAGAAGTCCACCATCATCCCTGTACCCAAAAAATCTACGCCCGCTTGCCTCAACGACTACCGCCCTGTAGCCCTCACCTCCATAGCCATGAAGTGCTTTGAGAAGCTAGTGAAGGGCTACATCTGTTCCTCCCTCCCCATCAACCTGGACCCTCTGCAATTTGCATATCGCCCCAACAGGTCCACGGAGGACGCCATAGCCCATGTGCTGCACACAGCAGCATCACATCTGGACAAGAGGCAGGGGAACTATGTGAGAATGCTGTTCATCGACTACAGCTCAGCATTCAATACCATAGTCCCCTCCAAACTCATAGCCAAGCTCAGGGACCTGGGCTTGAACTATGACCTGTGCCAGTGGGTCCTGGACTTCCTGACGGGCAGACCCCAGGTGGTAAGAGCCGGCAACTGCACCTCCTCATCCATCACGCTCAACATAGGGGCCCCCCAGGGCTGTGTTCTGAGCCCCCTCCTCTACTCCCTGTACACACATGACTGCGTAGCACAGCGGAACAACAACACCATCATCAAATTTGCTGATGACACAGTAGTGGTGGGCCTGATCTCTGCCAACGACGAAAGGGCCTACCTGGAAGAGGTAGAGAACCTGTCACAGTGGTGTCAGGAGAACTGCCTCTCCCTGAACGTCAGCAAAACAAAAGAGATGATTGTGGACTTCAGGAGGTCGGGGGTCAAGGACTACAGCCCCCTCAGCATCGACGGGGCACCAGTTGAGAGAGTGAACAGTTTCAAGTACCTCGGAGCCCACATATCCGAGGACTTGACATGGACCACACACATTGACAGTGTTGTGAAGAAGGCACGACAACGCCTCTACTTCCTCAGGCGCCTAAGGAAGTTCCAAGTCAGTCAGAAGATCCTTAGGAACTTCTACTCATGTACAATAGAGAGCATCCTGACCGGCAACATCACCTCCTGGTTTGGGAATAGCACTGCACAAGACCGTAGCAGACTACAAAGAGTGACACGTTCAGCCGAACGCACAATTAGAGGGGGGCTTCCCACCCTCCAGAACATTTACAACAAGCGGTGCAAGGGGAAGGCTAAGAGAATTATTAAGGACTCGAGCCACCCGAACAACTGCCTCTTTGAACTGCTGCCGTCAGGCAAGCGATACCGGAGTCTTATGGCGAGCACAGAAAGACTCAGAAGGAGCTTCTATCCCCAGGCCATCAGGCTGCTAAACGAACAATAATCGCTAAACGAACAATAATCACTATGCAACAACCATCAAATGCACACAGCACACACACCCACACGCACACACTCACTCAAACAAACAACACACTGCAGCACCCACTCTCCACACTTTAGATCACACAAACACACTTACACTTTATATTTATTGATAAAGGATTTGCACTACAACTCGTACACCTACTGTGAATTGTACCTAAACTGCACCTCGTCCATTTATGCCTTGCACTATATAGTATTGCATATTAGTACACTGCACAGTATTGTATATTGTATGGTAACTACGTCTACGAACATTGTACATATGTCTAAACTGAACACTGTGACCTCTTTTTTTACTTCTAATTTTTACTATGTTTTTATTTCATACTTACCTTGTCATGCACAGTCTCTGGAGCGCAACAGTAAGAAGCATTTTGTACAAAAGTATTCTGTACTTCTGTATGACAACTATTAAAGAAACTTGAAACTTGAAACTTGAGATGCGCTTATAAGGCAAAGGAATGTGCGTAGGCAAATCAATAACGTATGTCCATTCTCATATTACGCAGGAGATAATAATACAACCTGAATCTTAGGAATTATATCTATGGTACTCTGGTAATATAGCGGGAGATACTGGTAGGGTCCCCCCGGTTGTAAGCCAGCAAGGGTAGAGGATTTGTCGGTAGTAGAGTCTGGGTCAACGATGATAAGGAGACTCCAAGTACAGGAGACGGTGCAATAAGATCTTGATCCGCAGACGAATACAGCTGTTCTCCGTAGCATGCAGCTCCACATGGAAGAAAGCTAGCCGGCCTCAGGCTTCTGAGAGGCGGACTCGACGTGGCTCCTCACAGGGTAAATCCCACACAATTGTGGGTGTCGGCGATTCTCCGCTCCATTAATTACAGGACCAAAAGCAAATATAATCCAGCCGAAAAGGGCTATGCAGTCGTCGGTAGGTTATCCAGTGTACATAATCCACACGGTCCTCGTCTAGGGCCCCTCGGGTGAAAGCGCCATGGTAAGCAGCCCAGCCTGGATAAGCACTCTAGCTGGTACGAGGAAACGTTGGTGATGCTG
Organism: Notolepis coatsorum; assembly: GCF_963971535.1. Taxonomy (NCBI): domain Eukaryota; kingdom Metazoa; phylum Chordata; class Actinopteri; order Aulopiformes; family Paralepididae; genus Notolepis; species Notolepis coatsorum. The sequence continues at coordinate 179,628,084 of NC_140167.1, forward strand.
GTCACTGTAGAACGGTAGCCGCACGATACACTATACACAAATAGACTATTACTGACTTAATAGAATCGGTCGAACTCGACGGTACAGCGTTAAACTCTGACACTTCAGTTATTAATTCGCACGCGGTCTCAATGCTCTATTTGGGGCCAAACAGGCCATACTTCACCGCACGTTGTATCGTGGGTGAGGCTTAAACTTATTGGGTAACTCTAGACTTCTGACTAAGTAAGACTAAGTGCTTCTGTATTCACCTGCGCCGTATTTATACGTTAGGTGAACAAACTAGTACCAGCTTTATTCCTGTCTCATATCCTTGCGCAGAACCGTTCATGTCCAGGCAAGTCCCCGGCGGTGACTTTGAACCAGACCTTGGAGGTATGGCCATGGCGCCTGGTGGACCGCTGTCCAATAGGAGAATGAAATATTATGGTCTGTACTAGGCTAAAGGGATATTCCATGTATATGTACAAGGAATATACAAGGGATATCAAACGATATACAAATATTATGCAATATATATCAATCAATAAATATATATATTCGGTTTAATCTGATCCTTCGTAACAGCCGCCTCCTAATTAGTCCCACCTAATTAGATAAGCAGAGACAGATTAACCGCACTGTCCACTACTCAATGTCTGTTGTGAGGGTAGGGCAGTTCACAAAGTCAGGGGGTCATGGTCATCATCAATAGTATCGGGGAGCCTTGGCAACTCTATTAGCCTCGCCACGGGTCGGGTGTAGATCCGCCCTTGGACGAGCACTTCTGCTGCTCTGACCTTTCCGTCGGCACCGGTGATCACTTTGCTTACGCGGCCGGCCGGCCACATAGCTCGGGGTAGTGACTGGTCGATAATCATGACGACTGTTCCTTCTGTCAAATTGTCTCTCTCTTTCACCCATTTCTGGCGGGTCTGTAGAGACGGTAGATAGTGGAGTAGGAAACTGTTCCAAAACTTGTCAGCCAATACTTGACTGTACCTCCACATTCTTCGGCCGTTCGCTTCTTCAGGCCTGTACACTGTCTGTGGTAGCGCGGGGTCCAGCCGCCCCATCAAGAGAGTGTTGGGGGTGACTGGGTCGACATCTGCTACATCACTTGAGATGTAACCGAGGGGCTTTGAGTTCAATACTCCCTCGATCTCCGTGAGGACTGTCGTTAGGACTTCTTCCGCCACGGTCTGGGCCCCAAGCACGGCGTACAGGGCTGTCTTTATTGAACGTACTTCTCGTTCCCAAGTTCCACCGAAGTGAGGTGCATTCGGGGGATTAAACTGGAAATCAATCTGGTATGGAGCGAGGTGGGTCTTAAGTTCTGGGCCCATAGCTTGGAAGCTCTCTCTCAGCTCTCTTTCTCCGCCTTTGAAGTTTGTCCCGTGATCAGACAATAATATAGACGGTTTCCCTTTCCGCGATGTGAATCTTCGGAAGGCCATAAGGAATGAGTCTGTGCTCATGGTTGGAAGGAGTTCTATGTGCATCGCTCGGGTGGTCATGCATTTGAATACAATACCCCACCGCTTCTCGGTCCCTCTTCCTTTCTTTACATACAGCGGGCCGAAACAGTCCATACCGGTGGAGTGAAAAGGCTTGTCGCCGAGTCGGAGGCGACAGGGGGGTAGGTCAGCCATCCGGGGTATACTGGGCTGTGCTCGCCATTTACGACAGTCTAGACAAGTCCGCTGGAAACGTCATACTGCTTCTCTCCCTTGCAGTATCCAATAACGACGTCTGATCTCCGCGAAGACTCTCTCTGCCCCGGCGTGATGCACGTCCTCGTCGTATTTCTTTATGATAAGCTCTGTGACCTTGTGTCGGCTGTTTAAGACTATCGGGTACTTGACGTCATCCGGTAAGTCTGGAGCTCTCCTCAGACGACCACCCACTCTGATGAGATTATGGGCGTCGCTCTCTGGGGCTAGGTGGAGCAATCTGCTGTCTGACGGGACGGGCTTTGCTCCCTGTAGACAGTCTAGCTCATCGGGGAACGAGTCTCTCTGGGCTCGCTGTAGGAGAAGAAGTTCTGCTTCTTCGTAGTTAGCTGCAGTAATGTCAGTAGTGGGCTGAACCTCTGGGTGATGCCACAGGAATGTCTTTAGCTGCGCACTCTCAAGGGTGAGGCAGTCGTCTATGTTGGGGTCTGTGGGGACGAGTGTGTGTGTCAACCCACAGAACATAGATTTCTTGTTCTCTGCCTCCTCTTTACTCGCCTCCCGTGGGGTGGGTGTAGGCCACTCTTCTTCCGGGAACTTGAGGAACTCTGGCCCGTCACTGTATAGATTGTGACGGGTGAGGTCATCCAGGGAAATTCCCCGGGTGATGACGTCAGCTGGGTTGTGTTTTGTATCCACATACCTCCAGCTTGCTGCTTCTGTTAAATCTTGGATCTCTGTGATTCTGACTCCCACGAAGACCTTGTATCTACATGAATCAGACCGGATCCATGTGAGTACGGTCGTGGAGTCTGACCACAAGATTGTTCTTTGCACCGGGATGGTGAGTTCACGTTGGATTAACGTGGCGAGTTGCGCTCCTGCTAGGGCTGCGCAGAGCTCTATACGCGGGATAGATTGTTGCTTGCGTGGGGCTATTCTTGAGCGAGCCAGGATGAAAGCAGTATGTATTTCTCCTCCCTCCTCTCGGGCACGCAAGTAGGCCACCGAACCGTAGGCTACTTCGGAGGCGTCGCTGAAGACGTGCAGGTCCATCTGGCACGTCTCCGGCCTCACTGTGGGTGGGAAGTAGCTGCGGCGTATGTTGACACCTGGGAGTGAGCTGAGTTCTGTCTCCCACTCTCTCCATGTGGAGGCAAGGTGTTTGGGTATGGGGTCGTCCCAGCCCTGGTCCTTGTCCCATAACGCTCTTACAATCATCTTTGCCCTGGTGGTGTAAGGTAGAATACATCCCAACGGGTCATATTGTCTGGCGAGTGTTCTGTATACACTCCGTCTTGTGGTCGGTAGTGCAGTCGACCTTCCCTGCTCCTTGGTCAGGGGTGTGTGTTTATAATGGAGCGAGTCTGTTTTGAAGCGCCAGACTAGTCCTAATGTCATTTCTTGGGCTTCTCCTGGGATGGTCGCCATCCAGGTCTCGCTGCTTGCTGCCTTGTCCTCTGGGGAGAGGCTGCGCAATACTTGAGGGTCGCTGCTAGCCCACTGCCGGAGATCAAAGCCGCCTTTGATCAGGGAGGCGCGGAGCTTGAGTAGGAGGGCCTCGGCTTCTTCTGGCGTCGAGACGCTTTGCAGACAGTTGTCCACGTAGAAACTATTTCCTACACTTTGTCGGACCTCTTCATCAGCTGCTGGGTCCTCTGCGACGTGTTTTTGCAGTGCAAACGTAGCACAGCATGGGCTGCATGTGGTTCCGAAAGGGAGGACTTCCCATTGATAGATGGCTGGTTGCTCGTCCCCGATCCTCTCTCTCCATAGGAACCGCAGCAGGGGCTTGTCCTCCTCCACTAGTCGCACCTGCAGGAACATCCCTTTGATGTCGCCGCTGATGGCCACCTTGTCTTGGCGGAAACGTAGTAACACGCCTAGTAGAGAGGGGCCGAGTGTTGGGCCGGGCAAGAGCTCTTTATTCAGATTTTGTGATCCGATCTGGTAGCTGCAGTTGAACACAATACGATCCTTGCCGTTGTGGTGGACTTTGTGGTGCGGCACGTACCATGATTCGGTCGTCTGATCGGCCTCTTTAATGTCAATTTTCTTTATGTGTCCCGCTGTGATTAGCTTGTCAATCTCAGCGCGGTACACAGTCTCTTGAGCGGGGTCTCTGGCTAGGCGCCGCTCTGTGTTCAATAGATACCGCTCCGTCGCTTCTTTTGGGGCGTGGAAGGTAGGTGTTACAAAGGATCAGATTAAACCGAATATATATATTTATTTATTGATATATATTGCATAGTATTTGTATATCGTTTGATATCCCTTGTATATTCCTTGTACATATACACGGAATATCCCTTTAGCCCAGACCATAATATTTCATTCTCCTATTGGACAGCGGTCCACCGGCGCCAGGGACCGGCCTCCGGAGTCAGGTTCAAAGTCACCGTCAAGACGTGTCTGGACATGCCCGGCCTTGCCCAGGGATACGCGACAGAAATGAGATTGGTACTAGTTTGTTCACCGTGCGTATAAATACGACGCAGGTGAATATAGAAGCCCTTTTCTTAGCCTTAGTATGTTACCCAATAAGTTGAAGCCTCACCCACGATACAACGTGCGGTGAAGTATGGCCTGTTTGGCCCCAGAATAGAGCATTGAGACCGCGTGCGAATTAATAACTGAATTGTCAGAGTTTGGCGCTATACCGTCGAGTGCGACATATTTCTATTAAGTCATTAATAGTCTATTTGTGTATAGTGTATCGTGCGGTTAAAGTTCTACAGTGACCAGCATCTCCAACGCTTCCTCGTATTAGCTAGAGTTCTTATCCAGGCTGGGCTGACCACATGGCGCTTTCACCCGAGGAGACCTAGACGAGAACCGTATGGACATGTACACTGGATTAATCTACCCGACGACTACATAGCCCTTTGCGGCTGGAATATATTTGCTTTGGTCCTGTGATTTATGGAGCGGATAATCGCCGACGCCTGCACGTGTTGGATTTACCCCGCGAGGAGTCAAGTCGAGTCGGCGCCTCAGAGAGCCTGAGGCCGACTAGCTTTCTTCACTGTGGAGCTACAGTCTACGGAGAACAGCTGTATTCATCTGTGGATCAAGAGGCTATTGCACCGGCTCCTGTACCTGGAGTCTCCTTAGTCATCGTTGACCAGACGTTCTACTACCGACAGATCTTCTACCCCTGCTGGCTTACAACCAGGGGGACCCTTCCAGTATCTCCCGCTATATTACTAGTGTACCATAGATATAATTCCCTAAGATTCAGGTTGTATAATTACCTCCTGCGTAACCAGAGAATGGACATTCATTGTTGATTTGCCTACGCACATTCCTTTGCCTTACAAGTGCATTCAAAGAATAATGTAAAGTATCCTATGTACCCTTTGCTCCATTAAATACTTGATTATACCTTTGTTTGGAACCGATTTCATTGTGGGAAGTGTTCATCATATTCATATATCGTGTACTGTATGGCCAGTAATTAAAGTACATAAAGCGGTAGTGGTTTAATGATACCATACTTATCAATACAGTCAGGGAATTGTACCCCTCAGTTACAGTAGGCATACCCTCTCGCCTCAGGAGTGGAGTTGCGTATCTCATCACTCCGTTGACTTTGACTCTCTTTGTCCCCCGCTCGAGGAGGGCTATAGCATAAATGTCTTCCTTGGAACGAATGTCTTTCTTTTCGTTCTTAAAGGGCATTGTCTCTAGTGTCCATAGCCTCTCGACATGCTGTAGGAGGGTGGTGTCTTCTTCTGTCACTCTGGAGTGGAGGCAGCTAGTGGCTGCTGTTCGGTTAAGAGACCTAGCGAGGGGGCCTTGTAGTGTCCATCCTAGGCGGGTCTCGACTGCTGCAGGACAGCCTCTGGGCCCTGTGTGGACCCGGTCCATCGGGACGATGAGGTCTACATGGTCGGAGCCTATCAGCAGGGTCGGGGTGGCACCGTCTATGAGCGGTATAGGTAGTTGACGCAGGTGCACATATTTGTCCATCAGCTTGGCGATGGGGTAGGTGTACTGCGACAGGCCTATATCTTGGCTGGTGAAAGCGTTAGTGATCCTATACCGTCTCTCTGGCTGCCCACTTGCTGCGATAGTGAAGGAGACATTCTCGCCCTTTATCGTCTTTAGGTCTCTTCTTATTGTCCGAATCGTCATCTGGTCTTCGCTCCCCCGCAGCCCCAGCTGGGCCGCAGCGGACGCGAGGAGAAGGGTCTTCTCTGACCCGTCGTCAAGGACGGCGTAGGTGTCCATGACCTTGTCTTGGTAACTCAATGTTACGCGGACCACCTTTAAGAGCACCCGGGCGCCCCCGTTGCTGGCGGGGTCAATGTACATAATACTTGCCTTTGTGCTGCTTGAGGGTGCAGGCTTTCTTCTGTTACTGTCATGTAGGACGTCTAAGTGGGCTCCGTCACACCGACTACACCTCTTCTTTAAGCGGCAATCGGCTGCCATGTGACTGCGCGCACATCGGTAACAGCGTCGGTTGGACTTTATCCATTGACTCACCTCGTCGGTGGTCATCTTCTTGAACGTGTCACAGTGTGACAGCCAGTGTTCCCTTTCGCAGTACGGGCACACCATCTTCCACTTCTCTTTCATCGAGGGGGTACTGTGGTTCTTGTTGCTCGGTACTGATTCTGATTGGTGCATGACGGTCACCAATCTGCGGCCATCGTTTGCTCTCCTAGGTCCCTCTCTGGAGCTTGGTGTGCTCCGCACGAACGTATCCAACCGTAGGCTGTTGACTTCTCTCGCCAGGAAGTCGGCTAGGTCTAGGAGGGATGGCTCGGGACCGTTAGGATCACGGTGGTCTCTTTGCCGCCTGAAGCGCTCTTGTCGGGCGGGCGGGAGCTTCTCTAAAATCCTCTCGACATTAGAGTTCGCGTACAGTTCGTGCATACCCTTTTCCTTTTGCGCCCCCAGCATCCCTACCAGGGATTGTACCTTGATAGACAGGTTATCTAGTGAGCGATTGTCTGTGGCTGGGGGTAGACGGTCAATATTCCTTATCTCTTGTATTACGTAGTCCCATATGCGTCCATATCTTTGGTCGAGTGCTGCTAGAGCCGCGGTGTATGGGGTAGTAGAGGTGGAATATGCCAGCGCTATATTGTGCGCTCGGGGCACCTTGAGGTGCTTGAGTAGGATAGCATACTTGTACGGTTCATCAGTTACATCGGACATCATTGTCTCTAAGCACATTCGTAGCTCTGTGTACTGTGCTCTGTTCTCGTGTGTGAAGTCCGGGAACGTCGGTGTGCCAAGGTACGATGCCATGGATGGCTGGCACATCGGTGAGCGTTGGAGGAGAGGCCTCCTAGGCGAGTCTCCTCTTACGTGTCGTGGTGGGCTGGTACCTGCTGGGTACCAAGGCCCGCGTACCCAGGTGCTGTTCCTCGGGGCTGGTCGTGCGTCAAGCTCACCCGTGAATTGAGTCGGGGGTCTGTAGCGCAGAGCCGCGGGGGTAAAGCCTGGGCTGTACTGGACCTCCTGGTCCTGTGGAGTACTGTGATGCTGTTGGGCTTGACTCTCCTCCTCTCCCTCTTCTTCTTCCTCAGGCAGGTCATCTAGATCCTGTAGTCTATTTAGCCTCTCCGCGGTATAGACCGGTTCTTCCCTGTAGCTGGGTCTCGCTTGGACCGGTCGGGGAAGGGGTTCGGAGAGGGGTATAGGCTCTCTCTGGTGGTCGGGCTCAGGGTCGCTTGATCGGGTAGGGGAGGGTGCCCTTGACCCTTGTCTTGACGAGGCCCTGGAGCCCCGTGCGGAGGGAGGGGGGGTTGCCCTGGTAATCAGCTGCTCCATTATCTGCGCTTGTAATCGGTCGCGCTCGGCTTCGCGCTTGGTGAGAGCGAGGTCGCGCTCTGCTTCTCTTTGGGCACCGGCAGCTGCGCGCTGGGCTTCGGCGGCGGCGCGCTGGGCTTCGGCGCGGTCTCTTCCCATATTCTCTTCCGTCTGGAGGCGTCTAATCTCTAGGCGTATGCGGTCTTCGTCACTCCATTGCTGCGCTTGAAGGCGTTCTCTTTCCATGGAAGAATGTTCGCGCTCACTAAGCGTCTGTGCTTGGAGTCGATCGCGCTCGGTTGAGGCTGCCAGGCTGGCGAGGAAGGCCTGCGCCAGCATCTTGTCCGCCTCGCTGGGGGAAGACGCTGGTTGAGGTGATCCGCTCCTGGTAGTACTCGTTGGAGATCCGTTCTCCTGTGGCGAATCGAGGAGATCCATCTCCGGCGTGCTCGTCCCTTCTTGTAGTGGGTCGAGTTCCATCCCTGGAGGGCTTTTTTTATCCTGGAGCTCTCCGGGGACTACTTCTTCGGTCTTGGCGGGGGGTAAAGTCATGTCAGGTCCCTCCTGGTCCCCACCGTGAGCTTGGTCAGTTACGTTAGAACCCACTAGGGTCTCTACTGGCGGGGTAGCCTGGTCGGTAGGGTTGGACATAATTTTACTATCTACTTTTTCCGCATTTACCGTCTGTAGAAAGCTAGGTGGTAGACTGGCAACGTAATCCTCTAAGTACTGAGGTGTCTGCCGTCTACGCTGCGGGCGATCTATTTTAGGAGAACCGTTTTGTGGAGTGTTCATCATTGGCCATGTCAATATTAATACCACTATATTAATATTACGCTAGTTACCCTCCGGCTCGAAGGACCAATTGTAACTGAGGGGTACAATTCCCTGACTGTATTGATAAGTATGGTATCATTAAACCACTACCGTCTTATGTACATTCCTACTGGCCATACAGTACACAGGTATCTAATGATGAACACTTCCCACAATGACTCGGTTCCACACAAAACTGGATTTAAGTATTTATTAGCAGTAATGATAGTACATAATATACTTTACTTTAGATGCGCTTATAAGGCAAAGGAATGTGCATAGGCAAATCAATAACGTATGTCCATTCTCATATTACGCAGGAGATAATAATACAACCTGAATCTTAGGAATTATATCTATGGTACTCTGGTAATATAGCGGGAGATACTGGTAGGGTCCCCCCGGTTGTAAGCCAGCAAGGGTAGAGGATTTGTCGGTAGTAGAGTCTGGGTCAACGATGATAAGGAGACTCCAAGTACAGGAGACGGTGCAATAAGATCTTGATCCGCAGACGAATACAGCTGTTCTCCGTAGCATGCAGCTCCACATGGAAGAAAGCTAGCCGACCTCAGGCTTCTGAGAGGCGGACTCGACGTGGCTCCTCACAGGGTAAATCCCACACAATTGTGGGTGTCGGCGATTCTCCGCTCCATTAATTACAGGACCAAAAGCAAATATAATCCAGCCGAAAAGGGCTATGCAGTCGTCGGTAGGTTATCCAGTGTACATAATCCACACGGTCCTCGTCTAGGGCCCCTCGGGTGAAAGCGCCATGGTAAGCAGCCCAGCCTGGATAAGCACTCTAGCTGGTACGAGGAAACGTTGGTGATGCTGGTCACTGTAGAACGGTAGCCGCACGATACACTATACACAAATAGACTATTACTGACTTAATAGAATCGGTCGAACTCGACGGTACAGCGTTAAACTCTGACACTTCAGTTATTAATTCGCACGCGGTCTCAATGCTCTATTTGGGGCCAAACAGGCCATACTTCACCGCACGTTGTATCGTGGGTGAGGCTTCAACTTATTGGGTAACTCTAGACTTCTGACTAAGTAAGACTAAGTGCTTCTGTATTCACCTGCGCCGTATTTATACGTTAGGTGAACAAACTAGTACCAGCTTTAGTCCTGTCTCATATCCTTGCGCAGAACCGTTCATGTCCAGGCAAGTCCCCGTCGGTGACTTTGAACCAGACCTTGGAGGTATGGCCATAGCGCCTGGTGGACCGCTGTCCAATAGGAGAATGAAATATTATGGTCTGTACTAGGCTAAAGGGATATTCCGTGTATATGTACAAGGAATATACAAGGGATATCAAACGATATACAAATATTATGCAATATATATCAATCAATAAATATATATATTCGGTTTAATCTGATCCTTCGTAACACACACAGTTATTCCATGTATCCTACTCATGAGTTTTAAAATCTTAAGATCCAGTTGATGCATTATAGTTTGTGCACTGCTCACGTCTTGATTTGTCTCCCCCTCTCTCTCTCTCTCTCTCTCTCTCTCTCTCTCTCTCTCTCTCTCTCTCTCTCTCTCTCGTCTTCTCCCTACATCTTCTGTTCCTTCTCTCCTCCTGTCATTGTTATATCTCTCCATCTCTCTCCTCTTCTCTTTGTCCTCTCTCCTTTCCTCTTGTATTCTCTGTTGCAATGCTATCCACCTATACAATTAATTATGGTTGCAGCCATTTCTTTTTGGCATTTTCTATGTTTGAAGACAGAGACAGGAGGCTGCTAGGCTCTGAGAGGCTACTAGGTGCTGAGAGGCTGCTAGGTGCTGAGAGGCTGCTAGGTGCTGAGAGGCTGCTACTGTAGGTGCTGAGAGGCTGCTAGGTGCTGAGAGGCTGCTACTGTAGGTGCTGAGAGGCTGCTACTGTAGGTGCTGAGAGGCTGCTACTGTAGGTGCTGAGAGGCTGCTAGGTGCTGAGAGGCTGCTAGGTGCTGAGAGGCTGCTAGGTGCTGAGAGGCTGCTAGGTGCTGAGAGGCTGCTAGGTGCTGAGAGGCTGCTAGGTGCTGAGAGGCTGCTAGGTGCTGAGAGGCTGCTAGGTGCTGAGAGGCTGCTAGGTGCTGAGAGGCTGCTACTGTAGGTGCTGAGAGGCTACTAGGTGCTGAGAGGCTACTAGGTGCTGAGAGGCTGCTAGGTGCTGAGAGGCTGCTACTGTAGGTGCTGAGAGGCTGCTAGGTGCTGAGAGGCTGCTAGGTGCTGAGAGGCTGCTAGGTGCTGCGAGGCTGCTAGGTGCTGAGAGGCTGCTAGGTGCTGAGAGGCTGCTAGGTGCTGAGAGGCTGCTAGGTGCTGAGAGGCTGCTAGGTGCTGAGAGGCTGCTAGGTGCTGAGAGGCTGCTACTGTAGGTGCTGAGAGGCTGCTAGGTGCTGAGAGGCTGCTAGGTGCTGAGAGGCTGCTAGGTGCTGAGAGGCTGCTAGGTGCTGAGAGGCTGCTACTGTAGGTGCTGAGATGCTACTAGGTGCTGAGAGGCTACTAGGTGCTGAGAGGCTGCTAGGTGCTGAGAGGCTGCTAGGTGCTGAGAGGCTGCTAGGTGCTGAGAGGCTGCTAGGTGCTGAGAGGCTGCTACTGTAGGTGCTGAGAGGCTACTAGGTGCTGAGAGGCTGCTACTGTAGGTGCTGAGAGGCTGCTAGGTGCTGAGAGGCTGCTAGGTGCTGAGAGGCTGCTAGGTGCTGAGAGGCTGCTAGGTGCTGAGAGGCTACTAGGTGCTGAGAGGCTGCTACTGTAGGTGCTGAGAGGCTGCTAGGTGCTGAGAGGCTGCTAGGTGCTGAGAGGCTACTGTAGGTGCTGAGAGGCTACTAGGCGCTGAGAGGCTGCTAGGTGCTGAGAGGCTGCTGTAGGTGCTGAGAGGCTACTAGGCGCTGAGAGGCTGCTAGGTGCTGAGAGGCTGCTGTAGGTGCTGAGAGGCTGCTACTGTAGGTGCTGTGGAATATGTTAAGAGAAGACCTCATAAGACATCCCCCTTCCCTATTGTCCCCTCTCCTCCCTTCGCCCCTCTGTATTCTATACATAAACAACCCCTGAGCGGGCGATTTGGATCTTTCTACCTGACTGACAAAGCTGGTTAGTCTAAGTATTGAAGATATAATGTTTGTTTGCAAGGTTTGCTGGAGCCACTTCATCCAGAACGGCACACCCCGGTCAGAGAGCGGACGCAGACACAGAGAACAGTCCTTTCGTATTTTATTGAGGATTCTGTTGTTGAGTGATATCTCAAGAGTGCTTTCCATCCAGGTCGTAAGGCTGGATGGAGCAATGAAAGATTGAGTGAGTGGTATTCTGCAACAGATAAGCAGAACACACAATAATTAACAGAGGTACATACTTATTAATCATAACCTGAACACACACAGCTAAAGATGCTATCTAGCATATTAGCATTGGCCGCATGGACCAAACATAACACAAGTAATCGGCAGAATGCACACAACTGAAAATACGCTATCTAGCATATTATAGGGTGACCATATTTTGATTTCCAAAAAGGACATGCCCCCCGGCCCCCCAGCCTCGAGATACTTAATGATACTCAGGCATGCGTTGCTCATGGGACGACTGGTTGCACTATGTTTTAATGACGCCGCGCGCGCGCTCCCGCGCATGCACATAGATGTTCCCTCGCATAGCACAGACTAAAGACAGTGCCTAATTGCCTCTACGAATGGAATGTAACACATTTCATTCACAAGTTTTGTGTGAATGTATCTGAGAATGTATTTGAACACACCTGACGACCGGCCATATTGTTATGCAAAGTAGTACTTAGCGAGTTGGCGCATCAGTCGGGTGCAGCGCATTCCTGTGTGCACATCCGTGCATGTGCGTGCTTCTGCTCACAGACTGGTTGCACGGCGTGCAACCCCGTCCCATGAGCAACGCATGCATATACTCAACGTTTACTCAAAGATGCATTATTGTTTTAATATATTTAAAGTATGCCTCCTCTCTATGGATATACAATTATTATTTATATTATTTTACTGTATATAACACAACACTATCTCTCTATAACCAAAGACACACCAAACCAAAGTTAACAATCAGCATGCTTGTTGATCATTATGCCTAGAATTATCTGACAAATCTCAATGGCACAATAATTACTTAAAAATCAACCTGTAACAAAATAATAGCTCTCTTTTCAAGTCTTACTGGACAAAAATAAATAACAAAATATATGAAATAATAGAAAATAGAAAATCCTGTTAACAAATATCTTTTTCAGACAAATCGTTTTTTTTGCCATGTTTCAATGAGATATTATGCAATGGTTTCTGCTGTCTCATTTGGTGTATTTAACCTCGATTCATTTTGTTTGCATGCCACCCATCTTCCAGTCAAAGTACTATTATGATTGGGAATATTGTCACTGCTCCGTGGTTACTCCTGTCTGTAGAAACACCACAGTACTGGATTTGATTTGAGTGCTTCATGTGCGACATCAATCGAGTCGAGTGGGGCGCTATAACACATTGGCTTCGGATTTAGTGCGCGCACTAGTGAACTTCGCCTCCCATTTGTTCCGACGGGTCGGTACATTTGGAATTTCTTCTGCAGTTCATCTGTAAAAGTACATTCTTTGGCATTGTGAATGTGAGCTGCGCTCCACTCTGTCCCCTCTTCCTCTGTTTGTGTGTGAGTGTAGTTGTAGAGCCGCCCACAAAGCTTCTCAGGGATTACGTCACACACGCAAGAGATTACCGTAGTATTCTGTGCAATGCGCCAGTCAATTTAAGTATATGCAAACGGTCCGTGAAAGCCGGACATTTTCATGCATTTATAAACCCCCCCCGGACGGCCCGGACAGGGCGTGAAAAGAGGACATGTCCGGCCAAAAGAGGACGTTTGGTCACCCTAGCATATTAGCATTGGCCGCATGAACCAAACATAACACAAGTAATTGGCAGAATGCACACAACTGAAAAGATGCTATCTAGCATATTAGCATCGGCCGCATGGACCAAACATAACACAAGTAAATGGCAGAATGCAATGGCATCCAGAATACACACAACTGAAGAGATGCTATAGCATTATTAGCATTAGCATAGCTCAATTAGCAGCATGAATCAACACAACGTAGCAAACCAAATCATAGTCACACATGCATGTCACAGCATCTCAACACACAAGGCAGGCTACATATGACATGTATCTATCATTACCATAGGCACTATATTTGTAGGCTATTGGTGACTTACTTATTTCATGAACGCACTCTCACTGGGAAAGCAGACAGCAATGGAACACATGGGCGCAGGGAGCGAAATTAACTTTTTGACTCACCGGCCAGTGGCGGGTAGATGGGAAGAATCTACCCGCCAAGCAGATTTCTTACCTGCCAACTTTTTTTTGATAATTTTAATTTTTTTTTTAATTATTTTATATAATTTTTTTTTAATAAAATATATATATTATATAATCATACTTGTAGTTGTATTATCTGCGAGACATCGCCACCTCGCTGTCTGCAAACAGCTCCACTGTCTGTGTGTATACTCTAGTGGCCTCCAGCTCCAGCAAGGATTCTCCGGCGCTACAGCTGGACCCTAAACTCTTACATTCAGCATGAAAGGATTCTCCTACCCTGCACCTGGACCCTAGTCAGCAGCGCTGCAGCCCTCATGCGATGTAACTGGACACTTGCAGTTGTTTATGTCGGGAGCTATCAGAAGCTAGCCAGCTGGATAACGTTACACAATGCCTCATGTATTAAACTAAAAGTGAATAGTTGACTGGGTCATTTTGTAACAGTAGCTAACATCAGCTCACGGAGGTCTCTCTGACTAGAGTAATAATATAATAATACATCTATTTTATATAGCGCTTTTCCAGGTGCTCAAAGACGCTTTACATGGGCAGGAGAGACAAACTATGGCAAAACAAAAACAGAACAAAAATAATACATGACAAAAATAAAATAAAATAACAGACAGAATTAGAGGTCAAAAGCAAGATTGAAAAGGTGAGTTTTGAGGGCTGATTTAAAAGATGTCAGGGTGTTTGCATCACGGATATGGCTGGGGAGGGCATTCCAGAGGGAGGGGGCAGCAACAGCAAAGGCCCTGTCGCCCCAGGTCCGGAGCCTGGTCGTGGGAGGTGTTAGGAGGTTGGCATCTGCAGACCTAAGGCGACGGGTGGGCGTGTGACGGTGGAGGAGGTCGGACAGGTAGGGAGGGGCAAGGTTGTTGAGGGCTTTAAATGTGATGAGTAGTATTTTAAAATGTATCCTGTATTTGATTGGAAGCCAGTGGAGGTCGTGGAGGACAGGGGTGATGTGATCAGAGCGACGGGTGGAGGTGAGCATGCGGGCAGCAGAGTTTTGGACATATTGGAGTTTATTGAGGATAGTGTTTGGTGAGCCGTAGAGGATGCTGTTGCAGTAATCTAGTCTTGATGATATGAATGCATGAACCAGTGTTTCAGCAGCGGAGAGTGATAGGGAGGGGCGGAGACAAGCAATGTTCCGGAGGTGGTAGAAGGCCGATTTGGTTATGTGGTTCACATGGCGGAGGAAAGAAAGGGTGGAGTCCAGGATGATGCCAAGGTTACGGACGTGAGTGGAGGGGGTGACAATGGTACCATCAATATTTAGGGTGAAATCCTGGGTGTGGCTGGTGAGGGATTTTGGACCGATAATGATGATTTCTGATTTATTGCAGTTTAGTTTAAGAAAGTTATTTTGCATCCATGTTTTGATGTCTGTGAGGCAGGTGCTGAGGGTGGAGAGAGTGGCTGGAGTGATAGTCTTGGTGGAGAGGTAGAGCTGAGTGTCGTCTGCATAACAGTGAAAACGCAGGCCATGTTGGCGGAGAATCAGACCAAGTGGAAGGATGTAGAGGATGAAGAGCAGGGGACCAAGTACTGAGCCTTGGGGGACACCATGAGTGATGGGGGCAGTGGGGGAATTGCAGTTGTTGATAGAGATGAATTGGTGCCTGTGTGAGAGGTATGATTGGAGCAAGGTGAGGGGGATTCCGGAGATGCCAACGGAGGACTGGAGACGAGTGATGAGGATGGGGTGACTGATGGTGTCAAAAGCAGCGCTGAGGTCTAGGAGAATGAGGATGGAGAGGGAACCAGAGTCGGCAGAGAGGAGTATGTCGTTGGTGACCTTTAGAAGAGCAGTTTCGGTGCTGTGTTTGGTGCGGAATCCGGATTGAAATGTATCATAAAGGTTATTGTTGTCGAGGTAGGATTTTAATTGGGAGGCAATGGCTCGCTCAATTATTTTTGAGAGGAAGGGGAGGTTGGAAATGGGGCGGAAATTATCAAGGGTTTCAGGGTTGAGACCGGGTTTTTTTAGTAGGGGGGTGACAGAAGCAATTTTGAGGGCGGGGGGAAATAGGCCAGTGGTCAGTAGAGTAGACTAACATCAGTCACGGTGACTGTGTGTTTACATGCAGCATACAGAAACAGGTAGGGGAGGTTTAGGAGCAGCAATGCGCTCAGACAGCGAGTGAGAACTCCGCTCAGAATTGGATCATGATTTTCGGTTTTCACATGACCATTTGATTGGCCGCCACACGGCGGTCAGTCCTCTAAGTGGGAGGCGCCAAACGTAAAAACTGCCCGCAAATGGCGGGCGGCGCTCTCTAGTTTCGGTCCCTGCATGGGCGGCAAGATGGCCGCTGTATTTAAACCCATTAGGACCCCTGGTCTGTCCAGAGAGATGCTCGACTATAGATAATAGGGCCCCTGGGCCATCAAGAAGTGCCTGCATGGAAATAACAATACACAGCATAACAAATAGTGGGGAATTTACAACAGCCGCCCCAAGAATAGCACAGCTATTATGTAAACAGTCAAATTCCCTAAGTGGCTACCGAGGTCTATGGATTGTCGACATCGTGTGCCACAGTCGGCAGCTGGACAAGGCGTGCTACCGGTCGTAGGTACGTCTTGTCTCCAACTCGGACCTCAGCCGACCGGATGCATCCATCTGCACTTGCATTTAGTCTGACAACCTTCCCAACGGGCCAGTGAGCACGTGGCAGCTGAGGGTCGACAATCATCACGACAGTGTCCTGGAGGAGACCATCAGTGTGTTGTCGCCACTTTTGGCGGACTTGAAGGGATGGTAAGTAGCTTCTGAGGAATTGCACCCAGAAGTGGTCCACCATCATTTGGCAATGCCGCCACCATCTCCTGGTGAGTAGGTCCGGAGCGTAGGACACTTGTGGCAGGGAGGCGTCCCGCCGCCCCATCAGCAACATATTTGGTGTCACAGGGTCCGGATCCGCGATGTCTGATGACACATAATGGCGGCTTAAGGGGCCGCGACCGGGCAGGAGGTAAGTCTGCCACCATTGGAACCACCGGCTCCCACCTCCACTTCTTACATCCTGTGCAGGTCCTCTGATGATGCTTGATGGCCCGTCTTCCCCACAGGACCAAGTACTGGTGCCTGATCTCTGCGAAGACCCTATCGGGCCCTGGGTGGAGTAGGCGGGCATCTACATCCTTGATGAGTTTCGTCACCGCATGGCCAGGATCGGGGACTATGGGGTGGATGTCAGTAGAACAGGAGGTGTCCAGGTGACAAGAGCGTCCACCAATTTGGAGAAGACCCATTGTATGATCCATCTCTGGTGAGAGCGTACTGAGCTTACTACTGGGCAGTACTGGGTTTCCAGCTCTGAGACACTTAAATTCCTCTGGGAAGCAGTCCGCCTGGCTGGTCTTCAGCAGGAAGACTTCGGTGTCATGCAGGTTAGGTTGAGGTAAGGAGGAGTCGGCCGCCGCCCCGTGATGGGTGAACCATGACTTGTCAGACTCATCTACCGCTTCTTCACCCAGCTTGGCAACACATCCTCCATCGAGCTCTTTGATCTCTGCTCCAGTGATTTGAGCCTTAGCTGGATCTCCTACCAGTCTTTGCTCTGTGCTACGGAGTATTGGCATGACTTCTTCGGCAGTGGCTTTCAGTGGTGGCGCGTCCTTTACACCAGGGCTATTCAACTAAATTGTTCAGGGGGCCACATTGTCAGAAACCCAAGGGGCCAGGGGCCGGACTGCCACGGCGCCTCCCCGTGCTATGAATATATGTACACTCAGGGCCGCCTGGGAGAAATGCGAAGCCCTGTGCGAGGTTAAAAAAATAATATATATATATATATATATATTTTTTTTTTTATTTATTTTTTTTTTTTATACAGTCAACATATTCTTAAATAATAGCGCTGCCCGAGGCGGGGCATGATACAGTCAACATATAGCAAAAGAGAGAGCGAGAGAGAGCTCCCGTTCTACAGTCAATATACAGTGTACAGAGAGAGAGAGAGAGAGAGACACACATTGGAAAGAAATTGAAATGCTATTTGGCCCTAAACAGAGAGTACACAGTGGCAGAATACCTGAGCACTGTGACTGAAGATCCTTGAGCACAGCCTAGCCATCGAGAAAGGCCGCCATAGGCAGACTGTGTGTGTTAGAAAGAGAGAGAGAGAGAGAGAGAACATGTGTGTTTGTCATGTGTGTGTGTGTTAGAGAGAGACTAGAGCATGTATGAGAGATTCAAAAGGACAAAGATCAACACTTAAATCCAAGAGAGAGAGAGAGAGAGAGAGAGAGAGACACACATTGGAAAGAAATTGAAATGCTATTTGGCCCTAAACAGAGAGTACACAGTGGCAGAATACCTGAGCACTGTGACTGAAGATCCTTGAGCACAGCCTAGCCATCGAGAAAGGCCGCCATATGCAGACTGTGTGTGTTAGAAAGAGAGAGAGAGAGAGAGAGAACATGTGTGTTTGTCATGTGTGTGTGTGTTAGAGAGAGACTAGAGCATGTATGAGAGATCCAAAAGGACAAAGATCAACACTTAAATCCAACAAGAAGAGGGTCTATACCAGAGAAACCAAAGCAGCAAGGAGCCAATGGCCGACATCAGCTAAATAGGCTAGCCAGGTACTGTGACACCAGGCCACACACAGCTTTGGCCAACGGCCCAACGCTACCCAAGCTACACAAACGACTATTCACACACAGCACATGTCGTATCTCCAAATGTTGTGAAGTAGCATATGTTTTGCCTGGAAAAAAACATCGTTATTAACAAAACATTTGGGAGGGGAAGGAAGGAAGAGTGGGGTAATGTCATGACATCGTACCTGCACGAGGAACGCAGGGCGAAAGGCCACAACACAGGTCTCCACGTTGACGAAAGGCCTCTCGCTGTCGGGACAAATAAGCTATGGCCAGAGCCTTGTCATGGTGCAGGCCCGACTACATCTTCTGTCAAAGATGATGTCGTAGTCAGAGTGCCAGGGCCTGCTATTCTCAAGGCTAACTGATAGCATCAAACAAACGTTCCCAGCTGACGCTAAACAGCTAACTGGCTAACAGTTAGCTCAATCAGGCACCTGGCTGTATGTAGCCGCATAGCTTGCTTCTGCGTTCTGCAAGCTATGCGGCTACATACAGCCAGGTGCTCTCACCAGGCACACACCGTTAGCTACTAGTAGTACTATATTAGCTAGTCGACCAGTTTGGCTCCAGAGAGAGAGAAAGAGAGATAGGTCAGGTCCACGGCGGGAATATAATCATAGGTTGACTCACCATAACGCAGTATCAACGCGGCGCCAATGGTAAAGTTGGAAGGAGACTTTCTTGGCCCACGGTGTAATTTCTTCTTCTTCTTCTTCGAGTACTTTCCGGCAGACTGGACACCTTTCGGCGTATTGCTGCCTAACAGATTTATCTGCTCACAAGTTCTCTTCTCCTTCTTTTGAAAAGACATCCACTCGCCTCGCCTCGCTCCTCTGAATAGGTTAGCTAACGCTAGTTAGCCTTTAGCTAAGCTAGCTACTAGCCGACATCATCATGGCTATACCATGACAAGGCTCCGGCCATTTGTCCCGCTAGCGAGAGGCCTTTCGTCAACGTTCCTTGGTGACCGACCGACTGATAATGACCGACCTCTTTCTTCGTCTTGGCTGGCATAACTAAGCATAATAGTCAAAAGCTGCACGCGCGAAATAGTCAAACGCAGCTGACTCACGCCGGCGTACTACACATGATGTAAGTAAAACCACTCCCTTCGTTGAAACCAATAGTATGTCTGCTGCAGAACCCCAGAGGCTGAGCTCCAATAGTGAGTATGTCTGCAGGACTGCAGACCCAGGAACAAGTCAGACACATTCTACAAACGTCTCTAATGTGAAATATATAAGCATATAAGCAAAACTAGATTTTAGGTCTGTGATGAAAAAGGGCCTCGCGGGAAGGGGGGCCTCGCAAAAAAAAAAAAAAAAAAATTTTTTTTTTTTGCGAGGCCCCCCTTCCCGCGAGGCCCTGTGCGACCGCACTGCTCACACACCCCCTGAGGCGGCCCTGTGTACACTTGACACAACACGCAACCACATTTTCACAACTTTTATTTAACTACATTGCAAAAGTAGTATACTTTTCAAAAAAAGTGCTTAATTTATGTGCCACATCTGCAACATCTCCTGCAGAAAGTGCTTCATTTATGACTGTGCAACAACTGCAACATCTCCTCTTCAACATTTCAATATAAAAATAAAATAAAAAACAAACAAGTGCATGATGTGCATCTGAACATTCTAACATCAACACTTGAACAAAAAAACACATTTATAGTGCAGCTGAGCTTATGAAAAAGTGCTTCATGTCTGTGCAACAACAGCAAATCACAGCATCTTATTAGCACTTATTGTCCACTCTTAACTCTCAAACATCAGGGGGGTGGGGGGCAGACAGGCCTAGCCTACATACACACATCTAATGAGAGCGATTGCACTTCTTTGACTGGGCAATGGCAGAGAAAGAGGGTTCATAGGAAGTGAGGGCTACCCGCAAACAGTGATGCAAATGCTCATTTGTCAAGGAGGCACGTTGCTTGTTTTAATGGCATTCATGTGAGAGAAACTGGATTCACAGGTGTATGTTGAGCCAAACATTGTTAGCACAGATATTGCCAGCGTTTTTATTTTGGGGAATGTCTTGACATGAATACACTTTATCCAAAATGTTGTGGTGGATTCATTCTCAAGTGCCTGCTTCAGAGCAGATGATGCTTGCATGTCAATTATTTCAAGTTGCAGGAGACCTTCATCAATGTGAAGTGATGCAAGGAACTCTTGTCCTTTTGTGGAAATAGCAAATGGGTTGCTCACAAAATGCATAAATTCTCTAAACATGTCAAATTCATCAAATCGACTTGCAAAGTTTTCCCTCAATTTATCAATGAAATCTGTCATTAATTGAGTGACTTTTGGCTCAATTGTGCGTGTTAACGTTGACATGAAAAGAAAAAAGTAGAAAAAAAATATTAAAAAAAGATATATATTTTTCTTTTTTTTTAATTATCATGTAATCTTTGGCGGGCCGGTCAGAATCATCCCGCGGGCCGGATCTGGCCCGCGGGCCGCCAGTTGAATAGCCCTGCTTTACACGGAGCAGAGGCGTGGCGTATCGGAGTGTGTCACCAACCTTCACCCTCTCAGTGCGTGCTTCCAGGATGCCCACAGCCTCGTGGTCCAGACGGGACCTTACTGCTAGCTTTTCACTTCTAAATGGAAGCACATCAAGCTGCCAGAGACGTTCAATGTGTTGATAGAGGTCGTCCGGTGCAGACTTGAGAGGTGAAGTAGCATGAAGTAGCATGCGACGCAAGACCATCTGGGCCTTGGAGTGCCCAGCCGAGCGCTGTGTGGACTGCTGCGGTTCACCTTTGGGGCCGAATCTGATGGGTTCTTGGGATGTGATCAGATGGGTGCAGTCTGCACCAATTAGCATTAGTGGATGCACTTGACTGAAGTCCTGCAATGGGAGCCCCCTCAGGTGGCGATAGCGTTCCTGAAGTGCAGTCACAGGATAAGACTGCTCTGACAGGGCTAATCGACCCGCTGTGAAGGCACCCTTCACCAGGTGCTGTTCAGAAGGATGAGTCAGGGAGGCCACATGGAAATCTACAGACTTGCCAGTGAGGCGAGCCACGTCCTGGCGAATCGTCCGCAGTGCGAGGGACTCCGCTTCGCCTTTAAGGTCCAGGTGTCGAGCTGCAGCTGGCAGTATTATCGTGCGTTCAGCTCCATCGTCTAGGATCGCATAAGTGTGCAGTGACTTGCTCCCGTTAGTAATGACGATTGGTACCACCTTAAGGTACACCTCCTTGTTTGGAGTTGGAGAGCGAGGCACCATCCTTTGGTGTGATGAGGTAGGCACGGGGACCCGGCTTGGCGATGGCGTGGAGAACTCTGAGGTGGACCTCCTGGCACTCACTGCATGCTTTCCTCAAGGTGCAGGCATCTTGCGCATGGCTGGTACGACCGCAATTACGACAACGTTTGCCATTTGCTATCCACTTCTCAACCTTTCCCGGCGAGCATTGGACAATGTCTGGACACGGCGATAGGTAGTGCTCGGCACTCCTACAGAAGAGACACATCCTCTTGAACTTCTGCTTCTTGGCTTCTGATCGAGATGTCTCAACAGGCTGGTGGTTGTCTTGTTTAGGCTTGGCGGAGCCATAATAAACCGAGAAAGGCTGGTTGCAAGGTCTGGGTGGGGGAACTTGCCTGTCTCTGTTAGAGAACTGTGTCCCTTCCATCCGATGGCGCTGTGCCATTCTCTCTGACAGTCTTTGAGCTTCGGCCTTTACTCTGAGCCAGTCGGCGAGGTCTCGAAGGTTGTACGGGTTTAGGCTAGTCGTGTTGAGGCGACCTTGAGCCAGTAGGTGCTCCACAAAGCCGTCCCTCACTTGCTTAGGGAGCTTACTAAGGAGCCGGTCCACATGGCCGGTCGACATGACTTCCATCCCGTTAGGTCCTTCCAGCGATGTCAGCATTCCCACTAGCAAGTCGATGCTAAGGGCGAAGCTCTGGAAGGCTTTGGTATCTCCTGCTTTGAGATCAGGATCGTTCAGTATTGCGGCAATCTCGCTTTGTGCAAGCTGATGTGGCTGTCCATATTGCCGCTGCAAGGCCTGCATGGCGGCGGTGTAGGGTTGCGCGTAATGCCTGCAGGACTGGGCTATTCGCTTAGCCTCATCCAGAACCAGCTGCTCCATAAGTACACGGTACTTGTAGTGCTCAGAAAGTTCAGTGTGGGCATCGAGTAGGTGGTCCAGCACCATCTTAAGGTCAGTGAATTCTCTCTCGCTGTCATGGACCAGGTTAGGCAGTTTAGGTACAGGGACCGGCTGCCGTGGAGGCTGGAGAGCGTATGAATCCTGTAGTGATGTATACCGAGGCTGACGGACATACTGGACTGGTGGAACTGGTACAGAATAATAGGGTGCTGGACCAGGTGTTGGATGCACCAGCTGATAGGCTGGCTGAGTCGATGCAGCAGGCTGAGGCTGATACACTGGTTGTGGATGGTGGCTCAGTTGGTGCGGCAGTGGTTGATACATTTGCTGAGCAGGGATGGCTTGTGGAGGCTGATATGCTGGTTGTTGATGGCTCTGCTGGTACGGCAATGCTTGATGCAATCGCTGAGCAGTGTTGATTGGGGGAGGCAGATATGATGATTGTTGATGGTGGCTCAGCTGGTGCGGCAGCGCTTGATACGCTTGCTGATCAGGGAATACTGGTGGAGGCTGATATGCCCTCGCTGCTGCGACAGCGGTTGTGAATGGTGAAGGCGGCGCTGTCCAGGAGGGTAGTTAATAGGTAGACTGCTGAGGTGCACCTGCTGTATGTTGGCCCACTGGCTGGAGAGCAGCTGCAGTGGGTAACCATCGTGCAGGGTAGAGTGTTGTTGCAGTCTGAGTTTGATAATTAGGCTGTGCAGGCGTAGCTGTAGTATATTGATGCACTTGATATGCAGATCTCATTGGCGTAAGCTCATACCGGGTCTGTGCGGCCGCTGGTGTGCTGCCATGCATTCTCTCCACAGTCGATGACACAGGCTGGTTTGACTGGTAGGGAGGCTGGTAACTTGGTACCGTTGGCATTTGCTGGCCCACGTGACCCACTGCTTGCATCACCTGGAAGTCAGACTGTGGCATGACCCAGACTCATCGCGGTGGGGGCTGGGGGCCTCGGAGCTGCCCCAAACAGCGGTGCGGAGGTTACTGTCGGCGGTAGAGACTGAGTCGACATGTAGGCTTGCTGCCTTTGGCCCGGTGTACAGGTTGTGGCTTGAGACTGTACCGTTGCAGTTGTTGGGCACAGCAGCGGTATTAGTGGCAGCGAGCTCGACCATGGTGAGCGGTTGGGTGGGACGCTCAGACTATGATGTGACAATGGTGGTGGAAGGCGTAGGGGCATGGTAGAGCGAGGTCCTCTTGCGTCAGAGGTGCCACCTGTTAGGCTCCGACTGTGGTGGCTCTGCTCTGATGGGGATGGCGATGTGAGCCCCACACACACTTCCCGCTGGTCAGGCCGGGTGTTAGCATACGGTGATAGGTCCCAGTGTCGCGTCTGATCGACTGCTCCCGGCAATGAGAGGCAGGGAGGGGGCCGAGCGCAGTGTGGAGCTGGTCACCTGTAGCTGCAAACTCGGTCTGCAGGCTGAGTGACCGCAGCTGCTGTGCGGTGGCACCTTCGCTGTCATCTGGTAGAGGCGGTGCAGTATTAGGCATGAGGGACTGTGGTAAGCTAACCAGATAGCCTTGCAGGTGTGCTGGAAGCTGTCGCAGCCTTCCTCCTCGTCTTCCATTTTCATCTGCTGCTGTGCTCTGCGTGTCCATGGCGCTGTTGTGGGTGAAGTTCTCCGGCTCGAAGGACCAATATTGAAGATATAATGTTTGTTTGCAAGGTTTGCTGGAGCCACTTCATCCAGAACGGCACACCCCGGTCAGAGAGCGGACGCAGACACAGAGAACAGTCCTTTCGTATTTTATTGAGGATTCTGTTGTTGAGTGATATCTCAAGAGTGCTTTCCATCCAGGTCGTAAGGCTGGATGGAGCAATGAAAGTTTGAGTGAGTGGTATTCTGCAACAGATAAGCAGAACACACAATAATTAACAGAGGTACATACTTATTAATCATAACCTGAACACACACAGCTAAAGATGCTATCTAGCATATTAGCATTGGCCGCATGGACCAAACATAACACAAGTAATTGGCAGAATGCACACAACTGAAAAGATGCTATCTAGCATATTAGCATCGGCCGCATGGACCAAACATAACACAAGTAAATGGCAGAATGCAATGGCATCCAGAATACACACAACTGAAGAGATGCTATAGCATTATTAGCATTAGCATAGCTCAATTAGCAGCATGAATCAACACAACGTAGCAAACCAAATCATAGTCACACATGCATGTCACAGCATCTCAACACACAAGGCAGGCTACATATGACATGTATCTATCATTACCATAGGCACTATATTTGTAGGCTATTGGTGACTTACTTATTTCATGAACGCACTCTCTCACTGGGAAACACATGGAACACATGGGCGGCAAGATGGCCGCTGTATTTAAACCCATTGGGACCCCTGGTCTGTCCAGAGAGATGCTCGACTATAGATAATAGGGCCCCTGGGCCATCAAGAAGTGCCTGCATGGAAATAACAATACACAGCATAACAAATAGTGGGGAATTTACAACACTAAGTCTAACCGACCTTTTAACCTTTGTGAGAAAAGCCTGTTCACTATGTAACATCACAGACAAAGCATAATGCAAAATACTAAATGCATGAAAAAGGCATGAAACACAATGTATAAATGATTATGGATATAATATTAAAACATATAATTATAATATTGTCAGATGTGTAGTAACCTACTAACCTACCTACTAGTCACCTACTAACAATGGTAAAAAATCCCTCCAAAATACCACATTAAGTCACCAAGACCTTGAGGAACACCATAGAAAAATGCTGTAATTTGGTATCAACAAGGACACAAAGTGTCATAGATCCCCCAGGCCTGTGGCTATAGACCAAACCACACGCCAGCACACGTGTTGGGAAGCTGCAGTCCGCGTTGTACTTTGCATGATAGGCTCTCATCGTGTGGTGTGAAATGGTAACCTTGACATTTGGTGATTTCGGTGATTGGATGGCGAGTGCTCCTATTCTGCTCCGAAACTCCCCCTCATTGTCAATATACCTAGGAAAGCCATATGTCTTCTGAATGCCCTAGCTCTCCTAGTTTGCAGTTGTACTGTTCCACGAGGCTGTGGTTATCCTTGAGGTCACAATAGGTCATTTTATCCAGTGAGGTAGAGTTTAAAAGGAATGGTCTCACACTCTCACTACAATGAAATTGCTACTACGGGGACTAACATCATCACACATGAATACAATTCAGCTCTTGAATTGATGAATACAATTGAATACACATGAATACTGTACATTGGATCCACAAGAGTGCTTTCCAGTCATACCCTATGTATGCAATTCCAAGACTCATTAGGGACCACAGTATACACAGAAATACAAATACATTTTAAGACATTTCTACTGCATGCTAAGAAATGCAATGGTTTTTCCCAAGAACTGAATGGAATTAGCATAATATAAACCACAGAACCCATTGTCATTCAGATATCTTGAGATGGGAGGTGAAAGGACCCCTTTGAAAATGAGCATGCCATTTTCCCCCTCACAACTCTGGAGCATTATTTAGCCCCCTTACCGACCCTTTACTAACGGATTCCTTAGGTTGTCTAGTTTCACATGATACCGCTACCTTCGCGATTGCTTACAAAATGAGCGTGCTAGGGCTCGTGAAAGTCTGCTAATGAACTGTCAGGCTTAAGGGCATCTAGTAAAAGAATATTCTGGGCTATTAGCCACCAGAAGCCCAGGGCTAACGACGGCCATTTCACACTCTCAAGAGCTGTTTAGAACAGAATCTTTAATTTTCAGTACCCTACTGGTTTGTCTTACCAATAAAACAGCTGTATTAGAGTGGTTGACAATGGTGGAACATGAAGCAACATATAACGTCATGCTCTCCCCTCTCTGTACCCTGTACAACACTATGTGTTGTCATGCTCTCCCCTCTCTGTACCGTGTACAACACTATGTTCACCAGAATCACCAAGTGCCACATGACTTGCGTTTATCCTTAGAGCAGCACACAATGTAGCTTATTGTGCTAAACTAAGCAGGGTATTGACTTGCAGATCTCATGTTTAATCCTAGCCTGGAAGCCAGGCTCATTCGCTACCGCAAGCTGAGCCTGGACTTGTAGCCGCCTAGATCCGTTTCGGTAGGCGGGTGTACTTGTTGCCTTGACAGACAAACTCCTTCAGCCAATCAGCGTAACAAAGGTAATCCAATCAGAAGAACGGTGAAAACATCAATTCTGCCGAGAAAGTCCACTAGTGCATACTAGTATCTTGTTTAATTGTTGTCATTGAGTCTATTTCTACTATAACTTCACTTATGGCTGTGTTTATCCTACTAACATTAAAGGGGCACTTCACCAAAAAACATACTGATTTATTTTGCACATAATCTCACACACATCCAAAATAGTTTTTGTAATGTGTGTGAAATGATGTGCAAAATAAATCTGTATGTTTTTTTGACCTCCCATTTTGGTGCTACCACTCGTTGCTTCGGGAAACGCCATTACTGTTTTGCCGTCCTGTGTTTCACGTCATCAACTACGGGAACCAATCGGGGGCTGCGTTCCACTGGGGGACAGAACAGCACTTGTCCCTGATTGGCTCGGATTGCATTGAAAATTCTTGAAATAAATGTGGATATGAGGAAGGCCGGTCTGTATCGCAAAAGAGTCGAAGATTCCAGGCTTGTTTAATCCAGCTCATCAAACAAAAATCTCAAATGTAGTGACACAATAGCATGGTAGGCTATCCATCACAGGGCTGAATGAGGGTTAGCAAAGGGTTTTGTTGTTTATATTGTTGTTTAGTTGCCAACAGAGGGTATTTGTCTGGCCCATACTCTAGTTGCAAGTGAATGAATACTGTTTAAAATGTTATGTTATAAACATTTGGAGCAGTGATGCAGTGGTCAAACAAAAGGTTTGTACTATGAACTCCAGTCAATCATTAATAGTAATGCCATTGCCAACAATCCCCTGTATATATACACATACATTCTCAGGATAACATTATCTTTAGTTGTATTTCCTCAAAACACAAGATTATCATAGTAAACACGGTACCTGGCCAACACAACGGGCACAGTGTCGACTTTGTTATGTCATCAGAGCCGCAGGCTTCAGGGCTGCGAGACGACCACAGACACCGCGTGTCAGGCGCCTTTTTATCCACGGGTATGACTGTCAATCAAACGTCTGGGCACAGTCTGGGAATTGATCTGAAAGCTCTGTCCCTGGGGAGATTTAAGAACCATTAGTGAGGGAGGGAGGGGCATGCGAGGGATAAAGGAGATGAAATTGGGACTCTGGTGGGTAAATATTGACACCCAGGCCGTCTCGCTCGGCGGGGTTTTATGGCTCCTGCTGGCAATTATTAATCACCCACTAAAATAATGTTGTACTTAGTACACACACACACACACACACACACACACACACACACACACATACATACATACATACATACATACATACATACATACATACATACATACATACATACATACATACATACATACATACATACATACACACACGCGTGCGCGCGCGCACACACACACACGCACGCGCGCACGCAAGTGGAATTGCTAGCTGGGCAGAGTGGGTCATTCCATAGTTACTAACGACGCTGTGCCAACTCAGTCAGCAGCAGGACATGCCAGCTAAACAGAAAGCAGCTTCGTTCAGGAACAACAGTCTAGAGAGAGTACAGTGGTTGGTTGCCTACTGATCCGGACTGTGACTGTTGTACTGTAGATGAGAACTATTTTTATTGCACTGCACTATAGCATTATTTTATGCAAATGTGGTCTATTTTATTTGCACTGCTCCTATTCTGTCTATTTTTTTTACTCTTATGTCTGCACTTTATGCATTGCTTTTCTTTTTTCTTTTATAGATTTTAATGTCAGAAATCTATTACAAACTTTCCGGGAGGTTTTAATATGAATTATCTGCTAATTTTATGCCTGTTTTTTTTTAATTAAAATACAATTAGAATTTTGTGTCTACACATCACTGCTGTGTGAAGCACTTTGGGCTGCAATTCTTGTATGAAAGGTGCTATACAAATAACGTTTATTATTATTATTATTATTATTATTATTATTATTATTATTATTATTATTATTATTATTATTATTATTATTATTATTATTATTATATTGTTTCAACATTACTCTAGGGCTTCACATTAGCTACAACCACACTGACGTTCTTCTTGAGTTTTACCTGCCTTGGCATCAGTGGCAAGTGAATACATTTGTGTCAAAGACTACTTTAATGTGAAACAGATACAACGGTGTTCCCAGAGATAATGTACCATCGTTACCCATTCGATCACGGAGACGTGGAGATGTCCCCTTACAGTACATATAGACATGGAGATGTCCTCTTACAGTACATATAGACGTGGAGATGTCCTCTTACAGTACATATAGACGTGGAGATGTCCTCTTACAGTATAGACGTGGAGATGTCCTCTTACAGTATAGACGTGGAGATGTCCTCTTACAGTACATATAGACGTGGAGATGTCCTCTTACAGTATAGACGTGGAGATGTCATCTTACAGTACATATAGACGTGGAGATGTCCTCTTACAGTACATATAGACGTGGAGATGTCCTCTTACAGTACATATAGACGTGGAGATGTCCCCTTACAGTACATAGAGACGTGGATTCGTGGAATTAATCCAAGTGATTGATTGAAAACATTTATTAACAGATTGCAGAATGGGAACAGTACAGTACAACTCAATACACACAATTATTAAGGGGATGCAGACCAGAGAAAGACTTTCGTCTTGTTTACATCAGGGTCCCCCATTTTCAATTCATAATGACATTTATGACATACACAACATACAGATCTACAGATATAAAAATCGAATCTACTCATCTAATCTAATCTACTGAACGGCACGCGCGTCTCTCATAAGAGTCTAATGGGAGAATCGCATGAAAATACAGCTTAGAACGGAACCCTACAGAACGCCGTGACCTCACCCGGCCCAATAATAATGAGACTCTCGTCTCTCTCGCACGGTGAGGTCCGCTCCGGCTTTGTTCCGGGGGGCTGCTGTTATTGGTGAGTGCTTACCGGGCCCGACAGATGTTTATTTCCTGGTGCTGAGTGTTGCAGCGGCCATCCATTAAGCAGACAGCATGGTGTACTAGAGCTGCCCTCCACAGTGGACACCACACACGCACACACACGTACACACGCGCACACACACACACACACACACACGCACGCACACGCGCACACACACGCACACACCAGGAGAGGACAGATGAGTAATGTACCTGGGGAAGAACCATTAGGCAGACAGTACTTGCTGTCCAGGGGGGCACTTCGTCCCTGCTCCACATCCTGGGCCACAGGATGTTATATGAGTTTCTCTGCTACGCGCTCCACCTACTCTGAGCTCCACTGCTCTCACTTTAAAGGGGTTTAGGAATTTGGGGGATTGCATCAGGGGTTGATTATGTTGCGCCGTATTACAACAAAACTACGCTATTGGGGGGGGGGGGGGGGGGTTGATTATGTTGTACCATGTTTCATAGAAATGACTTATTGCACAACACAATCAACCCTGATTCTGTCATTTTGATGTAATGTGGCACAACACAATCAACCCCATAAACATGCCATTTTTACCTGAGTGCAGAGTGTCTTTAGTTCAGTAGCTTGTGTTTGGGATTAGAATGACTCTGAGGACACGAGCAAACAATGTGTTCAGATGATATGATATATATTGAAATTCTATTCTCTTTTACCGACTGAAGAATCGGAGAAGCCATTTATTTGTCACAACGTCACCGTTTTGAGTCCTTGAATCAATTCCCAGCTCCTTTACTTGATTATCCCTTTCACTACCACACTACAGAAGGTTAACGTTTCACTACCACATTACAGACGGTTAACCGGTTAGTGTGGTGGTGAAAGGGTTAACCATTTGTCGTGTAGCAGTGAAAGGGTTAACCTTCTGTATTGCCGCAGTGAAAGGGTTAACCATTTGGTAGTGTGGCAGTGAAAGTGTTAACCTTCTGTACTGTGGCAGTGAAAGGGTTAACCATTTGGTAGTGTGGTAGTGAAAAGGGTTAACCTTCTCTATTGTCGCAGTGAAAGGGTTAACCATTTGGTAGTGTGGCAGTGAAAGGGTTAACCGTCTAGATTGGTAGTGAAAGGGTTAACCTTCTGTAGTGTGGTAGTGAAAGGGTTAACGTAAGGTTATGTATATAACCAAGTTCTATGAATTATGGTGACGCTCAGCATCAGTTGCATATATCTCGCTTCAGTGGATATGCACTGAATAAATTTCAAAATGTACCTTTACATACCAACATCTGTCTGACCACACCCCCATCTGCTGCCTACATAAGCAGGGGTGGGGCCACACACTCATCTCCTTCCCAACAAATTTCACCACAATGAAAGATCAAGGGCCGCAGCGGCGTCCTGATGCTGAGCGTCACCATAATTCATAGAACTTGGTTATATACATAACCTTACATTCTATTTCATTATGGCTCCGCTCAGCATCAGTTGCATAACAGGAGCTGAGCGGGAGCCAAAGCTCGACAAATGTACCCCGCTGAGGCCCCCCACAACCATCAGACCGGGGAGGACCGAGCCCCCCGACCCTCCCTAATGGAGGATACCCTCCCTATTGGAGGCTTACGGGAGAGAGACGGATCCGACCGTGCGAAGAGGACCTCAAGCAACTCAACGCACAGGGTGAGCAGACCGTGGCTTGACCCCACGACTACGCACACGCACAACCCGCATGCCACCAGGGAACGAACGGAAGGAACAACCCTCGTTACTGCCCCCAAAAATCACGGGGTCAAGAGCAAACTCAACCCCGTGGCAAGGCCGTAGCAGCGGAGCGCGAAGGAAGACCCAGACCCACTGAAGGGACTGGATCCCCTGGAAAAAGGGGGCCCGGAGAGGTCAATGACGCCAGGCATCAAGACCCCACCAGGCGGTCACTTAGTGACACCGCCCCCCACATCGCCAGCGTATTCGGACAGGGCCCCTCCAAGAGCGGGCCCTTTCCCCCCAATAGTACACCGCCTGGCACACTGACCCTGTAACACAGGCAGTCAGCATGGCCGTAAAGCACTCAAAAAAGGTTAACCAACGGAAGCAGACAGCGCACCGGGACAACCAGGCAGCAGGCTGTAGACCTGAGCCTGGAGCACTGCGGACGAGACAGGCGCCAAAGGGGTCAACTGAAAACAGCCCCCCTGGCGGAAGGGGCGTATGCTGGCGTTGTTGAGCACCATGACAAAGCCTCCATAAAAAAAAACCCACCCAGAGGGGTCGAGGCAGAGAAGGCTGACACGATTGGCAGACGTCATGAACGTGCAGGGGCACACTCAACCGGATAACCCGGGAGTTGACTCTGCTCCAACACACCAGGGAATCAACCACCCTCTTGGTACACAGACGGTGGTCGTTCCTATAACCCCTAAAAAAAAAACTCCAAAACACACCTGCGGGTATACACTGGCTATACCGCAGTACAAGTGTTTCAGTTTTCAAAAAAGGGTTATTCCAGGCTTACGGGTCGACGAAACATTACTTCGGACCGGGCCCGGCGGCTCGGGAAGCACACAGGGTTACCAGAGGAGGTCCAAAAGACCACCCCAACAGCCCCCTCTTCGCCACGCGTGAGAGAGGAGCAAAAAGAAAGGAGAACCAGCCCTAAGCGTACTGCACTTAACCAGGACCGAACCTGCTTAGCTTCTGAGATCGGACGAGATCGGGCGTGTTCAGGTTGGTATGGCCGTAAGCCATTACAATAGTGCAGAGTACAACATGTACCCAACAAAGGGTCTCCATAACGCCTAACCCTGTGACACCCGGGCCGACCCGGCATTTTTCCCCCCGAAAAAAGCACAAGTCCCTCAGGGTACCAGAACAGCAGCTCTACGTTCCCGGCGGACAACGGGTTAACTGACCTGGACCAGCGCGACCAGAACCAGTCCCGTGCCCTAACCACGCCGACATGCCCACTCCAGGAGAGGGGGTAGGTATGCGTGTCGATCTAAAACATGAAAAGAGGGCGCCACCCAGACGGTCCCATTTGTACCGTGCTCAGTGGCCCACCCCAAGGGCGTGAGACCCCTCTACCTATGTTGTGATCTATTCCGTTAACATCCCCCAGATATGAACGAGAATTCGTCGAGACAACCTAGTAAACTGGCGCTCGGAAGAGACAAAACTCCATCCCAGTTGCCCTATAAAAACGCTGTTTTAATAACAAGCAACCAAGGCGCACCAGCCTCATGCGTGATTCCCATCAGAAACACCCAGAGCCAGCACTTACATACGCGTCGAGACCCAAACACATCAATGGATAGTCTAACAAGACACCAGACATTGTTCCTCCAAGTTGCCTGGGAGAACGACAAGGAGCCGTCGTGCTTCATGTTCTTTCCTCTTTTTATTTAAAAAAGAAAGAAACACAGACTGACATGAATCCCACGTGACGCGGCTGAGGGTAAAAATTCTTTTCATTTTTACATCCCACCACCCTCTCCACAGGGAGGAGACGGGAATCCCCAGAGAGACTTCCCACGTGAGCTGTATAGATTGAAAAGAATATTGCAACATTGAGCTATGTAACACTTGGGTTAGGGCTCTCCGAGGAGGAGGCACTGAACCAATACACACTCAATAATCGAATTGAATCGAATACACACACAATAGAGCAGAACTCCTTTTTGAAGTTCTACTCACCTTGACAATCTGAGGAGGAGGCTCTGAAACTCTGAGGAGGCTCCCTCACTGGGAAGGAGAGTCCGAACTCACAGAAGGCACTTCTCTCTGAGGAGGAGCTTTGTGAGGAGGAGCTCTGACAACTCCCTGAAACAGATCCATAACATGGACCTGAACAACCCACGGAAGTCTTACCACTAGAGACGCGCTCAGTGACGTACTCTATGGCGGGGGAATTTCCGCGGTGCACACGCCCAATCTTCCAGGGCGTGGGACCAGGAAACTCCCCCCCCCCCCCCCCCCCCCCTCTTACCCTGTAACGTGCCGAACAGCAACGTGACAGGAACCTTGAAGGACAGGAGGTTTTAACCCCTGACCAATCAGAAAAGGGGAGGAAAGGATTACCAGTTCACCCCTTTACGACCCCTCACCCATGATACGATGTAATGACAAGTAGAGCATGACACAGTCATAGCCTGCTACATGAAGCATCGAACAGCCTCACATAGCTCATGTGATAACCTGCTACCTGAGTTTTACTAAGGAAAAACACAGAACAGAGAGGGCCCCTTTAAGAGCCCCGGTCCAGACTTACACATGTGCTTCTGTGGGCCAAACCTAACCCAGTTGTAGATCACAAAGACACACACAACCCTTCATCACAACAAAAAATGGCACAGTACACTCCTACTACAGAGGAACGCCGTTTTTCATAACGAGAGAAGACAGAAGTCCTCGATTATGTATTGGCCACAGGCCTTGCTAAGCACACATGATAAGTGACCAAACAATCTTTTCTTTAGGAATTTTTTTTTCCTCAAGCGGAAAGCACAACCCCAGCAATTAAGCTGAGGGTTACATTGTATCCCCACAAACACAGTGACACAATATATTGTAAACAACATGTCTGAGAGGAGGGGGGGGAAGCCCCAGGGAAACCGGGGGGATCACCCCTCCTTCCTTACCCTTGATACGACCAAGTTGAACAGGTAACCCTGTTAATATGTGAACACACTGTTCATTGTCATTACAGGCTGAGAAAAAAATTCATTCCTCAATCACATGTCACTAAGCATAGCTTCATAGGTTAATTAACCCCCTTAGTTGTGAGTTCACGTTACATGAACACACATATTCTCATCACAACTAAACAGATCATTTTTACACATGTAAACAACAACCCGATTTCTATGGAGAGAGAAGCTATACCAGTGACAAGACAATTCACACACAACACGCGTCGTATCCTCAATGTATTGCAGCAACACACGTTTTGGAAAACATCGTTATTACAAAACATTTAGAAGGGAAGGAAAGAAGAAGTGTTTAAAGTCCGGTCGGGACTCCTACCCTGAGCGCAGGCCGAGAGAACTGCAATCTGGTTAACGGGACACCGAAGTCGAACACGGCATCTCCTGTGTTGGCGACGAGGGTAACGTCGCTGCGCCACCCAGCCGCTACGTTTCTCCATGTTGACGCAGTCCTCGCTGGCAGGGCTCCCAGTGTAGGTTCGACTAACATCCTCTGTCAAAGATGACGTCGTAGTCAGAGTGTTTAAGGCATGTTTTTGTGTTTTATTTTTTTATAATTTTTTTAAACAAACATATAAACAAACATGACAACACACGATAAGATATACAAGCATTATTAACAGTGCACATCCAATGAAATCACCATATAGTTAAATGTCTTATACAGGATATACCCCCAATACCTGCTATCTAATACCCTACACACATATGCTCTAGCTCGTACCCCCCCCTCCCGGACCCCCCATTGGATAATCCATCCATTATCCCTCGCTCCTAACCAGACACTACCATTATATGCTAGCTTTTATTTTCTCCACCACTTCTAACCACATTGTCATTTTGGATTCATTGAGACCCAAAATTCTAGCTGTAGATATTTCTTGATAAATCACATCGAGATATGTAATAATCGAGACCTTTCGGCAAATTTTTTCCGGTTGGAACCATCGTGATGCTATCAGCTTTTTAGCCACTGTGATACCCGATAAAACCAATCTCTTTAGCTGTGGATGTACTGCATACTCAAAAACATCATTCAGCAGTAGTACAGAGGGGTGTACAGGTATATTCAGAGTTAAGGGATTTGATAATTGCTGGGTCACCTCTTTCCAGAATATTTTAACTGGTGGGCAGTCCCAGTACATGTGCATAAATGTCTCCTCGTCCCCATTTGTACATAAGGAGCATTTGGAGTCTTGTTTAAGACCCATTTTCTTAAGTCTTATAGGAGTCAAGTATGTCCTGTGAATATAGTTATGATTTATTTGTTGATGGTCCGGGTTCCTTGATGTAAATCGAACATTTGCCCAGGCTTCTTGCCAATCAAAATCGCTTTCCAGGTCTGGTATATCCCTCCTCCAGACGGAGTCTAGGTGGAGGGTTTCATATGAGGACGTTAGTAATTGATGATAAAAATCTGAAACAAAACCTCTCGATGTCTCTCTTTCATAGAAGAATTTGTGGTATCTGTGGTGTTCAATTGGTATCTTTAATGGAACACTGTGAGACTTCAAACATAACAATAACTGTGTGTAAAAAAAATTTGTGGACTCTGTGAGATTCAATTTTTTGCGTATTTGTTCATAGCTACAGAAACCCTGTTTGTTAAAAACATCACCTAATGAGTGTATGCCTTGCTTTTCCCATATAGGGAATCGTATAGGTCGTTTTCCAATCAAGAGTGCATTGTTATTGAATAAGGGAGTATGATTATGCCATTTATGTGGATTAGAATGTTTTTTTTGTGTTTCACGCCATATCCGGATCGCATGAGTAATTATGGGGCCAAATTTCCGTTCGCATTGCTTAATTGATAATTTAGTGTATGCTATGTCCTTCAGTCTATGTGGGGCTACTATATTTTCTTCTAATTTTCTCCAGGATACTAATGCTTGGGGATCAAACCATGTTGTCAATGGTCTTAAAGTGTACGCCTTAAAATAGTGGAAAAAATCTGGAAATGCCATACCACCGTCTGCTTTGTTTCTCTGTGCGGTGGATCTTTTTATACGTGGTGGTTTGTTATTCCAAATAAATTTGTATGTGGAGGAGTATAATTTTTTCCAGTAACCCTCTGGAGGGGGTAACGGTAGCATTGAGCTGAAGAAGTTGATTCTAGGTAGTACGTCCATCTTAACTATTGATATCCGTGCCTGTACTGAGTTTTTAAGTTTTGACCACCTATCAAGGTCGTCTTTGATTTTGTTTTGGATTTTTATGTAATTGTGCTTCACCGTTTGTCTTATGGTGGGGAATATTTCCACTCCCAAGCATCTAAAGTGTTTTACCATAGGTATCTCTACTGGGAGGGTTATATATTTTTTGCAGGGGCGTTAAGTGGAAGGAAAGCCGACTTCGGCCAATTTATCTTAAATCCCGATAAATCTCCAAAGTCCTCAATCAACTCGAGCAGATGTGGCAATGTGGTGTTGGGGTTTTGCATGAACAGTATTACGTCGTCCGCATATAAACTAATTTTATGTTGTGTGCCTTGATTACGATTGGTTCTATGGATTGGGATTGTCTTATATATTGTGCTAAAGGCTCTAATGATAGATCGAATAGCCCGGGACTAAGAGGGAAACCCTGTCTAGCTGAGCGTGATACCGGAAACATTCCGGAGGTGATTATACCTGTTGTAATCATGGCCGATGGGTCTTTGTATACTACTTTAATCATATCAATGAAACCTTTACCTAACCCCATCCTTTCTAATACTGCCCATAGATACGACCATTCCAGCCTGTCAAAAGATTTCATTGCATCCAGGGACAGCATCGCCTTAGGCAGTGGCGGCTCTACCACTAGGGGCGCTAGGGCGCCGACCCACCTGCTGGCCAGCTGCTGTTAAATCAGAGAAGAAGACAATAAAACTTTTTCGTTTTTGTGTTTTATAGCCCTATAAATAATATAAACATGTTTAAAATTAATAATATTTACTCATTTTAAGTATGTTTGTATTTCCAATGCACAATATAACGTTATTATCTAAATTAAAAAAACATCGTTTTCCAGAGCAGGAAGTGACATCAAGTTTTTTTTTTTTTTTTTTTTTTTTTTTTCTCGGCCCGGGCTATACGCGATAGCGCTCTGAGTGCGCGTCACAGTTTGATCGCTGTCTCCGTCACAGCCAATCAGTGCATACGGCGTTGTGCGTTGAAATATGACTATTATGTTGGAATCCGAGCGCGATTTGAAGCGGTCTAGAAAGCAGCGTGAACTTCCGTGAGAATTTCCATAGCCGCATTTCGCGGAGACGCTCTCTGATTGGCCGACGCCAGTATTTTTTTCCATGGCAGAATTTCACAGAGACGATCTCTGATTGGCCGAATCCAATTTCTAATGTTCCAATTCTAGCTTCTCGCTTGGTTCCTGGTACTAGGACTGTTGTTTGTCTTAGAGCGTGCCGTGCCGTGACTGCAAGTTCTTTCTTTAGACTGTTAAGCTTAGGCACTCTTTCAAAGTTGGTTAAGGTTAGAGTTTGTCTTAGAGCATGGCGATAGAACGCCAGGTAGTTTGCAGTCTGTTCGAGCGGAAATGGACAAAGGAATGTACTTGTTGAGTGTTGTGCTAACGTCGACGAGCTCAGCTGAGCTAACACTTGGCTAACAAGCTATATGGCGGATATCAAGCTCTCCTGCCCTGACGTTTCAACTAAACAGTGAGTCTCTCTCTCTCTCTCTCTCTCTCTCTCTCTCTCTAACGTTAGTACTAGTACTAGGCTGGTGCGGGCTAACTGGCTATCGTTCTGGGAGCTAACGTTAGTACTAGTACTAGGCTGGTGCGGGCTAACTGGCTATCGTTCTGGCAGCTAACGTTAGTACTAGTACTAGGCTGGTGCGGGCTAACTGGCTATCGTTCTGGGAGCTAACGTTAGTACTAGTACTAGGCTGGTGCGGGCTAACTGGCTATCGTTCTGGCAGCTAACGTTAGTACTAGTACTAGGCTGGTGCGGGCTAACTGGCTATCGTTCTGGGAGCTAACGTTTGTCTTGTTTACATCAGGGTCCCAGATTTTCGATTCATATCGATAGTTTAATAGCTAGCCTTGGCTCGTTTAACAATATGCAAAATATGTGTACAGCCCTGTACTCATACTGAAGTTATTCTTGGTATATAATAGGTCTGATTGTGTAACGAATCGATTCCACGTCGCGCTGTGTGTGAGAGAGAGAAGGAGAGAGGGAGAGATCTGCCTGTGTTTGTAGACGGGCGAGTTTTGTTTCTAACTTTTCTATTTATATATTGTGTTTCAAGTTGTGAATTAGAGTCTAGACTATACTTTATTTGACTGGTTGTGTGTTGTTGTAGTAACAGCTGAGCGACTCGTTCATAAGAGCCGATTCATTGCAGTGAGCGTGTCGAATCGCTCACGTCTTGCCATGAGTGTTGCGTGGTACTGTACTGTACTGTACAAAATATTTGGTATAGCGCCCCTAGTGGCGAAGTACCCAGCGGCCGCTACTGGCCTTAGGTATGGTGTCGTCCTTGTCAGCATCTAGTACGTGCAGTATTCGTCTTATGTTATCAGTGATCAAGCGGCCTCTTATGAAGCCAGTTTGGTCCGGATGAACTAAAGACGTCATATGCTTTTGTAATCTGATGGCTAATACCTTAGAGTACAATTTGATATCGGTTCCGAGGAGGCAACCTGTTCCACTCGACAGGGTCGGTACCGACCCCTTTTGACCTTATTAAATTATTATTATATTTTTATGAAGATGGAAAAAAAATTGTGATTTTAAAATCAACCGTTTTCAAGTATTATTATCACTACTATGTCACAAATACATGTAGAATGTAAAACGTTAGGTTGGCAATAGTTTAGCAATAGGTTAAAAGTGAGTTTATATCATTTTAAGTTTTTTATGTGAAATCGTTTTTTTGACCCGGAACCGGATATGAAAATGTTGACCCATCGGAATTGGAATATTTTTGCGGCCATTTTGAAGAGGACCTCGCTAGCTATCTACACTTCCTGTGGTCCGCTATGGTGGTTCAAAGTTCAGCGTTCTGAATGAATCATATCAATAATTGTTATGATTCGCGATAATAAGCTACAAAAGGTAACGTTTTTGACAAATATTGAAACGCAGTCAGTTTCTCCACACTATTGTTAACATGTAAGAAGAATTAGATCTGAAATTAGTTTCAATATGGTTACACTGTGGGGGAAATAAAATATTACAGTCGATTACAGTAAATATCAGTATCTGTTATTATGCAAGCCTGGTGATACTATATCCAAATTGAACTCGGCCATTTGAAAGATACTATATGTATATATATATAAATGTGCGAATTGGCTATAATAAGGTAATGTATAAGCATATATTCTATATTCTATAATAATATTTCAAATTGCATTGGTCCGGATGGGAGAATTCAGTACTGTATATACAGAACCTTCAATTTGATCATCTTCCCTTTATTAATTTCCTTAGATCTTTTGTACACATGATCTCAAGAGGGTACTGAATGAGCTCAGTGGCAGTTTTTTAAGTTTGGTCATTATTATCATGGTTTTATTCACTGTCAAATATGAAAAGAAAAATCATAATTCATATTTTCCTTTGTTTCATCACAATTTAAGCAAGCCTAGTAATAGACACAATATTTC
Organism: Notolepis coatsorum; assembly: GCF_963971535.1. NCBI lineage: Eukaryota > Metazoa > Chordata > Actinopteri > Aulopiformes > Paralepididae > Notolepis > Notolepis coatsorum. The sequence goes on from NC_140167.1 coordinate 179,667,740, forward strand.
TGACACTGAGAATACATTCATTGAGGTCCATAGATGTTCCTAGATACCAAGAATATGCAAATAGCCCTTGTAGAAGTGGAGCAATATTCCATTTACCTAGGTATACATTTTATGCAGATTTTCACCTGGGGTGGAACAGGTTAAGGGTCTATAACTACCGCACTTGGTGGGGTCTTTGTCTTTTTTAAGGAGGACTGTTATGAGTGCAATATTGTCGTTCTTTTTTTTTAAACTTAAATTTTTATTGAGACAAACAACACAACATATACAATAACTTCAACAACACTATTAAACAGACATAAATAATAAAGAAAAAATGTAATGCCCAAAAGACGAAAAATAAAAATACTGACTTAAAAAAACATAAAACAATTGTAAAACATTAAGTGTGTGACATGGGTTCAGAGACCCTCTTTGAACCTCTTTCCTCCTTTACCCTTCGCCCTCAACCCTCAACCAACTAGGCTGCAGTAAAAAACTTAAAACCAGATTCTCAAACATAAACATAAAGACGGACAACACGCTCATCACAGAAAAGCTGGATGTAGCCAATTACTTAAATAGTTTCTTCACAAACATAGCCACAACACTGGTAAACAAACTACCCTCCCACTCAGGGCATTATGGGGTAGAACACATAGTAGCTTACTACAAAAACCTAGGGGTCCACAAAGACGACTTCAAACTGGAAATGGTAACAACAGATGAGGTACTCAAAAAACTGAGCGCCCTCCAACCTAACAAGGCCACTGGCCATGACAACATCCCCTCCAAATTCCTCAGAGACTCAGCAGCCGCCATCACCCCAGTCATCACACACATAATAAACCTCTCTATAAAACAGGGACACGTCCCCAAGGACTTCAAAATAGCGAGAGTGACCCCTCTGCACAAAAAAGGCAGTAAATTAGACCCAGGCAACTACCGCCCTGTTTCTATCCTTACCTCCATCTCGAAAGTCATGGAAAAAATTGTATACGAACAGGTCGAAAAATACCTTGCGGAAAAAAATCTAATCTACGAATTCCAATCTGGCTTCAGAACATCCCACTCCACTGACACATGCCTTCTCTATTTAAACGACCACATCAAACAAGAGGTGGACGCGGGCAAATACTGCGGCATGGTCATGCTGGACCTACAAAAGGCCTTCGACACTGTCAATCACACCATTCTGATTGACAAGCTAAAAGCAATTGGTTTTGATAGTCTATCAGTGAGCTGGATGCAATCCTACCTGGAGGGGAGAGAGCAGATGGTGGAGGTAAACGGTACCCTATCCCCCCCCCTCACAGTAAACTGTGGTGTTCCACAAGGAAGCATACTAGGTCCGCTACTGTTCCTAATTTATGCAAATGACATGTCGTCAGCTTGTGACTGCAACTTGTTCCTGTTTGCGGACGACTCAGCCCTGCTGGTCTCTGACAAGAACAAATTACAGGTTGAAAAAACCCTCAGCTCAGAACTAAGCAAAATCTGCATATGGCTCGCTGATAACAAACTATCATTACACATGGGCAAAACAGAGTCCATTCTCTTCGGTTCAAATAACAAACTCAGCAAGACCGACGGCTTCTCAGTTACAGTGGGTGACAATATTGTCACAAGGAAAGAAGATATTACCTACCTGGGTTCCATCCTAGAGGCAAATCTTTCCTGTGACAAAATGGCATCCAATGTAATAAAAAAAGTCAACCAACGAACTCGTTTCTTGTACCGGATCTCCTCACTGGTAAACAAGAATACCCTGAAGACTCTAGCAGGAGCACTCATTCAAGGGTACTACGACTATGCTTGCACCTCATGGTACCAAAGCACCTCAAAGGCGCTAAAAACAAAATTACAAACATCTCAAAACAAACTGGTCAGACTACTGCTTGACCTTACTCCTAGAACCCACCTCACCCCTGCCCACTTTGACAACCTAGGATGGCTTAGAGTAGACGACAGAGTACAGCAACTTGCAATGGGCCTGGTCTACAAGATACACTACACGACCAAGGTACCCATGTACATGACTAAATACTTCCCAAAGGTCAGTGAATACCACGATCACAACACCAGAGGGAGCTCCACAAATCATGTTAAACCCAGATTCGGCTCAAACAAGGGACTAAACACGTTTCGCAATTATGCCACATCAATGTGGAACGCCCTACCCAAAGCTGTAAAGGAATGTGAATCACTACCCACTTTCAAAAACACTCTCAAAAAACACCTAAGGGAGACTGCAACTCGAAACTGGCCCCTGTAAATGTCCGAACACAACCCCCGCCAACACCCCCCCCCCCCACTCCTACCCCCCCCCCCCCCCCCCCCCCCCCCCCCCAACCACCTCCAATGTACAGTCCCACCCCCACCTACCCAATCCAATGTACAGTTTCTACGCCTAATGTATATACTCTTTTCTTTCTGGACTCTTTTTGTATCACAAATACAGTACTGTAATTGCAAATCTGGTATGTCATAAATGTATAGATGTAGCAGTACTGTCTATCTGTATGTCATGTATGTCATATATGTTACGATGAATTGGAAATGGGGGACCCTGGTGGAAACAAGACGAAAGTCTTTCTCTGGTCTGCATCCCCTTAACAATTGTATGTATTGAGCTGTACTGCACTGTACCCATTCTGCAATCTGTTAATAAAGTTTTCATTCATTCATTCATTCTTGTGATGTATTTGGTTCTTCCTCTGTGATGTCGTTTTCGTTCCCCTTGTAATCCTCCCACTTTCCCCATCTTTCTCCAAATTTCTCTTCCTGTAACCTCAGCATGTGTGTTATCCTCTCCATATCCTGTATCTCTTCCACTATTCCTACCCATTGTGCTATTGTCGGTGGGTCTTCTTTGTACCACAGTCTTGTTATTGCTTTTCTGGCCGCTATCAACATTATCCTTATTTAATATTTTTTCCCCCCCCTTGTATTCCCTCGTGTGTCAGGTCTCCTAAGTAAAGCACCAGTCCTGTTTGTGGTAATCCGTATCCTAATATTCTGATCATTGCCTCCCCTATCTCCTCCCAATACCCCTTCAGCTTCTGACATCCCCAGAATATGTGCGTGTGATTTGCCCCCTCCTTCCCACACATCCTCCAGCATGCTCTTTGTGTTGGTGCATATTTTACCTTCAGCTCTGGGGTTATAAAGAATCTGATTATGTTTTTCCATCCAAACTCTTTCCATATCCTCGATCCTGTTGTTGAATGTTGCACCTCGCATATGTTCCCCCATTCCTTCCCTGTTATTTCTATCTCTAGTTCTCTCTCCCATTTCTCCCTTATGTAATCGGTCGTGTGTCCCTTGCTGTTCATTATTGCTCGGTATATTGCTGATATTACTCTTCCTTGCCCCCCTTCGTATGCCCATACTATCATCTTGATTATTCCATTCTGTTCTTCGTCTTTGGCCCCCCTTATTTCTTTGTTGTAGTAGTCTCTAACCCAGTGGTTCTCAAACTTTTTACACCAAGTACCACCTGAGAACGTAGCTGGCTCTCCAAGTACCACCATATGACCGGCGTTAAAATACAGTCTATTCAGCTATGCACAGTTCACGCAGGAGGCAAATGTATTCCTAATACCATTATTTATTGTTAACTTTTGTCAGACACAGCCACAATGTACAAAGGGATAGCACTAGAACTAGCAAACGCTTCCACACAACTCATACAATGCAAGGGGCATTGAGAACATAATAACTAACATTTTCACATAGCAAGTGGGAAAATTAAGAACAACTGTATTTCAGCAAATGTACACACACACACACACACACACAATTATTTTGTTACAAAAACTTAATTTCCTGCATTCTGGTGCAGGAATTTTTGAATTTTTACCCTTTAAATGCCAGTGTTTGTGATGGGCATCACAAATTATTGTAAAAAAGAAAAGAAAACACATATTCAATACATGTTTGAATGTTTACCCTTTAAATACCAGTTTGTGTGATGGCATCACAAATTATTGTTAAAAAAAACACACAAAAAGTAAAATATTTACAATATATCAAATGCAAAGTACATTTTTCTGGGGGGGATTATTACAGGCTAGGCATGTGTCAATGATTAGCAGCAACACATATTTTGATGGATTTTTTGTAATGTCAGATTTAACACCAACTCTTTACAGAAAAGTGGGAGTATTTCATTTTTTATCTGACATTACAAGAAATCTAAAAATAAATGGTTATGATCAGGGCTGAAGTTGAATTAAAGATGTATGACTGTTTAGACTGCATTACTCTCTGTCACAGTGATCTCCTGGTTGTTCCCCACTTAGATTATCTAACTATCGCGCTGCCGCAACCAGAAACACTGGCCTGGCCTGCTTCTAAGTTCAGTGGCCTGACTGCAAAAAAAAAAAAAAATTTTTTTTAGCTTTTTTGGAAATGTTTTCAAGTACCACCAGCAGTACCACCAAGTACCACTAGTGGTACGCGTACCACAGTTTGAGAACCACTGCTCTAACCTGTAGATATCTGAAGTGGTCCCTGTTTTCTAGTCCAAATTTCTCCTTTAATTTTTGTAGTGTCTGCATTTCCCCCTTCTCTATCATTTTGCATATCGCTGTTGCCCCCCCCCTCTCCCACCTTCTGAATCCATGGTCTAACCTCCCTGGTTTGAATCTCTTGTCATGTGCTACCCATCTCAGAACCCCTGACTGCTTCTCCAATTTGTGTGTTTTTACTACTCTGTTCCATATGGTCAAGGTGCATTTGGTGATTGGATCTAATAGTCCCTCTTTTTCTTTAAATAGTTCCCTATCTCCCACCAGAGCTTGTACCTTGTATCCCTCCCCTTCTTTTTCAATGTCTTTCCATCTTGCCTCATATCTGTCGTTACACCAGCACGTCACTGCTCTCAGTTGTGCTGCATAGTAATAATCTTGTAGGCTGGGTACTGCCATCCCTCCCTCTTCCTTTGGTAGTTGTAGTGTTTTATATCTGACCCGTGGTCTTCTCCCCGCCCATATGAACCTCGATATCAGTCTGTCCCACTCCCTGAATTGATTCTGTGGTATTTGTATCGGTAGTGACTGGAATAGGTACAGTAACCTTGATAGTATGTTCATTTTAATGACCTCTATTCTTGAATTGAAGTCCAAGGGCATTACTGTCCATCTCTCTAAGTCTCTCTTGATGTTCTGATTTATCTGTGTATAGTTCGCCTCAAACAGTTTCCCCACCCCTCTCGTGATGTTCACCCCTAAGTATTTAATCTTGTCCATGTCCCATCTTATCCCGTACTGTTCCCTAATTTCCGTCGTTGGGGTATAGTTCCATGCTAAGGTCTGTGTCTTTGTCACGTTTAATTTGTATCCTGAGTAGTGGCCATATTCCTTCAGTAGATCCATCAGTGCCGGGAAGCTCTTGTCTGATTGCCTCATGTATACTATCACGTCGTCCGCAAATAGGCCTAGTTTATATTCCGTTCCCTTTATCCTTACTCCCTTAATGTCCTCGGTCTGTCTGATCAGTTGTGCCAGTGGTTCTATGAAAACGGCGAAGAGCGTTGGTGAGAGACAACATCCCTGTCTGGTAGCCCTCTCTAATCTGATTCTATCCGTCAGGCTGCCATTCACCTTAACCCTCGCTGTCGGTTCTTGATATAGCGCCTTGATCATCTTCATCGCCCTCCCGTTCAGTCCGAACCTCATTAATGTTTTATATAAAAATTTCCAGCTCACACTGTCGAATGCTTTTTCTGCATCTAGGCTAATCAGTACCGTGCTACCCCCTTGTTTTTGTATCTCCTCTACTATGTGTAATGTCTTTCTCATGTTGTCCTGTGTCTGTCTCCCTTTAATAAATCCAGTTTGATCTTCATCTATAATGTCTGGCATAAATGTCTCAAATCTCTTTGATATTATCGATGTATACATCTTGTAATCCACGTTGAGTATGGACACAGGTCTGAAACTACTACACAATTCTCTATCCTTCCCTTCCTTCGGTATCGTGGTGATTATGGCTTCCTTCCACGAGGGGGGCATTTTGCCCTCCTCCATCGTGTGTCTGAACGCCGCCCCTAACATGGGTGCTAATTCCGTTCTAAATGTCTTGTAGAATTCCGATGGGAATCCGTCGCTCCCCAGAGATTTGTTGTTTTTAGCTCTACTAATTGCCTCTTCCAGTTCTCGTTCCGTAATTATTTTATTTAATTCTTCATTCTGTTCTTTCCCTATTGATGGTAACTCTAGCTTCTCCAGATATGCTTCTATTTCCTCTTCTCCCGCTGCTTTTGGCTGTGTGTATAGTTTCTCATAGTATTCTCTAAATGTCCTCTCTATTTCAGCTGGGTCTCTCAATATTTCATTAGTCTTTGTATCCCTTATTGTGTGTATCGTGTTCAACTTCTGTTGCGTCCTAATTCTCCTAGCCAACAGTCTGGTCGCTTTTGGTCCCCCTTCATAGTACGTTTGTTTCATGAACCTCGCTTTCTTTTCTATTTCCGTCAATAATTCCCTATTTATCCTGGCCTTTACTTCTTTGATTTCTCCGAGCGTTTCCTGTTCTTTTGATATCTGGTGTCTCCCCTCTAGCTTCTTCAGCTTCCCTATCAGATTGTGATATGTCTCCGTTCTGGCCTTCTTCAGCATTGCTGTCTTCTCCATCAATTTCCCCCTTATCACCACCTTCAGTGTGTCCCATAGAATGTTCGGATCTACCGCCCCATTGTCATTTTCTTCCTTATACCTTATACTATATCTCCTCCTTGATCTGACTCACCACCCCCTTGTTATTTAATATTCCTACATTTAGTCTCCAGATCGTGTTCCTCCGTCTCCCTTCTAGATCTACTGTCAGATATATGGCACTGTGATCCGATATGTCCGCTACTCCTATTCTGCTCTCCCGTACCCTGTAACTGTCCCCCGTCGTCATCAAAAAGTTGTCTATTCTCGCATATGTCACGTGCGGGTGTGAGTAATGTGTGTATTCCCTGTCCATGGCGTGCATCCCCCTCCAAACATCTGTAATTCCCATTTCCGTCATCTGAATATTCATATATCTACTGATTGGTGCTCGTCCTTTTCTAGTACTCGTGGTGTCTAGGTCGTGATTCAGTTCATTAAAATCTCCCGCGCATATCAATATCCCTTCTAGTTCCATCACTATCATATCAAAAATGGTCTCATATAAATCCCTCTCACTCTCTGGGGGTGCATAAACATTCACTAACGTAATCATTTGACCCTCCATTTTTCCCTTCACCAGAACAAACCTTCCCTCCTTGTCTCTTACTTCCTTGATCAATTCAAATTTGACTGTGTTTTTGATTAACGTGATTACTCCTCTCCTCAGGTTCCGTTTAAAGGAACTATAGTATGCATTTTCATATCCAAATCTCTTCAGTTTCTCATGATCCTGTGCTACCAAATGTGTCTCCTGCAGAAAAATCACTTCCATCTCACTTTTTTTACACTTCAACATCACTTTGCCCCTCTTTATCGTATTATTCATTCCATTAACGTTTAACGACATCATTTTTATACCTTTAACCATTGTCATCTTTCTTCTTCTTTTGTCTGTCAGTCCCCCCCATGTCACATTCATTCCCCCCTCCGGTTGTAGCCTCCGCTCCAGTGGCGGCCGCTGGGTTTCGCCACTAGGGGGCGCTATACCAAACATATACCAAACATGTACAGTACAGTACCACGCAACACTCATTGCCAGACGTGAGCGATTCGACTCACGCTCACGGCAATGAATCGGCTCTTATGAACGAGTCGCTCAGCTGTTACTACAACAACACACAACCAGTCAAATAAAGTATAGTCTAGACTCTAATTCACAACTTGAAACACAATATATAAATAGAAAAGTTAGAAACAAAACTCGCCCGTCTACAAACACAGGCAGATCTCTCCCTCTCTCCTTCTCTCTCTCACACACAGCGCGACGTGGAATCGATTCGTTACACAATCAGACCTATTATATACCAAGAATAACTTCAGTATGAGTACAGGGCTGTACACATATTTTGCATATTGTTAAACGAGCCAAGGCTAGCTATTAAACTATCGATATGAATCGAAAATCTGGGACCCTGATGTAAACAAGACAAACGTCTTTCTCTGGTCTGCATCCCCTTAACAATTGTGTGTATTGAGCCGTACTGTATTGTACCCATTCTGCAATCTGTTAATAAAGTTCTCATTCATTCATTCATTCATTCAAACATAGACGATATTGAACAAGCCATAATCCACGTATTTTCAATCCGAGAGAGCTGCAGTAGTTAAATCAATGAGCCATCGAGATAGTCAGTGTGGTAAGTAATGTTATTATTGCATCCAAGATTGATACAGATACAGAGAGAGAGAGAGAGAGAGAGAGAGAGAGAGAGAGAGAGACTCACTGTTTAGTTGAACGTCCAGGGCCAAGTTAGCAGTTAACCAAGTGTTAGCTCAGCTGAGCTCGTTGCCACAACACTCAACAAGTACACCTTTGTCCATTTCCGCTCGAACAGACTGCAAAACTACCTGGCGTTCTATCGCCATGCTCTAAGACAAACTCTAACCTTAACCAACTTTGAAAGAGTGCCTAAGCTTAAGAACTTGCAGTCACGGCACGGCAAACAGCTGCATGCATCTCACAACAACACAACTATCTCAACCAAGCTAGAAGCTAGAAATTGGATTCGGCCAATCAGATATCGTCTCTGTGAAATTCTGCCATGGAAAGAAATACTGGCGTCGGCCAATCAGAGAGCGTCTCCGCGAAATGCGGCTATGGAAAATCCTTCACGGAAGTTCACGCTGCTGGCTAGACCGCTTCAAATCGCGCTCGGATTCCAACATAATAGTCATATTTCAACGCACAACGCCGTATGCACTGATTGGCTGTGACGGAGACAGCGATCAAACTGTGACGCGCACGCAGAGCGCTATCGCGTATTGCCCCCGAGAAATACGAAAAAATAAAAAAAATAAAAAAAACGTGATGTCACTTCCTGCTCTGGAAAACGGTGTTTTTTTAATTTAGATAATAACGTTATATTGTGCATTGGAAATACAAACATACTTAAAATTAGTAAATATTATTAATTTTAAACATGTTTATATTATTTATAGGGCTATAAAACACAAAAACGAAAAAGTTTTATTCTCTTCTTCTCTGATTTAACAGCAGCTGGCCAGCAGGTGGGTCGGCGCCCTAGCGCCCCTAGTGGTGAGCCGCCACTGCTCCGCTCTCTTCACCGAATACATATAATGATTAACATAAATAAAAAACATAAACTTTACATAAAGTGCTCCCAAGGCGTTCGGGGGGTCCCTGTGTCCCCCCCTGTCCCCTGCTGGTGGGTGAGGAGTAATTGCTCTCCTAGTGAGAGGCCTCCTCCTGACGGCTTGGGGGTTTGAAACCTTTACCCCCAACCGCTCGTCATATTTGTCCAGCTTTCTTACTGTTTTTATTGCTGTCGAGCTCCTGGTCAAAAGCGCTCTGTCCTTCATTCTGATCAAAGACCCCCATTTCCTAGGTCCCTCTCAATGTGGCTCATATGTTCCAATGTCCCTCCTTCCTCCCAAACCCGTGTGTGGTGTCTTCTGTGTACCCCCTTTTACTTTCTTTTCCTCCTCTCTATTTTCTATGTGATGTCCATTTATCCCCTTAATCCCTTCCAACTGTGTTACTCGCAGCGTGTGTCTATGTATTTGTTTCAATATGTTCTGTGTTCCGTCTATCATACCTAATTATATTTCCATTTATTTCCTCCATCAGCATGTGTATTATGTGTCCATGTATACGTTATGTTCGTTCCTATATCCTGCCTCTACCTGGGAATGTGTGTTTATGTATATGTTATTTCAGTTTCTATATTTTGTCTCTATTTGGATAGTTTTTTCAATCTCTTGTGCGTGTACTCATCCGTTCGTCTCCTCCCGCCTCCTCTCCTCTCCTTCTCCGTCTCTGGCCTCCTCGTCCGTCTCCGCCTTCGGTCTGTCACGTCTCACCTCGGCCTTCTCCTCTCTCCTCCCTCCTCTCCCGGGTTTCGATCTCCTACTCTGGTCCATCTGCATGCTTTCTCCAATCTCTGCTGCAGGCTCCGCGTCTGGCCCTCCTGTCCCCTTCCTTCTCCGTCCTCCGCCATCTGCATCCCCCGTCGCCTCATCTCCTCCGCCGCCTCCCGCGCCGTCGCGTACGTCACCATCCCTTCCTTCCAGTGAATCCTTAGCGAGGTCATGGGTGATTGGAATTTCATTCCGTTTTCTTTCAGAATTCTCTTCAGTCCCGCGTAGGACCTGCGTGTTATTGCTACCGCTGTCGAGTAATCGTGATCAAACGACAGTCTTTTCCCCTCGATTTCTATCTTCTTGGTCCACGCGGTTCTGAGTATCAATTCCTTAATCTCAAATCTCAGAAAGTTAATAATCACCGCCCTCGGAGGTCTGTCCGGTTTTCCGTCTCGGAGCCAACGCACTGTGGGCCCTCTGTATCTCCATTTTTTCCAGTCCCGTCTCCTTCAGTTGTTCCTTGATAAGCTTTTCCACATATTGGATCACCGATTCCCCTTCGACTCCTTCTTTCAATCCCCATATTCTGATGTTATTTCTCCGTGACCTCCCCTCCATGTCCGATATCTTTGTCTCCATCTGTTCTTGCTTTTGAATCGCACACGTTAACACCTCGTGTATCTCTGTGTTCCATTCCTCCGTTTGCGCCGTTCTAGTCTGTACCTCTGTTACGTTTCTGTCCTGTTCCGCCATCTTCTCATCCACCCTTTTGAGTTCTGTATTCATTTCACCTCTGAAGTCCTCCTGTTCCTTCCTCAATTCCTCCCGTAACTTCCCAATATCATTTCTTATCGTGTCCGAGTTCAGTTTTATGGTCGCCTGCATCGTGTCCGAGTTCAATTTTATGGTCGCCAATATCCCGGCCTGCATGAGCACGGCCCATCCTGGCATTTCCTTGTCCGTCTCAGCCGAGACTCCCCCTTCCTCCGCCTGCTCCTTCTCGGTCTCGCCTCGGGGGTTCTGCTCCATCGAACTCTCCTCTTCCTGTGAGTTCTCCATTTCTCTTTCCTTCATAATTGTTTTCTCCTCCTTCCTTCTCGTTTGCATCTTCATTTTTGATCACTTTTCGTCACTTTTCGGGTCTTTATTTCTCCGTTTTTCACTCTTTTGACCAGGAGCCTCACCGCATGCGTGCTACCCTTCCGCTCTCATACCGGAAGTCAATATTGTCGTTCTTATGGAAGTTCCCCTCCTTGACTGAGTATAAAATCATATTTAATAATAAGGGTCCAATTATGTCCCAACAAGAGAGGTACATTTCTGGTGGGATACCGTCTCTTCCAGGAGCCTTACCACTTTGCATTTCAGATATGGCCTTTTTGAGTTCCTCTAGTGTGATCGGTGTTTCTAACTGTTTAGCGTCATCCTCTGAAAGTTTAGGGAGATTCATTTGATTAAGATATGTGTCCATTTTGTTTTGATCGAAGGTCGTTTCTGATTTATACAGGTTGGAGTAGAATTCTTTGAATGTCACGTTTATTTCTTCAGGGTCTGTAACAAGTACTTGTTGTGCTCTAATGGTAGTTATATCTGCAAATTTTGCATGAACTCTTAATCGCATAGCTAATAGGTGACTTGGTTTAGAACCTTGAGAGTACTGTTGTTGTCTTGTGCTGCGTATTTGTATTTCCGATTGTTGTCTGTATATGGCATTAATCTCTTTTTTTAGTACATTAACTTGATTTTCCAGTCGAATCGAGTTGTTGTATTGTAAAGAATTAAATAACGGTGAGTAAAGTGTTTCCAGTTCAGCCAGTTTTGAGCATCGATTCTTGCGCAATAAAACCGCCCGCTCCGCTCCCCGCGCCGCTCACGTGCACTGACTTCCACTCAAGTGAAAGATGGGGCCTGCACGGGACAGAGAAGCATCTGCTTGTCCAGAGAATCCTGGGTTCACCAGGTCCTGGTCGCGGCCCACTAGTTCACCATCATGGGCTTCAGACCAAGATCCTCCGCCGTCGCCTAAGAGGCCGAACAGAGGACCCTAATCTGGGGCCGGCTTTCGTAAAAATTGTCAGCTAGCCCCCATAGCACTAACAGACAACTGGCGCTCGCAAGCAAAACATTACTCACCCAGGCTCGAAAACAACCAGTCCCTCACAACAGACGGTGCCTTCCACAGTCCAGCTGCATGGCCGGAGGGCCAAACCCATCCAGCCGCAGCAAAGGAGGACTGCAGTTGGGGAGTATATCAGCGACGCGAGCCCCTAATACGAAAAAAACTGTGGAGATTTAGAATGATCATCATCTTCCAGACACTCCAGTGACGAAGACAATATCGCCGTATTTTCTCGAAAATAGTGAGAGAGAAAATAAAGATATAATGTCAACGTATCTCCTTGTTCTTCTGTTTTCCTTTCTCCAGCTAATACTTTCTTCCTCGCCAAGTGATTGGTATACAGGCACTATATTGTGGATGAAATTTGAGAAGGAGATGAGTGTGTGGCCCCACCCCTGCTTATGTAGGCAGCAGATGGGGGTGTGGTCAGACGGATGTTGGTATGTAAAGGTACATTTTGAAATGTATTCAGTGCATATCCACTGAAGCGAGATATATGCAACTGATGCTGAGCGGAGCCATAATGAAATAGAACATTAAGTAGTGTGGTGGTGAAAGGGTTAATAATTTGTTGTGTGGCAGTGAAAGGGTTAACCTTCTGTATGGTCTCATTGAAATGGTTAACCATTTGGTAGTGTGGCAGTGAAAGGGTTAACAATTAGGTAGTGTGTCATTGAAAGGGTTAACCTTTTGTATTGTCACAGTGAAAGGGTTAACCATTTGGTAGTGGTAGTGAAAGGGTTAACCTTCAGTATTGTCACAGTGAAAGGGTTGACCATTTGGTAGTGTGGCAGTGAAAGGGTTAACCATTTGGTAGTGTGGTAGTGAAAGGGTTAACCTTCTGTATTGTCGCAGTGAAAGGGTTAACCATTTGGTAGTGCGGTAGTGAAAGTGTTAACCTTATGTAGTGTGGTGGTGAAAGGGTTAACCTGTTGTCATGTGGCAGTGAAAGGGTTAACCTTCTGTATTGTCGCAGTGAAAGGGTTAACCATTTGGTAGTGTGGTAGTGAAAGGGTTGACCTTCTGTAGTGTGGTGGTGAAAGGGTTAACCTTCTGTATTGTCGCAGTGAAAGGTGTGGCAGTGAAAGGTTTATAGAATTCCCTCTGTACACGGGGGACGGAGTCAGAACGGGATGAGCGTTGTTCTCATTTCCCCTCTTTGCAGGAAACCCCCATACGTTTCCAAATAAGGCCAGGCTGAGCAGTGGGAGTATTAATAGAATACGTCTGCTGCTGGAGAATATTTGTATTGACCCGCTGAAAGACTTTTATCTGATGTCTGGCGTTTCCATGACAGCAAGGGGGCCGGATGCTTTATAGGCTTACAGCGTGGCTAGTTCCCCTTAAAGCAGATAGCCGGCTAGCTAAGCCCTGTGAAGCCCTACCAAGTTTCTACTGTATATAACTGATCAAGTGTGTGTGTGTGTGTGTGTGTGTGTGTGTGTGTGTGTGTGTGCGTGTGCGTGTGCGTGTGTGTGTGCGTGCGTGCGTGTGTGCGTGCGTGCGTGCGTGGGAGATTGTCTGCAGCGAGGCATTTTGCTCACACGCACGCATGTGTGAGCAAAATGCCTCGCTGCAGACAATCTCCCATCTCAACAATTTATTGAATCTCGTATTGAGTCTTTACAATCCTATTTCCTTTTAGAACCAGTGGGAAAACATTTGTCAATGAAGGGACATAATTTAATTCTTTCCAAGACGAATTAGCTTGTTTTTCTCAAACTAAGCAAAATGTCTGAAGATATCCTTACTTGTTTCTAGACTTATTGGAGCCATTAGGCTACTGTTGGATTGGGATGACTGAAAGCTCATTGGCAGATTTCTTTTTAAATTCTGTATTTTTTTCAGTTTTCAATATTTCTTTGACTCACTGGAGTATTCTGGTGCCAGAAAACATTTCTCCCATTCTGGGATCCAGTCCAACATGATGCCATTCGGAATATAGTTTACAATCATCTCCAAACGATGCCCCTTTATGGTTACTTTACTCTCCTGGATACAAACAAATTATTTCAATATGTTACTGTAATGGTGATTGGTTATGGATGGTTCTCTGTGTTGAGAAGTCAAGTCATGTGCTCCTTTATTAACTTGACTTCTCAACATAGAGGCTGAAACATCCATAACCAATCACTATTACAGTAACATATTGAAATGTTTGAAATGTATGTATATACAAGAAATATATATATACATATAATTTTTTGTATCTGTTTTGTTTTTTACTGTTAGTGAGTGATGGTTGCAAAACCTTCTCTCCTAGCCGGCTCCCAACCGATGTACGTCACAGTGACCAAATGCGTCCACATTTTTATAGGATTCTATCACATTTTCATAACAATAGCGAATATAACTTACCCTGCGCCGTTTTCATTGAGGTTTCTTACAAATTAACGATGTTTTATTTGTCCTTTATATGCGGATAACATTCAAATCTTAAATTGTACCATTATGTTCCCGTTTAGACAACAAACATAATGCTAATGATGCACTTTTGTTAAGATAATTGGGTGACCATTCTCGATCACTGTACTCTGGTCCCATTAATAGTAACGTGTCTTTTCTTCATTTACCTATATCTAAGTTCATTGATCGTATAGTGTTCTATTTCACCCTTTCCTCTGCATGGTTTTAGGTATTTTCAGATGTTCGGTTCAAGTAAGAGGAGACTGACGATATGGTCAAAATCAACGGGCGGCGGTTGTTTATTAATAAAACAGCTTTAGGAATTAAAACAGTACATTGTCTCACGACGGTCTAATTGTCTCTTTCATTTGGCTGTTGTCGTCTCTCGGTGCTGTTCGCTGTCTCAGTTTGTCCATGGCCAACACGCGGCTTCTCTTTGTGGTGGTTGCCAAGGCAACCTTGGGTCTCCGTCAGTCTCAGCGCTCAAGCAAGGAGCGCTTGATTTCATCTCTCTCCGTGGCAGGATCTCCTGCTGCGAAGCGATCTTCCGTCATTGGGTGTCAGTGGTTCTGAGTCTCCGGCTCGGCTCTCAAGCTCCGGTTGGTGATCCTCTCTCCGTCGGTGGAGGTTCAGCGCTCAAGCAAGGAGCGTTTCATCTCCAGGTTCCTTCGCTCAGCCGGTGTGTGTGGCGAGTCTCTCCAGGTTCCTTCTCTCAGCCGGTGTGTCAGCGCTTCTCCTGATGCGAAGCGATTTCGTCTGTCATCGGGTCTCAGTCCCTCTGTGTCACTGCTTGGCTCTGCAGGGATCCTTCTCCGTCTCCTCTGAGTGTCACCGGGTGTGTGTGTCGCTCCAGGTCTGTCTGTCTCTCCAGGTCCCCTTTTGGTGTGAGTCCTGTGTGTAGTGAGTCGCCATTCGCCCTTTTTATCCGCGGGGAGAGAGAGAGAGAGAGGGAGGGGGAGACAGAGAGCGAGAGGGAGGGGGGAGACCCTGCCTGCCTGTTCACGTCCATACGCTTTTCTTATTTTGGTCCACATTCCAACAGAAACCTGTCTGTTGGTGTCCTGTGTCCACATGTTACACAATTTCTTCTGCTGACACAACCAGTTGGTTCTGGTGACAACGGTTTTCACAGTCTATGGGGAGACAGACTGGCTTTTGATGCATAAATAATAAAACATGAGCTATTTCCATCTACAAACTCTTTACCATTCTGTAATTGCATTTTAGAATACTAAGATAATTCTTTATTTTCTAGCCAGTGACTCACTGTCTTGTTTTCAGTTGGATCCACTTTTTACTTTATTTGATTGCTTACTGTTTGTTTTTCCTATTCTAAGTACGCTGTAATCTAGGTTTTAGCTCTATTTTGATCACTTATTATTTTGTTCAGTATTAACATTAATTTACAAACAATGTCTTTGTATTTGGCTCACTTATGGTCAACTTTTCATGCCTGCCAAACCTATTTATCTAAGGTGATTTGGTATGACAGCTCACTTTTATCATAATGGTCCTTTCTTTACATATGTGTTGCAATGTTTTCTAAAGCCATCTAACTAATCTCTCTGACAAAGCCAATAGTTTTCTTTATATCCTTAAGGTCTAAAAACCGTCTAGTCTACCTATTAGAGTGGCATTTTACTGTGTAAGGGGCGATTTCCAAATAGCCTGTGTCACCTTTCTGACCTCTGGGTTAGTCAGCAGTTGCCGTGTTGTAACTTGAAAGTCCTTACTTGTCTCATACCACTTACTTTAAACAACCTCGCTTCCTGCCAGCTGGCCGGGTGAGGGGCCATTGTCTCTCAACCTCTTTAGCCTAGGGTCTTCAGAAATAACTTCACATGGTGTTCAAATCACCCTGTCTTTCAAATCAACTTCTCTGTTTTATCATTTGGTACATTTATAGTTGCTTATGTTCATGTTTTCATTTAGAAATATACGACAATCCACCCTTAGGGGGTTTAATAACCTCCTATACAACATTAATATTCTAAATTAAACATGTTTAAAATCATTCTCATAATTTTTGCTAATATTTTCAAAAAATTTCAAAAAAATTCAAAATTTACCCAAATCGAACTACAAAACCCTTTCCATCTGTACAGTTACAAAATCATCATTTCACCTACCTTTTCCTCCTTTCACAGTTTATACACATTATCAGTTATTATTATGACATCCAGTCTAGGTCCGTCTCTCTATGCAAAGAGATGATCGTACCATTCTCAGCTTCTTTTCGTTTAAGACTATATTTATCCATGTACTTAGCTTAAATGTCTATTTTGTGTAATGGACTCTGCAAGAAAAGATTAATACATCACACCACTAAAATATTAACACTCTAAACATTTGAGGGAAATTCAAACAAGCAACATAAATTATTTCTTCTCCTTGAAAAGACCACTGAGGCCTCAGTTATCCCTGTTTAAACCTCCTGAGGCCTTTACTGCTAACTCGTTTTTGACCGTTTTCTTCTTGTTGTATCTTGTGCTAATCACCGCCCCTTCTCCGTTGTATGCAGGTCTCTGGTACTGCTCCGATTTTCCACAGAAGGAAAAGATTTTCCTTCTGTCCTTTTTGCATTTTGGATTATTATTTACAAACACACAATAGATTGGAAACATTTATTTTCACAGATACATCTTTACTGTTCTGCATTTTGACAATACATTTTTCTCCAATTCATTATCTATGTATTTCACAGCTTCTTACGTTAGCATTCAATCAAATCATCTTTGTCTCATTTCTTTTTGTGCTGTACTGTTTTACTAGATTCAATATCTCAAGATCAACACAACTACCTCCACCCTTGACAGTGGAATAACCATTATTCCACTTCCAAATACCTCGTTTCCCGACAGCTCCTCGGTCCGGACAGTCAGCTCTAGACGAGGCCAATCACCAACAGAACCTATGTGCATGGTCAACAAACCACAGTCCCTTTAAACACACATCACCCACACTCCGCCAGCTTTCAACAAGCCGGTGCAGAGTCTTCCATAAGTCAATCATCAAATTCACATGTCTGCACCCTACATGAACACTAACTGGCCAAATTGCGACCAACAACCTACAGAGCTTTCTTATAGACAGAGAAATATGTTTCCCCAACACTTATCATAACCCAAAAAGTGACACAACCCTCCAGATTCTACATCTGGAGCCTTAATGAGCGGAAAACAAACCATGAACCAGCTCCCGTCCATTCTCAGTTTCCAGCACATTATATCAGACCTCCTACCAGTCTCGCTGTGTCACCACCACCTGCTATCCCTGACCGGCGAGAGAACCCTCCCAGCCAGCCAGTTCCTATAACTATCAGAGTACCAAACAAAAACAAAGAAAATCGTAAATAAACAAAAAAAAAAAATGTGAGTGCCTACATGCTACACACCCATCCAACAGAATTAAACTATCATCCAGAGGCATAAATACCCCCGCAAAACTAAGACAGCAAAATTAGAAATCCAAAAAGAAATAAAATAAGTAATGAAATAATATTTTTTTTTTTTTTTTTTTTTTTTAATTCCTTAATTTAAACTTGACCACCCTTTGATCAAGTATGTAATCACTACTATAAATAGTCCTTTGTTTCTAACCCTGTCTAACATTAAATGTTCCATTGTTCCTGTCTAAACCCAACTGTTTAACCCTTCTCTGACACCGTCTGGTTCAGAGTTCACATGACCACAAGAGCCATTGCGGTGACCATTTTTCTCTCTCTCTCCAATCTGTGCAGCCGGGCCAGGCTGCACAGGTGGGAGATACCAAAAATCGTCCACCATACCATTCTCCCTTACGTTTTCCTCACTGCCACAGCAAGAGTTGATCAGACACACTGTAGCAAAAAGGAAAACCCATGATTTGTCTATTAATCTACTGTTAGTACGATTGGCTCATGCATCTATCAGTCATTTCATCTCTCCCTGTTAGTTGCACATCCATCTTAGTCGCTTCCACTCATAATCTAATGTACCAACGCTTCTATATATTTTTTATTCTATTTTTTGTTCCAATCAGTCCTTCTTCCCATTTTAACTTATTAATAACTCTATTTTCCCGAGCACTATTAGCTCCGCTTGTGCATTCCTGCCTCGTTCTTAATTAACCTATGACCTATGCAGACACCCCCTCTGACAATGTCCCAACTCTCCACATTCCCAGCAACCCTGTTTGGACTCTTGCTTCTTTCTGGACGTTCGCTGAGGCCTCCACCCTTTGTCACATGACCGAGCGAAATGGCCAACCTCCCCACAACCCCAGCACACAGCCGACGCCGGCCATCCCAGGGGTTCCAGTTCACCCAGTTTACCACGACTCCCACAGTCTCTCGGCTGGCCTCCCACCGTCCTCTCCAGGTCCACCCCTCTCCTGTCCTCTGGTCGCATGTCCTGTTGCCTGGAGGAGAGAGGGGCATACCTGTCCTTTTCTGCTGCCTCTCCTCGGGCCTTCTCTTGTTGGGAGGGGCCTGGAAACTCACCCCTCCTGCGGTTCTGTTCACCCTGTTGCGGCCCAGTTCCCTGTCCGGGCAACAGAGCACAGGGCATTCTTTGATCACAGCGGCCTAGGTCAGACGCCCGAAGCATGATCTCAACAGCTGTCGCTTCTAGTAGCACAGTCTTTCTCGCCAGTTCCCGTTCCAATCTCTGAGTCTCGTGTGCGGCTTGACCGATCTCCAGCTGTGTCTTCATCAGATCTCGATGAACTGCCTCGTTTTGTTCGAACGCCGTCACAAACGCTCTCTGTTGTCTATAGTATGCTGCCTCTTCCCCCATCTCAGCACGGGCGGTTTGACGTCCCATCGTTGGGCTCCGCCTCCCATCTTGGCTTTGGTGCTGAGGGCAGGATGGATGTGGGAAACGGGTGGGCTGTAGAAACTGTTCGTGTATTCCATACCTGCTGTCGGTCTCAGTTCCAGCCCTCCGGCCAGAGTGGACTTCGTGGGACGGCTGTAACCTCAGTCTCTTTTTCTGCCCCTTGGTTAAACCGCAGTCGCCTGCAATGGACACTCCAGCTTGAATCGGTTCTGGTTGGAGTAACACCGTTGTCACTGGTTCACTCCCCTGTGTTGGAATCAAAGTCATCATTCCAAGTCCTTCTGTCGTACTGGTCACATGAGAGAAGTCCATATTCAACTCAATCAGATCATCACTGGTATAGTCTATCTGGGAAATGTCTGCAGAGGCCCTCGGCCTACTCCCCCCAATGGCCCGATCACTAAGGCCCTCCTCCATATCGTTGTTGTTGTTATCCTATTGTTACTGCATTTAACGCTTCAGTTGTTCCTATCAAATGTCCCACTAAAGTGAACTTCCTATGTTACTGTCATTCATTCCACTTTCAACACACTCTTGTAATCACCGTTTGAAAAAACAAGTTTCTCTGTCTTCCACTACTTCTACTTACTTGAGTTAAAACACTCACACTGTCAAATTTTTACTGTGCAGACAAGGATTGATAACTGGCTTATCATTCATACTTATACCAAGGCGCATTAAAGCCGTTTTCCCTAGATGGTTGTGGAAGTCGTTAGAGCACCTGTCCGGCCGAGCACCTGTACAGAAAGAAAGCAGAAATCCAGACTTAATACAGTGGCATTTCCCTTATTATTTCCACTCTTCGTTATGCATTGGAAATGTCGGGCAACACTATACTAATATATTTAAAGAGACACAGTGTGATTTGCTTGAAAAAATAACGATACAGCTTATCTTGTTTTTTGTCCGTTCCTTCAACAGGAACACTGGAGGTTTTCCAATCCCCTGTGTGCTCTCTCCACTGGTTTCCTGGGAAATATAATCATTAATCCCCTTCCTATCCATTGTCTAATAATCCTTTGTAAACCTGGTCCTTCATCTGATTCTAATCTCTCTTTGCTTGATGAATCTGTTCATCCTAACCTTATTCTTTGCTTTTAAATGCCCGATTAGCGTATCGACTAAATGTATTATTCGCTTTCGCTTCACTTCTCATACTACATCCATTTCATTCATCCTTACACACAACCATTACCCCCCACAACACTTAATAAAAATTAATCAGTGTTGCTACTGCTACCAACCACCTAATCAGGGAAAACAATAAACTTTTAGCAACTTAGATCACTAAAACCCTGACCGACACATAGTACAGCTGGCCACGTTAATAATTTCATGGACACCCGCACTATGCCACCGCAATATTCACCCAGTTCTCTGAATATACAAAGAACCGTCAACTCACAGCCCAAAGCGTCCTCCCTTCAGTTTCGAACCTGAACGGAAACACCCCAAGCTTTTACCACACCAAGAATATCACAAATCAAGTTACCACCACCTGCACCTAGACAGGCCAGCGCCCATCCGGTACCTGCTTCACATACATAATACCAACGCAGTACAAATAAACCTACAACCAAATGCCCACAACACACGCCGCAATCTAGGGATGGCGAAATACAAGGATAGACAGGGAAGGGAAAAGAAAAAAGGAGGGAGGGATACAGGGATCCAGGGACTAAGGGGAGGAAAGGGGGGGGGGGGGGGGGGGGGGGCACAATGCAACATTAACTACTACCAAAACCGTCTAAATCAACCTTAACTTTAATCAGACCAAAAAAAAATGACCATGAATATTCTATCTATCCTTATGTAATCCTATTTTAGCAAGTAACACTATATTAATACAACCAACACTCCAAGCCCATGATGAATTGAAAATGGGGGACCCTGATGTAAACAAGACGAAAGTCTTTCTCTGGTCTGCATCCCCTTAACAATTGTGTGTATTGAGCTGTACCATAATGTACCCATTCTACAATCTGTTAATAAAATTCTTCAATCAATCAATCAATCAGGCAATCTATACTAAACAAAAACTCCCTTTGTGCACCTGTCCCCTCACAAAGTTAAGCCGGGAGACAGGGATGGAGCGGAGGGGGGCGGGGGGGGGAGGGGGGGGGGAAGGGGGGGGGGGGGGGAGGGAGGGAGGGAGGGAAGGAGGGAGGGAGGGAGGGAGAGAGCATGAACGAGGGAGGAAGAGACAGAGGAAAAAGGGGGGGGGGGGGGGGGGGTTCACGCCAATCCCACCAGCGCCATTACACCTGGCCCATAACAAATACAGACCTATAATCAAACCAGTAAACACCCCCATCATCAACAACAGAAAAAACCGAACATAAAGAATTTATAAATCCCCACAAATGGTCGCTACTCAAAACTTATAATAATTACAAACCCTTCTCTATTGCCAACTGCACCCCGTTCCACCTGTAAAGGTGAAACTATAAAAGAGGCAACAGCGCCCTCCGCTGGAACGTCTTGTCCATCACCAACGCACTACAGCACTCACCACTTCCCGTAGGAGGCGCCCACGCCTCCCCCGCAAGTGCGTCATCACGTAAACCACCCCAAGACGTCAACTCGACGTTCCACCTCAACCACAAAACTACAATTCCCAGAACCCTCTACACCGGAAGTACCTGTCCATCGCCTCTCTAAGATCCCGCTCTAGCAAAGAGTAGCAACACGCGAGATTCCCCGAGAGTTCCATCCTGCTATATTGTTAGCACAGGTAGCTTAGCATCTTAGCTTCGTTAGCTCAGTGCCGCTAGCACCAGCTTAGCTTAGCATCCAACATCACTTCTCCTAAACGGCCCAGTCCTGTTGACTCGAGCGGCACAACACATCGCGACGTTTACACAACCCCAGCTACACCCCGTAACATAACTTTAATCCTATTAAGCCCCCGTTTACAGAACCTATATTATTATCCTCATTCTAGCATGCTCGCCCGCTTGGCCCCGGCCGGCTCCGTATTTTAAATCTAACGCTCCCGATCTTGCCCCGTTATTCCAAATCTAACGCACCCCAAGCTCCGACGCTCCCTATGACGTCACCAGCTCTAAAATCCCCGTTTTCTTTGATCTTTACTACATTACTTTTAAACTTCTACAGCCCCGATTTGAAAAATTTCAACGCACATTACACATCTCCTAGGTTCCATCTCACATGTCATTCATTCAATTCACTCGAAAACGCAACACAGCGTCCACACGCTAGTCCCGTCGCGCCAGCTAATGCTGGCAGGACAGGGGTGTGGTTTCTCCGTTGCAGCCTTGGCCACCAGCTGGTTCATAATAATACAAAAAATACCTTGACATTTACTCAGAGCTCCTAACATCCATCCATTTAAACACATATACTTAGCAAAACAATGTCTCATTCACAAGCATACTATTCATTTGTACACAATCATTCCAAACGCATCCCCTTGCTTTTTCTCACACAATATCCTCCTATTCTCTAATCTCATGTGCAGTTACCCCACGCATTTACAAAATTATCTTTTTATTCCATTCATTCCTAACCTTCTAAACAACTCATCCCCATTTTCTTTCATACAACGCCACAATCACACACATTCTCTCATCCAATATTATAATAACCTTCAGCCCTGGGCAGCTCAACACAGCACGTAGCACCTAACATTAGCCCTCGGGTTCCAAACGGCAACCTCTTAGCACGGTCCCCGCCGTAGCAACTCGCGACGCCAATGTTAAAGCTGGCGCATCGGTGTTATATCACATTGAATTAATGCATATCACAATCTACATCCCTTACCCATTTTTTTATACATTTCTACACAGGTCCTATTAGCCCCGCTACTAAACAGTGCTTTATATACTAACTCATAATGCTTCTAAGTGCCCTTCTTTAGTTCGAACATAAGCGCAGATCTCTATAACCCCCCAGTGCACAAGTGCTAATTTTTCCGAGGTTTAAGAGGACTACCTTACGCGCTCCAGATCTCTTGTTCCGTAAGAACTAAACGGATTCGTACGACGTCGATTTGTCTTTAGCAACGTACAAACCAGACGTCTCCAGTTATTGTCATTGCATTTGAACCTACGATTCTAAACAAGAGTCTCTGTCGCCTAACCTGGCGCAATCCTCTAGCCCCTCAGCAGTGCGCGACCTGAACTATTTTATTGTCCAACCCGATCGCGCCAATCCCCTTCATTTCATTAGTGCCGATACGGCTGTGCGCTCAATCGTTTAATTCGATCGCGCCAATGCAACCATTCCCTACCCCTGTTCGAAATCTGCCCAAACAAACCCCGACAATACAGACACATCTTCAACTCACCGGTTGGCCTCTGCTGGTTGTTGTTGCTCGAGGATGGTGTAGTCAGGCGTCGCTGCTCTGCTCTGAGAGTTTTTGAAGTTCTGTTGTCCTTGTCCTGGGTCCCGTTCGGATGTACAGACCGGCAGTCACGGCGCCAGATTAACGTGTCTTTTCTTCATTTACCTATATCTAAGTTCATTGATCGTATAGTGTTCTATTTCACCCTTTCCTCTGCATGGTTTTAGGTATTTTCAGATGTTCGGTTCAAGTAAGAGGAGACTGACGATATGGTCAAAATCAACGGGCGGCGGTTGTTTATTAATAAAACAGCTTTAGGAATTAAAACAGTACATTGTCTCACGACGGTCTAATTGTCTCTTTCATTTGGCTGTTGTCGTCTCTCGGTGCTGTTCGCTGTCTCAGTTTGTCCATGGCCAACACGCGGCTTCTCTTTGTGGTGGTTGCCAAGGCAACCTTGGGTCTCCGTCAGTCTCAGCGCTCAAGCAAGGAGCGCTTGATTTCATCTCTCTCCGTGGCAGGATCTCCTGCTGCGAAGCGATCTTCCGTCATTGGGTGTCAGTGGTTCTGAGTCTCCGGCTCGGCTCTCAAGCTCCGGTTGGTGATCCTCTCTCCGTCGGTGGAGGTTCAGCGCTCAAGCAAGGAGCGTTTCATCTCCAGGTTCCTTCGCTCAGCCGGTGTGTGTGGCGAGTCTCTCCAGGTTCCTTCTCTCAGCCGGTGTGTCAGCGCTTCTCCTGATGCGAAGCGATTTCGTCTGTCATCGGGTCTCAGTCCCTCTGTGTCACTGCTTGGCTCTGCAGGGATCCTTCTCCGTCTCCTCTGAGTGTCACCGGGTGTGTGTGTCGCTCCAGGTCTGTCTGTCTCTCCAGGTCCCCTTTTGGTGTGAGTCCTGTGTGTAGTGAGTCGCCATTCGCCCTTTTTATCCGCGGGGAGAGAGAGAGAGAGAGGGAGGGGGAGACAGAGAGCGAGAGGGAGGGGGGAGACCCTGCCTGCCTGTTCACGTCCATACGCTTTTCTTATTTTGGTCCACATTCCAACAGAAACCTGTCTGTTGGTGTCCTGTGTCCACATGTTACACAATTTCTTCTGCTGACACAACCAGTTGGTTCTGGTGACAACGGTTTTCACAGTCTATGGGGAGACAGACTGGCTTTTGATGCATAAATAATAAAACATGAGCTATTTCCATCTACAAACTCTTTACCATTCTGTAATTGCATTTTAGAATACTAAGATAATTCTTTATTTTCTAGCCAGTGACTCACTGTCTTGTTTTCAGTTGGATCCACTTTTTACTTTATTTGATTGCTTACTGTTTGTTTTTCCTATTCTAAGTACGCTGTAATCTAGGTTTTAGCTCTATTTTGATCACTTATTATTTTGTTCAGTATTAACATTAATTTACAAACAATGTCTTTGTATTTGGCTCACTTATGGTCAACTTTTCATGCCTGCCAAACCTATTTATCTAAGGTGATTTGGTATGACAGCTCACTTTTATCATAATGGTCCTTTCTTTACATATGTGTTGCAATGTTTTCTAAAGCCATCTAACTAATCTCTCTGACAAAGCCAATAGTTTTCTTTATATCCTTAAGGTCTAAAAACCGTCTAGTCTACCTATTAGAGTGGCATTTTACTGTGTAAGGGGCGATTTCCAAATAGCCTGTGTCACCTTTCTGACCTCTGGGTTAGTCAGCAGTTGCCGTGTTGTAACTTGAAAGTCCTTACTTGTCTCATACCACTTACTTTAAACAACCTCGCTTCCTGCCAGCTGGCCGGGTGAGGGGCCATTGTCTCTCAACCTCTTTAGCCTAGGGTCTTCAGAAATAACTTCACATGGTGTTCAAATCACCCTGTCTTTCAAATCAACTTCTCTGTTTTATCATTTGGTACATTTATAGTTGCTTATGTTCATGTTTTCATTTAGAAATATACGACAATAGTTTAACGCTGTTCAGATCGCGTCAAAGAATAGACACGTCCCAGTGACCTGTGACCTGTGCTAAAGGTCTTGGGAATTGTATTCATGTTGTAGTTTTCAACATTTTCTTTTTTTTTAAACTCAATTTTTATTTGCATTTTTGGATTACAAGCATACAAACAACATCATCTTTGAATATTATTTTCATATCAGTCGGTCTTCCAGGTACATAATACATAGACATAATGTACAACACCGTTAAACAGACATAAACAATAAAGAAAAGATTTTAATACCCAATAACAGAAATAAAAGATACCGACTTAAGCAAAAGTTCCACAGACATAAATAATGAATTGAAAAAACATAAAACGATTGTCATACCCCAATAATAGAAATAGAAAATACTAACTAAAGCAAAAATGTGCGACATGGGTTCAGAGACCCTCCTTGAACCTCTTTCCTCCTTTACCCTTCGCCCTCTTGTGTTGCATTTGTTTCTTCCTCTGTGATGTTGTTTTCGTTCCCCTTATAATCCTCCCACTTTCCCCATCTTTCTCCAAATTTCTCTTCCTGTAACCTCAGCATGTGTGTTATCCTCTCCATATCCTGTATCTCTTCCACTATTCCTACCCATTGTGCTATTGTCGGTGGGTCTTCTTTGTACCACACAGTGATGCCAGTAATGCGTTACTAAGTAACGCGTTATTGTAATCTGATTACTTTTCCCCGAAAATAGTAATCTAACGCGTTAATCTTTAAAAGCCAGTAATCTGATTGCAGTTACTTGTCCAAGTGGCTGTGCGTTACTATTTCGTTACTATCTCATCATAAATTCATAATGCAGGCGGAATGCAGTATTTTATTTCGTTTTCGACAGTCAAAAATACATTTTGAGCTGTTTTTCTTATTTGGGAGTGACGTGGTGTGGCAGTGAAAGGGTTAAATACAAGAATGTGTCCCGCGGCGTGACTGGACCCTCTGTCTGTGAGTGACTCTGCTTTGGTCCAATCACATTCCCCATCCACAGTCTGCGAATCAGAGGCAGAGTAGGGCGGGTCTTCACAGCACATCATGTGACATATGCGCCAATCGTGTGACAGCAGGGCTCCGTCGTCGGAGAATTCCACCACAAAACAAAAGCATCTGGAATCACAACACTAGCCGACGCTTCAACTAGGTACAGGAGGGTTGATGGTAGCAGAGCAAAAGCTCTTATTTGCCAGATTTACAGTTAATTTACATGTTAAAGAGAGACTGATTGTATGTTTATAGAGAGACATTTATAAAAACAATTTAATAGTTACAGTTGATATAATTGAATAGTTCAGCCTGCATTTGTTAGATGTGATACACTGGTTTTGTAAAACCACTGGCTGGCTGCTCTAATGCTGTGAGCATCATAGACTGTTGCTTTACCATACTTGATGGTACAGAAGCTGAAGCACTAGTTTAACAATTTACGTTATGTGCAGAGAAACAAGTTAAAAACAATTTATGCACTTTCAATAAAGCGTTTAAAAAAAAACTGTTGGGGGAACGACGACGACTTCGTAACCTAGTTACTTTCAAAGTAACTAAGTTACTCTGATAATCAAGTAATCAGTAAAGTAACTTAGATTACTTTTTAAAGGAGTAATCAGTAATCAGTAATCAGATTACTTTTACAAGTAATCTGTGGCATCACTGGTACCACAGTCTTGTTATTGCTTTTCTGGCCGCTATCAACATTATCTTTATTAAATATTTGTCCCCCCCTTGTATTCCCTCGTGTGTCAGGTCTCCTAAGTAAAGCACCAGTCCTGTTTGTGGTAACCCGTATCCTAATATTCTGATCATTGCCTCCCCTATCTCCTCCCAATACCACTTCAGCTTCTGACATCCCCAGAATATGTGCGTGTGATTTGCCCCCTCCTTCCCACACATCCTCCAGCATGCTCTTTGTGTTGGTGCATATTTTCCCTTCAGCTCTGGGGTTATAAAGAATCTGATTATGTTTTTCCATCCAAACTCTTTCCATATCCTTGATCCTGTTGTTGAATGTTGCACCTCGCATATGTTACCCCATTCCTTCCCTGTTATTTCTATCTCTAGTTCTCTCTCCCATTTCTCCCTTATGTAATCGGTCGTGTGTCCCTTGCTGTTCATTATAGCCCGGTATATTGCTGATATTACTCTTCCTTGCCCCCCTTCGTATGCCCATACTATCATCTTGATTATTCCATTCTGTTCTTCGTCTTTGGCCCCCCTTATTTCTTTGTTGTAGTAGTCTCTAACCTGTAGATATCTGAAGTGGTCCCTGTTTTCTAGTCCAAATTTCTCCTTACATTTTTGTAGTGTCTGCATTTCCCCCTTCTCTATCATTTTGCATATCGCTGTTGCCCCCCCCCCCCCCCCCCCCTCTCCCACCTTCTGAATCCATGGTCTAATCTCCCTGGTTTGAATCTCTTGTCATGTGCTACCCATCTCAGAACCCCTGACTGCTTCTCCAATTTGTGTGTTTTTACTACTCTGTTCCATATGGTCAAGGTGCATTTGGTGATTGGATCTAATAGTCCCTCTTTTTCTTTAAATAGTTCCCTATCTCCCACCAGAGCTTGTACCTTGTATCCCTCCCCTTCTTTTTCAATGTCTTTCCATCTTGCCTCATATCTGTCGTTACACCAGCACGTCACTGCTCTCAATTGTGCTGCATAGTAATAATCTTGTAGGCTGGGTACTGCCATCCCTCCCTCTTCCTTTGGTAGTTGTAGTGTTTTATATCTGACCCGTGGTCTTCTCCCCGCCCATATGAACCTCGATATCAGTCTGTCCCACTCCCTGAATTGATTCTGTGGTATTTGTATCGGTAGTGACTGGAATAGGTACAGTAACCTTGATAGTATGTTCATTTTAATGACCTCTATTCTTGAATTGAAGTCCAAGGGCATTACTGTCCATCTCTCTAAGTCTCTCTTGATGTTCTGATTTATCTGTGTATAGTTTGCCTCAAACAGTTTCCCCACCCCTCTCGTGATGTTCACCCCTAAGTATTTAATCTTGTCCATGTCCCATCTTATCCCGTACTGTTCCCTAATTTCCGTCGTTGGGGTATAGTTCCATGCTAAGGTCTGTGTCTTTGTCACGTTTAGTTTGTATCCTGAGTAGTGGCCATATTCCTTCAGTAGATCCATCAGTGCCGGGAAGCTCTTGTCTGGTTGTCTCATGTATACTATCACGTCGTCCGCAAATAGGCCTAGTTTATATTCCGTTCCCTTTATCCTTACTCCCTTAATGTCCTCGGTCTGTCTGATCAGTTGCGCCAGTGGTTCTATGAAAACGGCGAAGAGCGTTGGTGAGAGACAACATCCCTGTCTGGTAGCCCTCTCTAATCTGATTCTATCCGTCAGGCTGCCATTCACCTTAACCCTCGCTGTCGGTTCTTGATATAGCGCCTTGATCATCTTCATCGCCCTCCCGTTCAGTCCGAACCTCATCAATGTTTTATATAAAAATGTCCAGCTCACACTGTCGAATGCTTTTTCTGCATCTAGGCTAATCAGTACCGCGCTACCACCTTGTTTTTGTATCTCCTCTACTATGTGTAATGTCTTTCTCACGTTGTCCTGTGTCTGTCTCCCTTTAATAAATCCAGTTTGATCTTCATCTATAATGTCTGGCATAAACGTCTCAAATCTCTTTGATATTATCGATGTATACATCTTGTAATCCACGTTGAGTATGGACACAGGTCTGAAACTACTACATAATTCTCTATCCTTCCCTTCCTTCGGTATCGTGGTGATTATGGCTTCCTTCCACGAGGGGGGGGGGGGCATTTTGCCCTCTTCCATTGTGTGTCTGCACGCCGCCCCTAACATGGGTGCTAATTCCGTTCTAAATGTCTTGTAGAATTCCGATGGGAATCCGTCGCTCCCCGGAGATTTGTTGTTTTTAGCTCTACTAATTGCCTCTTCCAGTTCTTGTTCCGTAATTATTTTATTTAATTCTTCATTCTGT
Source organism: Notolepis coatsorum (assembly GCF_963971535.1). NCBI lineage: Eukaryota > Metazoa > Chordata > Actinopteri > Aulopiformes > Paralepididae > Notolepis > Notolepis coatsorum. The sequence goes on from NC_140167.1 coordinate 179,697,273, forward strand.
TCTTTCCCTATCGATGGTAACTCTAGCTTCTCCAGATATGCTTCTATTTCCTCTTCTCCCGCTGCTTTTGGCTGTGTGTATAGTTTCTCATAGTATTCTCTAAATGTCCTCTCTATTTCAGCTGGGTCTCTCAATATTTCATTAGTCTTTGTATCCCTTATTGTGTGTATCGTGTTCAACTTCTGTTGCGTCCTAATTCTCCTAGCCAACAGTCTGGTCGCTTTTGGTCCCCCTTCATAGTACGTTTGTTTCATGAACCTCGCTTTCTTTTCTATTTCCGTCAATAATTCCCTATTTATCCTGGCCTTTACTTCTTTGATTTCTCCGAGTGTTTCCTGTTCTTTTGATATCTGGTGTCTCCCCTCTAGCTTCTTCAGTTTCCCTATCAGATTGTGATATGTCTCCGTTCTGGCCTTCTTCAGCATTGCTGTCTTCTCCATCAATTATTATCACCACCTTCAGTGTGTCCCATAGAATGTTCGGATCTACCGCCCGTTGTCATTTTCTTCCTTATATCTGGCTATCTCCTCCTTGATCTGACTCACCACCCCCTTGTTATTTAATATTCCTACATTTAGTCTCCAGATCGTGTTCCTCCGTCTCCCTTCTAGATCTACTGTCAGATATATGGCACTGTGATCCGATATGTCCACTACTCCTATTCTGCTCTCCCGTACCCTGTAACTGTCCCCCGTCGTCATCAAAAAGTAGTCTATTCTCGCATATGTCACGTGCGGGTGTGAGTAATGTGTGTATTCCCTGTCCATGGCGTGCATCCCCCTCCAAACATCTGTAATTCCCATTTCCGTCATCTGAATATTCATATATCTACTGATTGGTGCCCGTCCTTTTCTAGTACTCGTGGTGTCTAGGTCGTGATTCAGTACTACATTAAAATCTCCCGCGCATATCAATATCCCTTCTAGTTCCATCACTATCATATCAAAAATGGTCTCATATAAATCCCTCTCACTCTCTGGGGGTGCATAAACATTCACTAACGTAATCATTTGACCCTCCATTTTTCCCTTCACCAGAACAAACCTTCCCTCCTTGTCTCTTACTTCCTTGATCAATTCAAATTTGACTGTGTTTTTGATTAACGTGATTACTCCTCTCCTCAGGTTCCGTTTAAAGGAACTATAGTATGCATTTTCATATCCAAATCTCTTCAGTTTCTCATGATCCTGTGCTACCAAATGTGTCTCCTGCAGAAAAATCACTTCCATCTCACTTTTTTTACACTTCAACATCACTTTGCCCCTCTTTATCGTATTATTCATTCCATTAACGTTTAACGACATCATTTTTATACCTTTAACCATTGTCATCTTTCTTCTTCTTTCGTCTGTCAGTCCCCCCCATGTCACATTCATTCCCCCCTCCGGTTGTAGCCTCCGCTCTCTTTACCGAATACATATAATGATTAACATAAATAAAAAACATAAACTTTACATAAAGTGCTCCCAAGGCGTTCGGGGGGTCCCTGTGTCCCCCCCTGTCCCCTGCTGGTGGGTGAGGAGTAATTGCTCTCCTAGTGAGAGGCCTCCTCCTGACGGCTTGGGGGTTTGAAACCTTTACCCCCAACCGCTCGTCATATTTGTCCAGCCTTCTTACTGTTTTTATTGCTGTCGAGCTCCTGGTCAAAAGCGCTCTGTCCTTCATTCTGATCAAAGACCCCCATTTCCTAGGTCCCTCTCAATGTGGCTCCTATGTTCCAATGTCCCTCCTTCCTCCCAAACCTGTGTGTGGTGTCTTCTGTGTACCCCTTTTTACTTTCTTTTCCTCCCCTCTATTTTCTATGTGATGTCCATTTATCCCCTTAATCCCTTCCAACTGTGTTACTCGCAGCGTGTGTCTATGTATTTGTTTCAATATGTTCTGTGTTTCCGTCTATCATACCTAATTATATTTCCATTTATTTCCTCCATCAGCATGTGTATTATGTGTCCATGTATACGTTATGTTCGTTCCTATATCCTGCCTCTACCTGGGAATGTGTGTTTATGTATATGTTATTTCAGTTTCTATATTTTGTCTCTATTTGGATAGTTTTTTCAATCTCTTGTGCGTGTACTCATCCGTTCGTCTCCTCCCGCCTCCTCTCCCCTCCTTCTCCGTCTCTGGCCTCCTCGTCTGTCTCCGCCTTCGGTCTGTCACGTCTCACCTCGGCCTTCTCCTCTCTCCTCCCTCCTCTCCCGGGTTTCGATCTCCTACTCTGGTCCATCTGCGTGCTTTCTCCAATCTCTGCTGCAGGCTCAGCGTCTGGCCCTCCTGTCCCCTTCCTTCTCCGTCCTCCGCCATCTGCATCCCCCGTCGCCTCATCTCCTCCGCCGCCTCCCGCGCCGTCGCGTACGTCACCGTCCCTTCCTTCCAGTGAATCCTTAGCGAGGTCATGGGTGATTGGAATTTCATTCCGTTTTCTTTCAGAATTCTCTTCAGTCCCGCGTAGGACCTGCATGTTATTGCTGCCTGTACGTTAATGCCAAGCAAGCAGTGCAAAAATGCTTCCGCATTCGTCACCGCACGCTAGTGCGGTAAAGCGCCCTTCTTTTCAGACAAATGCTACCGTGCGTGCACCGGCGGCGGCGTGCTCGCTCAGGTGCGTGCGTGCGCCGGCGTGCTCGCGCGAGGTGCCCGCGCATGCGACACGAGCGGAGCTCAATATATAGAAGTCACCGCCCCTTATTCAGTATCTACCACTAGCTCAATCGGCAAGGACACATGGCTGTGGATCCTATGGCTTGTTTGCTGGCGAGTTCGAATCCCATCGAAAATATTTTTTAACGTGATTTTTTTTTAACGTGTATTCTTTCGCCGATTAAGGTTAGGCATTGTTTCGGAGTTGGTTAAGGTTAGAACGGTTAAGTTTAGGCGCTGTTAAGGAGCTGGTTAAGGTTAGAGTTTGTCAAAGAGAATGGCAATATAATTTCTATGGTTAAGGTTAGGCATGGTTATGATTAAGGTTAAGGTTAGGCATTGTTTCGGAGTTGGTTAAGGTTAGAACGGTTAAGTTTAGGCGTTGTTAAGGAGCTGGTTAAGGTTAGAGTTTGTCAAAGAGAATGGCAATAGACAGCCTATTTCCGCACGACCTGGGCGCTGGGCGGCGGAAAATGAAAGGCGCATTACTGCATGCCACTACGGTAAATTTTTGCACTGCTTGCTTGGCATAAAGCTACACGCGTTATTGCTACCGCTGTCGAGTAATCGTGATCAAACGACAGTCTTTTCCCCTCGATTTCTATCTTCTTGGTCCACGCGGTTCTGAGTATCAATTCCTTAATCTCAAATCTCAGAAAGTTAATAATCACCGCCCTCGGAGGTGTGTCCGGTTTCGGTCTCGGAGCCAACGCCCTGTGGGCCCTCTGTATCTCCATTTTTTCCAGTCCCGTCTCCTCCAGTTGTTCCTTGATAAGCTTTTCCACATATTGGGTCACCGATTCCCCTTCGACTCCTTCTTTCAATCCCCATATTCTGATGTTATTTCTCCGTGACCTCCCCTCCATGTCCGATATCTTTGTCTCCATCTGTTCTTGTTTTTGAATCGCACACGTTAACACCTCGTGTATCTCTGTGTTCCATTCCTCCGTTTGCGCCGTTCTAGTCTGTACCTCTGTTACGTTTCTGTCCTGTTCCGCCATCTTCTCATCCACCCTTTTGAGTTCTGTATTCATTTCACCTCTGAAGTCCTCCTGTTCCTTCCTCAATTCCTCCCGTAACTTCCAAATATCATTTCTTATCGTGTCCGAGTTCAGTTTTATGGTCGCCAATATCCCGGCCTGCATGAGCTCGGCCCATCCTGGCATTCCCTTGTCCGTCTCAGCCGAAACTCCCCCTTCCTCCGCCTGCCTCTTCTCGGTCTCGCCTCGGGGGTTCTGCTCCATCGAACTCTCCTCTTCCTGTGAGTCCTCCATTTCTCTTCCCTTCATAATTGTTTTCTCCTCCTTCCTTCTCGTTTGCATCTTCATTTTTAATCAGTTTTCGTCACTTTTCGGGTCTTTATTTCTCCGTTTTTCACTCTTTTGACCAGGAGCCTCACCGCATGCGTGCTACCCTTCCGCTCTCATACCGGAAGTCCGTTTTCAACATTTTCACCTTTTAATTTTAAACCAATGCTGCCATCTACTGACAACAGAAAGTGTTGTGTACCCCCGCACTTCCGTAAACACCGTCGCCCAAAACACATTCTAGAGATTCCCACTTTTTACTGGGAATCGGGCGTGACCGAATTTGGTCTCAGACAATAAGAGTGACTGAGATTGGTCTACGTTCCGTTAGGCTATTTGACAAGGATTTTAGGAACAGGCTTTGTCCATGAGACATACAGTATCTGTCTGGCTGAATCGTGGGCTGCTTAGACACGACTAGTGGCATGAAATTATCTCTGCGAACCCTTTCACTACCACACTACAGAAAGTTAACCTTTCAGTGTGGTAGTGAAAGGTTAACTTTCTGTTGTGTGGTAGTGAAAGGTTAACCTTCTGTAGTGTGGTAGTGAAAGGGTTAACCTTCTGTAGTGTGGTAGTGAAAGTGTTAACATTCTGTAGTGTGGTAGTGGAAGTGTTAACCCTTTGTAGTGTGGTAGTGAAAGGGTTAATGATGAGTAACATTGTAATTTACTGCATTTTGTGGTAAAATATGAGTTAATAAATCTGCTATGAGGCTGGGAATCACCCAGTGAGTGGTTGCCATGGTAACTAAGGACTCTGTGGCACTGGAAGGCGCATGTGTAGAAGCTGGTCTACTCTTTCTCTTAGAGAAAAAAAAATATTTTTCTATCACAAAACGTTCCCTATTGATCACGTTAACCATTCTGTGTTGTCTGTAATTTAGCAGTGTCTTGATTGATTGATTGATTGATTGAAAACTTTAATTAACAGATTGCAGAATGGGTACAGTACAGTACAGCTAAATACATTAAAATATGAAAGAAAAACAACGATGACTTAGTCTTTTTTATATATATTTTTTTGGGGGGGGGGGGGGGGGGGGGGGGGGGGGGGGGCATTTTTTAAGTGCATTTTATTGACGGGACAGTTCGGAAATTGGGACAGAGAGAGAGAGACAGGGAGGACATGCAACACATGTTCTGGGCCGGATTCGAACCCAGGACGTTGCGATTACGCTATAAGCGTACGTGGTGCGCCACCGGGGCACCCCAGCTGTTAAGCTTAGTCTTGTTTGTCCTCGTTATGAAGAAGGCGGCGGAGTGAACCAGTGAACTATATAAAAGGCCTACAGTCTTATAGAGCATCATGTGTATGACACAAATGAACAGTGCACAAACTTACCCTGCTTGAAGTGCCACCCTTGTTTGAGCAGTTGCCTCTCGCGCGGGTTGTGGTTGTGTGACGTTGCAGTGAAGATCTTTATTCATATTAGACATGTTTGAGATGTTTTCCCCTGTGATCTTTCATGGCACATTTAATTTAAAGCAGCTGTGTAAGTGCTATTTTTAGTTAAGATAAAGTGTTAAATAGCTCTACATTCCAACAGCCATCACTGATATAGATTGCCTGGTCAGTAACATGGGTCTCCCAGTCCCTCCGCTCTGCAGTAAACAGACAATACAATTTCTGGAATCCAGTTCCCACTTTATCCAATCAGGAGAGAGAACCCTAGATGTTTTTACTTATTTCAAGAAATCTTGCGAAGACAAAATATGTTTACTGCACTGGTAGATTCGACCGGTGTTTGCAGTGTGGAGTTCTCTCTTTATTGGATAACATGGGAATGGGATACCAGAACATGTATTTTTGGTTTACTGCAGAGCGGAGGGACTGAGAGACCCATGTTACTGACCAGACAATCTATCTAGTGATGGCTGTTGGAGTGTAGAGCTATTCTTTTAATGAATGAATGAAAACTTTATTAACAGATTGCAGAATGGGTACAGTACAGTACAGCTCAATACATACAATTGTTAAGGGGATGCAGACCAGAGAAAGACTTTCGTCTTGTTTACATCAGGGTCCCCCATTTTCAATTCATCGTAACATATATGACACACACGACATACAGATAGACAGTACTGCTACATCTATACATTTATGACATACCAGATTTGCAAATACAGTACTGTTTGTGATACGAAAACAGTCCAGAAAAAAAGTATATACATTTGACGTAGAAACTGTACATTGGGGAGGTTGGGTAGGTGGGGGGGGTGGGGGGGACTGTACGTTGGAGGTGGTTGGGTGGGGGGGGGGGGGGGGTTGAATAGGAGTGGGGTGGGGGGGAGGTTGGGTTATTTTAACAATCAACAATCACCAACGTTTTTAGGTTGAATTTGTTTTACGAAAAATATGTTGGCATACTTGGTTAGCTCGGTCAAGTAACATTTCTAGACTGAATGAGGCATCTCAATTCAAATGAAAAGTAAAGTAAAGAACCGTCTGGGGGGTGACGATAGTTTCCATTCCATTTGTCATCTGTGCTTCGATTTAATGCAAACTCACGCCGTCTTAGTCAGATACTCGCAGGCAAGGAATGGCAGGAATACAAAAGAGAACCCCTCTCTTTCCTGCATATCACCCTCCCTCGACTCACACCTCCCGGCTCTTTCCTTTCTCGGTCGCTCCCTCACTTTGAGCTTGGTTTCACCGCCAGCCCTTCCTCCCTGTCCTCGGCACGCTTTGTCTTTCCGCTCGGAGACCTGCTGAGGGGCCTTTTGACTTGATAAAGACGCGTTGTGTTTGTTCATTCGGTTCCGTCAGCGGAGACGCCTGTGGTGTGAATGTGACTCAGCGGCTGATTCAGTCCATTGTGTGGTTCTGTGAAAAGAGCGGGCCGCTGGCACTGGCTAGCCCCTGGCTGCCGGTCTCAGGACCCACTGTGTGTCTAGTGCTCGGGAACAATACCTCCGGCAGCAGGGCCGCGCCACGTGATCATCTGCAAGTCGTGTGATAGGACGCTTGGCCCTAGCAAGCTACAACCACTAGAACGCTTTAGAACTAGAGCTAGTTCTAGGGATATTCAGCCACTAGAACTCTTTAGAACTATAGCTAGTTCTAGGGATATTCAGCCACTAGAACCTTAGAACTAGAACTAGTTCTTTTTTTTGTATTTTATTTTTTTATTCTTTTTTAAACAAACATATAAACAAACATGACAACACACGATAAGATATACAAGCATTAATTGTCAGGGCACATCCAATGGGATCACCTTTTGGTTAGTTGTTTTATATAAGATATACCCATAATACCTGTTATCTAAAAAAAAAAACCTACATACATATGCTCAGCTCGAACCCCCCCCTCCCGGACCCCACCTTGAGAAGTACCTCCACTATCCCTCGCACCTAACCAGACACTACCATTATAAGCTAGCTTTTATTCTCTCCACCACTTCTAACCACATTGACATTTTGGATTCATTGAGACCCAGAATTCTTGCTGTAGATATTTCATGGTAAATTACATCGAGATATGTCAGAAACCAAACTTTACGGCACATTTTTTCCGGTTGAAACCAGCGTGATGCGATCAGCTTTTTGGCTACTGTGATACCCGATAAAACCAATCTCTTTAGCTGTGGATTCACTGCAAACTCAAAAACATCATTCAACAGCAATACCGAGGGGTGTACAGGTATATTCCAAGATACGAGTTTTGATATTTGTTGGGTCACATCTTTCCAGAATGCCTTAACTGGTGAGCAGTCCCAATACATGTGCATAAATGTCCCTTCGTCCCCATTTGTACATTGGGTGCATTTGGAATCTTGTTTGAGCCCCATTCGGCACAGTCTTATAGGAGTCAAGTATGTCCTGTGAATATAGTTAAGATTGATTTGTTGATGGGAACTAGTTTGATAGTAGTAGTTTGATTTGTTGACTAGAACTAGTTCTAGGGATATTCAGCCACTAGAACTCTTTAGAACTAGTTCTAGGGATATTCTGCCACAAGAACCTTAGAATTAGAACTAGTTCTAGGGATATTCAGCCACTAGAACTCTTTAGAACTAGAACTAGTTCTAGGGATATTCAGCCACTAGAATGTTAGAACTAGAACTAGTTCTGGGGTTTTCACTTAATGTGCAAAGAGTGGTGGGTGTAAGTGGCTGCTATAAGGTTTTTTTTACTTGTTCAACTCTTGCTCATGTTGCACCCATGAATCACACCGGATTCAGGATGAATATGTTTCAATAACAGTTTTATTCTGAAAGAATAAATGAAAATGAACAGTGAGTTGGCTGGTCTTCAGTGGCTTTACTTCATTCTCTGGGTGTAACTGCCAACTGATCTGGCTTAGAACGATGTACAATATAGACATATTATGGCAACAATCACAGTATCCCAAAATAATAATACATTCTCTAATTAATTCCATTTAAAATAAAAATAGATTACAATAAATGCAATGGTAAGCATTATAAATTAAACTAATTATTTGCTTAGGTGACAATTACCCACCCAAAAGAATAAAACAGTGAGTTGGCTGGTCTTCAGTGAATAAGCTTTACTTTATTATTTGGGTGTAAATGCCAACTGAAGAATGCAGTGTAAGCCCACAGTTTATAAACTGGTACCCAGGGGCGGCTAAGTGTCGCAGTGGGCAAGGCGCTCGCCACTAACGCAGGAGATGCTGGGTTCGAGCCCAGCTCTCGGCGTTGCTACCAGCTTGGCTGGTCGTTCATACTAACACAATTGGCAGTGTTAGGGGTGGGAAAGCTGGTGGGTGGGGATTGGACGTTGTGGACAGCGACTCCTACAGGTCGGTTGGTGCGCCTGTACAGCAGAATCAGGAAGTAACGGGGGCAGCGTGAGCCTCCCACGCGTTACTCCTCGCCACTGAGAGATCGCGCTGTACAGGTGAAAAGATGCGACGGCTGCCTCCTCGTGTACCAGAGGGGACACGTGATGCAAGGCTTCGTCCTCACTGCAGCCGACCAGTGGGAGGCATAGTCTAGCAACGTTCGAGACAGGGGAGGGGAGAATTGAAGGGAGAATTGGTGAGGCGAAATTGGGATGGGAGAAAAATAAGGAGAAAAAGTGGATCAAAAAATAAATAAACTGGTACCCACAGTTTATAAACCGGTACCCACAGTTTATAAACCGGTACCCACAGTTTATATACTGGTACCCCCAGTTTATAAACCGGTACCCACAGTTTATATACTGGTACCCACAGTTTATATACCGGTACCCACAGTTTATAAACCGGTACCCACAGTTTATATACTGGTACCCACAGTTTATAAACCGGTACCCACAGTTTATATACTGGTACCCACAGTTTATATACTGGTACCCACAGTTTATAAACCGGTACCCACAGTTTATATACTGGTACCCACAGTTTATATACCGGTACCTACAGTTTATATACTGGTACCCACAGTTTATATACTGGTACCTACAGTTTATATACTGGTACCCACAGTTTATATACTGGTACCTACAGTTTATATACCAGTACCCACAGTTCATATACCTGTACCCACAGTTTATAAACTGGTACCTACAGTTCATATACAGGTACCCACAGTTTATATACCTGTACCCACAGTTTATAAACTGGTACCTACAGTTTATATACAGGTACCCACAGTTTATATACCTGTACCCACCATTTATATACTGGTACCCACAGTTTATATACCTGTACCCACAGTTTATAAACCAGTACCCACAGTTTATATACTGGTACCCACAGTTTATATACCTGTACCCACAGTTTATATACTACAGTTGTTCTCATGCCCTTCACTCAAATCAGAAATGCATTAGATAAGGTTGTATCTCTAAACGTACAAAATAAATTGCATATACTGTATATGAAATAATAACTTAGTGAGTGGGAAAATAAACAAAAATACATTATACTGTATGTGACTATATGTAGCTTGATTTCTCCTTAAGCAGACTCGCCCAAAGGCGAGAAACCATTTTCATCTCTTTCAAGGCCACGCACATTGCACACTTCACGTGACATACAGCAGGGCTGTAATATACGGCATGGCATTCATACCTTCAATGTCATCTTGTTGTGATTATATTACAGAAAAAGCTAGGATGTCATCCGTCTCTAATTATCCATGTTTCCTACGCTACTTACGATGGAATATTTCATATCATCACAAACCTTAGAATCTCTCCTCCTACTTAAAACACCAGGCTATACTACTACAGTAACTACATTATTGGAGCCACCAGTCGGTCCAGGGGTGTTTAAAGGGTTAAGGGTGCACACTGTTAAATTCATACATGGTGTGCACTGTCACACACCCCAAGTCTGTGAGATTCTCTCTGGCTGTCTTCGGGTAGTGTGTTCATGTTCCAAGCTACTTGTCCACATATGTAGTGTGGTGGTGAGAGGCTGGTGAATGTAGGTCAAGACCCAGGAGAGATGGTGTTCTGGTAAGTGTAGGGTCAATACCCAGGAAAGATAGTGTGGTGGTGAGAGGCTGGACAGGGGGATGTTGTGGTGAGTGTAGGTCAAGACCTAGGAGAGGTAGTGTTCTGGTAAGTGTAGGTCAAGACCCAGGAGAGGTAGTGTTCTGGTAAGTGTAGGTCAAGACCCAGGAGATGTAGTGTTCTGGTAAGTGTAGAGTCAAGACCCAGGAGAGGTAGTGTTCTGGTAAGTGTAGAGTCAAGACCCAGGAGAGGTAGTGTTCTGGTATGCGTAGGGTCAAGACCCAGGTAGTAGTGAGAGGCTGAGTGAGTGACAGGATGATGCTCTGGTGAGTGTAGGGTCAAGTCCCAGGAGAGGTTTGAGACCTCCTGTTCTCTGCCCAGAGGGAGAGGTAGAAATATGGAGAGCAGAGGGCAGCAGAGATCCTTTTACATCAAACATCTGTGTGTGTGTGTGTGTGTGTCTCTCTCTCTCTCTCTCTCTCTCTCTTTTTTGCCAATGTCGGGGAAGCTACTACGGTATACCACTTACTTCACACTGGAAGAAGTTCAACTACAGCAAAGCTACCCTCAGGAAAAATATAGTTTTTTTTAGCTAAAGTTACTTACTTTAACACTTTAACTGCCAGAAGACGAGTTTAGGCGTCCTTCCCCGCCATGCTCAAGTTGCCGAAGACGCCGTAACTCGTCTTTGATATCAATATTTCAAAAATCTGTGATCGGAATCATATTTTCCATCCGCAGCCTTCACACACAGTTCAGAGCTCCTCTCAATCCTCTAGCGGTTCAAGAGCGCCATCTGGTGGCCGATCGGCAGAAGCGCCAAACAGGAAGTGATGTGGCTGAAGTGCTGTTCACCCATATTACTTCCGGCCACTCTCTATAGCTCCCGCGACTCCATCTTGACACAATACATAGCGATCCGTTGCCAATAACTCGATAAACAACATGATTTGGACGTATTATACAACATGGAAATGGACCGGGTATTTTTACATCCCATAATGGAAAACTGTCTACCCCACGCTGATCGCCCAACGGCCCGCGGAGACTGGGGTGAGTTTTAGCGTGTAATATTTCCGTGTTCGACACTAACTGCTATGATGAACATTTGACCCACATTAGATGAATGGTATAACGCTGCCCACGGAATTATAAACGCCCCCTCGCCCATCCGGTCAACATCAGATGACGTGTAGTAACTTCCAGAAGTCCGTCCAGTTGGATTTTTTTATATCGCGCCGATTGCTATCAAACTGTATTTGATCATCAATATAATGCATTTGGGGCTATAAATCACGTTCTGGAGAAAGCTGCAGAAAGAGATGAAAACATACTTATACTTTAGATCATATTTTAGTATGAATATGTGAATGAAAAAGTTTAACGTTCATAGACCCTGAACAATACATATAGGACATTGAATGGGCCCTAATAATGGCAATTTAGCAATAGAATTTAAAAAGTTATAGCCCTGCAAAGAAGGGGAACTTCTCCATAGACAAATAGAGCTGGCAACCTATGGTATATCATGAATTTAGCCTTAGGCAATCAAAGTGTTAATGGATACAACATTATTACAAAATACAAAAGGAAGTCACATAATAATAATAATAATAATAATAATAATAATAATAATAATAATAATAATAATAATAATAATAATAATAATAATAATAATAATAATAATAATAATTACTTGCATTTATATAGCGCTTTTCTAGACACTCAAAGTGCTTTACAATGTAGGGTGGAAATTGCCTCCTTCACCACCACTGGTAGCACCCAACCTTGGGCTATGCAGGCTCAATGGCTGCCATACACTGGCACCCGGCACACATCACACTACACAATGGCTGAACGGCTCAGGAGACAGGGATTGATACCAGCCAATTAAGGGGATATTATGACTGCATAATATTCAATTTAGTTTTTTGCAAAAGCTATGAGGTGCATGTCATTTGAATAGCTGTCTGCCAGTCTGACGTGAACCAACACTAAATAACTACAGTATACTGTATCTAATCTGGTTTCTTTATAGGAGAGAAAGTGGAAGGAGTGTTCATTTGTTGTATTTTCCTTGCATAATCACAATAGTTAAAACAGTCAACTAAATATGTATGTTTATAACTTGGTGGGCTTGTCAGCTTCGTTCTAAGAGCAGAATGTTTTATTTATTTGACGAGCAGTTCTCTCAGAGTTGTTGTTCCTTTATTTGACAGAGAAAGACATTTCTCTAAATAGTTTAAATAGAAAAAAGTTACTAACATCTACGATTACTTTGCAAATTTGAAATAAATTGAACTACTGTACCAGCAAGCTACTGTAGAATGTTGTTAAACTACTAGTTTAATTACACATAGTACAAGTGAAGCTACTGTGAAGCTACTCCCTAACACTGTACCTCATCCCATTTCTGCATTGTACTGTATAGTATATAGTATATTGTATTGTAACTCAGTTACTTTCTACTCTGCATTGTACATTGTATATATGTATATATTGAAAAAAAAAATTGTCTACGTACTTGACTTCTATTTTATACTTACTATACTTTTATACTTATCTATTTTTATCTAGCACAATCTCTGGAGCAAAACAGAAAGAAGCATTTTATATAAAAGTATTCTGTACTTCTGTATGACAACTAATAAAGAAACTTGAAACTTGAAACTTAGAATGTAAAATGTATTTAGGTAAAATTGTTCATCTTTTGGAGTTGATCATTGATTAGTCCGCAGTAGGTTTAGATGCGTCCAAATAAACCATGAATAGGACTCATTTACCTGTATTCCATCATCATTTAAAAAAAAATCAGATTGGGATTAGGTGGTTTATAATATTATTATAAACCACCTAATCCCAATCTGATTTAAAAATACAACCCGTTGAAAGAGCAGGTGCCCCGCTTTTCATCATCCCTTCAACATGAGAGTAGTAGGATATTAGAACGTAAGCGCATCAGCACAACGGACTCTCTTCCGTGTGACGAACAGGACAAAGGGCCCTCGACCTTTTGACCCAGAGCGGCCCACCACAATCAGCCTGCGCATACTCCACCAACCCCTCCCCATCGACGCACATACAGACACACCAGCCCTTAATACCACCACTTGTAAGCATAATGGATGGATACTCTGGGCCAGTGGTCCTCAGACACTTGGCACAACTCAGGAGCCACCTTGAAAATATTTATTGAAAGAGTCACATTACAAACACACACCAGGCCACTCATAGACGATTCACAGGCTATGAAAAAGCATGATCATGTACTGCATGCCGTGCCGGTAGGTTACTGAAACACATTACTGTTACCATGGCAACCTTAACTATTGATACATCACAAGCAGTGTATAATTATTGCCATGAATGATTTCCCCTGGCGATTCGCATGTCCCTGTAGTAGTAGCCTAGGCTACAGAGACAGACCATCAGTACAAAGTCCATTTTATGTAGTAAAGTCCATAACCATTAGGAATAGAGTAATGTAGGGTAGAGACAGCCGGATCACCGCAAAGTCCATAGCTGCTTTAGATTCTCTCTCCCCTAGGAGGGAGAACAGCAGGGGGAGACGCACGCACGCACGCACGCACGCACGCACGCACGCACGCACGCACGCACGCACGCACGCACGCACGCACACACACACACACACACACACACACACACACACACACACACACACACACACACACACACACACACACACACACACACAGAGGGAGAGAGAGGGGGTAGAGATGGAGAGAAACACATACAGAGGGAGATGAGGAAAGAGAGGCTGCAGAGACACACACACACACACACACACACACACACACACACACACACACACACACACACACACACACACACACACACACACAGAGGGAGAGAGAGGGGGTAGAGATGGAGAGAAACACATACAGAGGGAGATGAGGAAAGAGAGGCTGCAGAGACACACACACACACACCCACGCACGCACGCGCACACACACACACACACACACACACACACACACACACACACACATAGCCGCCTGGCCCTAAGAGCACCGGGAGCGGCTGCTCTCTCACTATTGAACTTGGGGGAGCAAGGTTATGATCTTGCTCCACCACTTTTTGATCATATGAAATATGATATATAATATAATATATATATAAATCTAACCATAACTACGTAATTTCAATCAAATTAATAATACGCAATGACACTTAATAACAAGTCTTTAAGTTTCCAAAGATTGCGAACCCCCCCCCCCCCCCTGCCCCATTATGGTTTGATCCAGTACCTCCCATCTCCAGCGCGTAGACCTTCAGCACACAGCGCTGCAGTCTGGCTGCACGGCTGCAGCGGGTAGGCTGTGAGTGTAAATCAAAGCCCACAGAGTGTGTCATAATATTGGTGATAGGCAGGCAGGCTTTTCCAGTAAGTTGTTCAAATAAAAGGATTATGTTAGACATAAGTTACTATTGAGTGGTAGTAGAACTTCTACGGACTACGGTTCTACCACGCAATACAATAAAAGTGTTTCACGGTCCCGAATTGCGATCTGGTCATACGGTTTCCTCGAATAAATAATAATAACGTTTCCCTCTCTGGTTGGCGTTAGCTTTAGTGCTAGCCGCTAGCTAACGTTATCTAGATATGTGGTGTGAGGCACTGTGAGCTGGATGACGTTGACTTCATTTGCAAACGTTAACGCTATCTATATGGCAGACGAGCAGGGCCGTATTAACGACGGCCGCGGCCCGTGGGCCTATAGTGACGAGGGGCCTCCATTTTTATGCATACAGAGAGAGAGAGAGAGGGGGGAGGGAGACACTTGAGAGAGAGAACTTCTGGTTTACTGAATATTAGTCGTAAATGGTTAGCAGGGAAGAACTTGACGTCGTGGCCCCTCAGAAGGGGCAGCTGGGTTGTGTTTTTCAGAAGTCAGTAGGCGGCGTCACTGGGTGACAAGCATAGCACGTCTTTGAATGTCCTGTAACCTACTTTTCATACAGCTGCTCACATGCACACCCTACACCGCCTCCCCCCCCCTCTCTCTCTCTCTCTCTCTCTCTCTCTCTCTCTCTCTCCCCCTCTTAGATTAGATTAGATTCAAATGTATCGTCATTATACAGCACAAATAGAGTACAACGAAAAAAGAGGTTTGGCATCCAACCAGAGTGCGTAAAGTGTAATGGTAATATACAATGTACACTACAGGTTATTAAACTGGGTATAATATATATACATTGGTACTACTACTCTCTCTCGCTCTCTCTCTCTCTCACTCTCCCACTCACTCTCTCTCTCTCACTCTCCCACTCACTCTCTCCGCCTCTTGTTCCCCAGGTGGTGTCCAACGTGCTGATCTTCTCGTGCTCCAACATGGTGGGGGTGTGCACCCACTACCCGGCCGAGGGCTCCCAGCGGCAGGCCTTCCAGGAGACCAGGGAGTGCATCCAGGCTCGCCTCCACTCCCAGAGAGAGAACCAGCAGCAGGTGAGAGAGAGGGGGAGGTCGAGACGGTCCGCCTGTTCACCGAGGAGCAGGGTTAAGTTCACGTTTACATTACTTTGATCCAAAGCGACTTACAAGCTCCGTACAATGAGTCAGCAGGAAGGGTCAGTAAGATTTAGGACTAAGGATTTATACTTTTTTTATCCACTTTTTCTCCCTATTTTCAATTTTTCTCCCATCCCAATTTCGTATTATTAAATTTTTCCCTCTCCTGTCTTGAACGTTGCTGGACTATGCCTCCCACTGGTCGGTTGTAGTGAGGATAAAAGCCTTGCATCAGCCTTGTCCCCTCCGGTACACGAGGAGGCAGCCTGTCGCATCTTTTCACCGCAGCAGCTCGAACTCTCAGTGGCGAGGAGTAACGCGTGGGAGGCTCACGCTGCCCCCGCTACTTCCTGCTTCGGCCGCACCGGCGTCACCAAACCGACCTGTAGTAGTCGCTGTCCACAACGTCCAATCCTCACCCACCGGCTTTCCCACCCTCTAACACTTGCCAATTGTGTTAGTATGAGCGACCGGCCAGCCGGTAGCAATGCCGAGAGCTGGGCTCAAACCCAGCGTATCCTGCGTTAGAGGCGAGCGCCTTGCCCACTGCGCCAATCAGCCGCCCAGGACTAAGGATTTGTATAGTCGACTTTGATTGGCCAAAATGTGCCGGCCCCCCGAATGCAATTATAATTTTTTTTGGGATCATTCCATTTGGGCTGTGGGGGTGCTTAATGTCTGAAGGAGTCGACGGAAGGCTTCTTGTCCTCTGCGAAAAGCATGCAATTGGTCCACTGATGGATACATCTTGATATTTGTCTAGTCTAGTGTGTTCATTAGATGGGGGAAATCCTTTTTCAGTGCCTCTGTGCCCGTTTTCTTAGGCAGTTAGCCCCGCTGGTATGCGCACCATTAGTGTTAGCCACGCTTCTAGGCCTCTTTGCTTTTGGAAAGAATGATACAAAAAAATATATATATATATCTTTATTAGGGCGGCTACGTGGCGTAGTGGGCAAGGCGCTCGCCACAAAATGATGGAGACGCTTAGGGGGTGGGAAACTGATGGGTGGGGATCGGGCGTTGTGGACAGCGACTCCTACAGGTTGGTTGGTGCGCCTGCACAGTAGAATCAGGAAGTGTCGGGGGCAGCGTGAGCCTCCCACGCGTTACTCCTCGCCACTGAGAGATCGAGCTGCGCAGGTGAAAAGATGCGACTGCTGTTACCTCAAGTACCGGAGGGGACTTGTGCTATGTATGACTTAGTCCACATTGCAGCCGGCTTGTGGGAGGCAAGAAACAG
Organism: Notolepis coatsorum; assembly: GCF_963971535.1. Taxonomy (NCBI): domain Eukaryota; kingdom Metazoa; phylum Chordata; class Actinopteri; order Aulopiformes; family Paralepididae; genus Notolepis; species Notolepis coatsorum. The sequence continues at coordinate 179,714,403 of NC_140167.1, forward strand.
CGTCCGTGACAGGGGAGGGTTGAATTGGATGATACGAAATTGGGATGGGAGAAAAATATAGAAAATGGGAGAAAAAGTGGATAAAAAAAAATATATATATATCTTAATTTTTTTTTGCATTCAACTAAGAGGTTGGCAGTCGACTGCGGCTCCTTTCGATCGATTAGTAGACTATTCAACTAGTCGAGGTCAGCCCTAATAAGATTGTTCGTCAAACAGTGTCAAACTTGTGCTACAGAGGGCGCTCCAGTAGCACACCATGTACCGCGCTGCGTCGCGGATCGGCTGACCCGAGTTCGATTTCCGAACCCGCCGCTATTTGCCGAATGTCTTCCCCTGCTCTCTCTCCCGTTTCACCCTCACTGCATCTGTCGGTCATGTCTGACCAGGAAAAAGCGATAAACGCTAAAAAATTTATCTTAAAAAAATTATTTTGCGCTACAGTCTTGAGTGGATAGTAGTAAAGACATATTAGCATAGTAGCATAAGTATTTATAATATATATATTTTTTCAGATATTTATGGGAGTAGGAAAATCTGAACATCAAGGACAGGTGGTTAATAAAGAGGTTAGCAGTGCGGTCAAGGTTGAGGGGCTGACCAGTTCAACCCGCCTGTGATGCAGGTTCTGTGGTTTGTTTATAAAAAAAATTATCGTTGAAATATTTTATCCAGATGAATATTAGTTGGGTGTGCAATTAAAACCAGCCACCAGAACAAATGCTGGTTGACTTTGACTGTTGCTTGTAAGTTAGTCTTACTTTGGTAAGTAACCAACTATCTCCTTTAGGTTGCCTGATGGTTGTTTTTTATCTGGCAGTGGTTTCATGTCATTTTAAGGGATGTGATTTATTGGATCCACATTAGGTAATGCTCTACCTCTGTGTAGTGTGTACCATTTCCACCTACATCTACACAAGTTCATAAACAGTCACTCACTAAGGCTGAGCCCGAATGTTCGAACGTTTGTTCGTTACGTTAACATTCGAATTCTAAATCAAAATTTGAATTTTTTATTTTTAATAAAAAAATATATATATTTTATATTTATTTTATGTGTCTATTCATTCTGTTTAAACCAATGGGGTTTTTCTTCACAGTTGCAGATAAAGATTAGGCTACACACTAATATTATAGTATTAAAAAAAACTGCTAAGTTATATTCATTAAAGAAAGTTGATTTAATAAAAAAGAAAGACTCTAAAGATTAATCACTTTATTCAAATTGAGGATTTAGTTTGAGGATATTTATAAAAAACGTTTTTTTTTTTTTTTTTTTTTATTTTAAAAAAAAAACATTCGTTCGAAAAACGCTGACGAAGTTCGAATCCCAAAAACAGGCTTCGGGGACAGCCTTATCACTCACTAATATTTGCCCCTCTGGCAAATCCATAGTTTCCATCGCTCAGTTTTGGTTTGAACATGTTTAACCTTTATTTACCCAGGGTAGGTTCGCTGAGCACAGATGCTCTTTTTCAGCTACGCCCTGCTTCACATTCACACAGTTCCATTCATACCTGGGAGCTGCCCAGTACAACCACAGTCTGACACTATTGGCCACTGAGCAACTTCACTGGAGCAGTTGGGGGTTAAGTGCCTTGCTCAAGGGCACTTCAGCGGCAGATTTTTCCTGCCGGTCCCGGGCATCGAACCGGCGACCTTCCGGTCACAAACCCGCTTCTCTAACCATTAGGCCACCGCTGCCCCCCAAAGGTTGTTCCTTCTTCTGCTTAACCCTCTCACTACCACACTACCAAAGGGTTAACCTTTCACTACCACACTACAGACGGAACCGTATGCCTATAATGTATGAAATTGTTGATACACTTTGGTCTCATCTTGTAAGCTCGTCGTCGCTGTAAATGAGGGTAACCTCGGCGTCTTACGAGTTGAAATAAAGGTTTGAAATTAAATGAAATGCTACATTTGATGGTATATTACAGCGCTTGTCTTTAGCTCCGGCGCCAGCCTCAGTCCTCTCCTCAGCTGTGTCACAGAGTATCACCCTGTAGCAGCACTCCCCCCCCCCCCCTCCCCCACTGTGACATCATCAAGGGCTGGCCCACAACCTCGTCATTCCGTGGTGACATCGCTCTGCGGTGTCACCGGGGGCGTGGGCGGACGTGGCCCAGGAGACGGATTGATGAGTGCGGGGGCAGACGATATGGCAGTGAACTTAATTACCCCTGCACCACCGCCGCTGAGAGACATTCAGAGCTCGGCACCTCTCTCTCTCTCTCTCTCTCTCTCTCTCTCTCGCTCTCTCCTGTTTTTTTTCACCCACCTTTTTGTTGCTATTCCCCCCCCCCCCCCCCCCCCTTCCTCATGCTCATCCTCTTCCTCGTTGTCTTTCCACAGGAACGCCTCCTCCTCTCGGTGCTTCCCCGGCACGTTGCCATGGAGATGAAAGCCGACATTAACACCAAGCAGGAGGACATGATGTTTCACAAGATCTACATCCAGAAGCACGACAACGTCAGGTATAGGGGCCGTCCCATGCAGGCAGGAGGGGGTATCTTCACTCCCGTCCTGGATACAAACAATAGAATCAATAGAAAATGTATTCCCCCCCCCCTACACACAATATCACTTCCCCACAGTTGACCTCAAGGACGTTTAGATGTGATGCTGGTGAGTAGGAACACACTGTCCATACAGGACATACAGTACAAAGACATTATACAGTTCAAGAGCAGCTGCTGGAACACGGTGCCCCACCCTCCTCGTTCTCCGCTTCGCAGTTTGACATCGGCTCCCCGCTATTCGACCTCCGGTTTCCCGCGACGTCTCTTGTGAATACACTGAGTGGAGCTCAGCGAGGAGACTATTTGTGGTCCACCTCAGTTTTTCAGATTCAGATTCAGATTCCTTTATTGTCACTTATTACAGTACTTTACAGCAAGAACAGTGAAATTCTATTTATTGTGGTCCCTCAACCATAGCAGCTTCTTTAATAAGATAGATTCTTAATAATAAAATAAGATAAAAACACAATAAATTTAGCATAGAATAAAATAAGATGACTAAAATAAAGATTACTATATAGTTTCAAGTTTCAAGTTTGTTTATTATTTGTCACAATAAAATACAGAATACGTTACGATGAAATGCTTGTTTCTGTATGAGCCCCCGAGAGTGTGCTTCATACAGTAAAAAAGTTATTAGAAGTAGGTAAAAAGTAAGTAAAGGAACGTTCAATATACATATAATATACAATACAGAGTAAAATGGGTAACAGTGAGGTACAATGCAAAAATGAGGTACAACACACACACACACACACACACACACACACACACACACACACACACACACACACACACACACACACACACACACACACACACACACACACACACACACACACACACACACACACACACACACACACACACACACACACACACACACACACACACACACACACACACACACACACACACACACACACACACACACACACACACACACACCTCTTCCCTTTACATTTTATATTTAGCTGACGCTTTTATCCAAAGCGACTTACAAGTTCTGTACAACAAATCAGCAGGAAAGGTACAACTCTTTCAGCTGAGTAACAATGTTCACCAAACAGTGTTTAAACTTGGGTGTTGCAGTCTTGAGTGCATAGTAGTAAAGACATATTATTAGCAATAGTAGGCAGTAGTATTAGGCAAGGAAGATTATTTAGTGGCAGAGTGCATAATAGTAAAAGACAGTATGAAGGTTATTTTCTTCATTTCAGATATTGATTGAAGAAGTGTGTTTTTAGTTGACGACGGAAAATTGGTCGAGTCCCGGCTGTCCTAACTGTGGTGGGAAGTTCATTCCACCATTGTGGAGCAATTTCAGTGGATATCTCTCTCTTCCTCTGTCTGGAAGACATTCACAATCACATGGATGCTTTGCATTGCATAGTATTGACATTTTGTGAATCCTTTTGTTTTCAGAGTGACACAAGATTGCGGCATACTGGTGCAAGCTTATTTTGCACACGTTCATTTAGTTTGACAGTTATTGAGTAAATGAGTTTGAGTGATGTCATGGACATTTAATCATTGTATTGTGTTAATTACAGCACCATGAAAGGATGTAGATGAAAAAATAGCAATACCTTGTCTCATAGGGACTGCTACCTTATCGTTTCATTGAGCTGTAATTAACACAACAAAAGGTTTCAACAAAAGCCACGTACAGTGATATTTTTTCTTGTGTTCTGTACAGAAACAAAACAAAACAAGATATATTCAACGTTTTAAAAAAAGGGTTTCCTGCTTTGACAGAGTAACATGATGATGTACAGTACAGTACTATTAAAGACACATGGTCCGTCTCATAGAGTTTCGGAATTAAACATGAGTCAAGGACAAAGTGTGAAAGCTGGCGCTGTCTCTGGATGCTCAGGATAGTTGTTGCCTGAGCTTGACCGTTCATAATGTCATGATAAGGTACGCATGTGAAATACTCCAATACTTACCTCCTGAGGCTGTTGGTTCAGTGAGTAAGTCTATACGTTAGTCCAATGAACGAGATCTCTAGAAAATTAATGGCCGGATTGCCATGGAATTTGCTGTGCACATTCATGAGCCCAAGAGGAAGAGACCTATTGATTTTGCTGACCCCATGACCTTTCCTCTAGCGCCACCATCAGGCCAAATTTGTCAGATGAGCGATTTCCCGATTTTGAATCGATCTTCATTTGAATGAGCGATTATCGATTCATAATCCCAAGATCGATCTTAAAAAATATTATATATAAGGCGGCTGGGTGGCGCAGCGGACATTGCGCTCGTCACCAACGCAAGAAACACCGGGTTCGAATCCGGCTGTCGGCGTTGCCTCCGGCTTGGGCTGGCTGTCATACTGACTCAATTGGCAGAGTCAGCGGGTGGAAGTCGATGGGTGGTAATCTGGACGTTGTGGACAGCGACTCCTACAGGTCGTTTGGGGGACGCCTGCACAGCAGAGACAGGAAATGGCGGGGGTAGTGTGAGCCTCCCACACGTTACACCTCGCCAATGAGAGTCCGCGCTGGCAGGTGAAAAGATGTGACAGGCTGCCTCCTCGTGTACCGGAGGGGACACGTGATGCAAGGCTTCTATCCTCCCTACAACCGACCAGTGGGGGGCATATGCGAGCAACGTTCAAGACAGGGGAGGGGAAAATTGGAAACAGCGAAATTGGGATGGGAGAAAAATTGAAAATAAGGATAATATAATATTATTATTATTACCATTATTATTATTGGAAATACAACAAATCTACGAAACCACTTACTCAGACATCACTCAGACGTGACGTATGCAAAAGCCAATGTTCCAATAAAAAGTACATTCATGTCAATTCTTAATGTAAACTTAATGTTAGAGGGTTCCTTGAACCATTGAATCGGATTTAATCGGAAATCGAATCGAATCGGGACCTTGTGAATCGGAATCGAATCGTTTTGGGAAATCACTGGTGATACCCAGCCCTACTTCTGACCCGTTTGTCGTACGCTCACACACTTTGTTGTGGATATTCATGACACCAAGAGGAACACACCTATTCACTTTGTTCACCCCATGACCTCTCCTCTAGTTTCATCAGACTAAATCGAACACACACACACACACAAACAATGTCCAACCCCCCCCCACCTAACCCCCTCCAATGTACAGTTTCTTCCCCCTCAAATGTATATATTCTTTTAGAAACTATTGTCTGTAAATAAACAGTACTGTATATTTGTATATCTTGTATGCCATAAATGTCTGGATGTAACAGTACTGTAATATCTGTATGTGTGAGGGCTGTGGGTGTGTGTGTGTGTGGGTCATGAGCAGATAATAGGGACTCTTAAAGTTATACATAAAACGAATAACCACTAACTGCTTATGCAGACGTTTTAGGAGAAGGGGGAAAATAAACAACACAAAACAACCTTTACAGGTGGAAGCCTCAAAGTGAGTATTCAAGAAAATAAGTAATGTCCAAAAAAACAGGACGACACTCATTAACACTATTGGGACCGGCCATGTATAAATACGTGTTTCGAATCCATGCGTTGTGGACCAGAGGCATGTATATAGCCGTGGCAAGTTGTTATTGTTTTATTCCATATTAACACTTTGATCGCCATGGTTAAATTCATAATCTACCATCCCTAGCCAGCTCTAAATCAAATCAAATCAAATCAAATTTATTTATAGGGCCCGACAACACACGTTAATGTCCCCATGGGCCGTACAGGTCTTCTTTAAACAAGTCAAGAAGACAACATAACAATAAGTCAAGAACAGAACAAGAACACCATAAGGTCCAAACATTTTTTAGATGAATGCAAATAAATGAAAGAATGCAAGCACTCCCAGACATACCCCACGCGAAGGTAAGGAAAAACTCACTAAAACCTAACAATAGGGAAAAAAGCTCCACAGGCAGTGTGGAGGAGAGAAACCTTAGAAGGGCCATTCAAGGGGGGATCTCCCTTCTTAGATGTTGGTGATAGTAGTGTTGCAGACGGACAGTTGGTAAGCATGCACTCATGTGTGTGGTGAAACACAGATGAGTGCATGCAATAGCAACTGTAAATTTTGAAAAATTAAAGATAGAGCTAATAGCGATAGCAACTGAACATTTTGAAAGATTAAAGATAGAGTTGATAGCGGATCTATTTGAGGCACAGGGGCGGCGCAAAGAGGGTCACGTCCTCCCCGTCTTAGTCACGGGACATTCAACACTCCGGTCGTTGCTCAGGGACAGCCGGAGACAGGGAGATAGGAGGTGGCGCAGAGAGGGTCGCGAACTCCCCGACATCATCGCGGGACATCCGGCACTCCGGTCACCACTACGAGACCTCCGGAGACAGGGGGGCACGCAGAGGGGGTCGCAATCTCCCGGCCTTCGTCACGGGACGTCCAACACTCCGGTCAACACTCCAGGACAGCAAGTCATAGGAAGACAGGGAGACGGGACAGGCGTTAGACAGCTCATGAGATTGTAGTAGGCGGACATAGCAATAGATACAAGTGGTAGGCATATATGTGAATGGAGTAGATATATGAAGTAAGCGTATTATGTGAATAGAATAGAAGTACTTAACCCAGCAATGAAACCGCGTTGACTGTTAATCTGTTAACAGTCTGTTAATCAGTTGACAGGACCACAGACAGACGGCGGTGAATAACTGATCCAAGGCCTCGGAGGTGCATGTAGAGCAGTCACTACAAGCTTGGCCAAGACCCCGAGGCATCCATCACCTTAGTCAGCGCCAGGAGACGGGTACTCAGAGAGAAGGGGGAGGGAGGGGGGGGGGGGGGAGGGAGGGGGGGGGGGAATTTGTCTATGGAGAAGTTCCCCTTCTTTGCAGGGCTATAACCTTTTAAATTCTATTGCTAAATTGACATTATTATGGCCCATTAGATGTCCTATATATATTGTTCAGGGTGTAGCAACGTTATACTTTTTCATTCACATATTCATACTAAAATATGGTCTAAAGTATACGTATGTTTTTATCGTTTTCTGCAGCTTTCTCCAGAACTTGATTTATAGCCCCAAATGCATTATATTGATGATCAAATACAGTTTGGTAGCGATCGGTGCCAGATAAAAAATTTCAACTGGAGGTACTTCTAGAAGTTACTACGTATCATCTGATGTTGACCGGATGGGCGGGGGGTCGTTTATAATTCCGTGGGCAACGTTATATCATTCACCTAGTGTGGGTCATATGATCATCAGAGCAGTTTATATGGAACACGTTAGAAAATAACGCTGGATCTTACCGTATTTTCCTCGCGCCGTTGGACGATCAGCTTGGAGTAGACAGTTTTCGATTATGGGATGTTGATCTAGATCAGTGGTCACCAACCCGTCGATCTTGATCGACTGGTCGATCTTTGAGACTGTCCCTGTAGATCTTTCCATGACATCTTTTTTTTTTTTTTTTATCTTACCCTGAGAGTCCACATTACAGTTCTCCTTTTGTTTTGATGTGAAAAGTGATGCTGCACTTAGCACTGACTGAGAAAGTACACATACAGTTCTACTTTTGTTTTGATGTGAAAATGATGCTGCACTTAGCACTGACTGCACTTAGCACTGACTGCACTTAGCACTGACTGAGAAAGTACACATTACAGTTCTACTTTTGTTTTGATGTGAAAATGATGCTGTACTTAGCACTGACTGCACTTAGCACTGACTGATAAAGTACACATTACAGTTCTACTTTTGTTTTGATGTGAAAAGTGATGCTGCACTTAGCACTGACTGAGAAAGTACACATTACAGTTCTACTTTATAAAATGCTAATTGTAAATATGTTTGTCAATGTTAATAATATGAGAAAGTCCACATTACAGTTCTACTTTTGTTCTGATGTGAAAAGTGATGCTGCACTTAGCACTGACTGCACTTAGCACTGACTGAGAAAGTACACATTACAGTTCTACTTTATAAAATGCTAATTGTAAATATGTTTGTCAATGTTAATAATATGAGAAAGTCCACATTACAGTTCTACTTTTGTTTTGATGTGAAAAGTGATGCTGCATAAGATGACTGCACTTAGCACTGACTGAGAAAGTACATAATAGTTCTACTTTGACGTTTTAATGTTGGACCAAAGCATTGCATGTAATTAGAATACAGGCAAATAAAAGTAATTTAGTTTAAAGTACAATCTTGGCTGTCTTTTCTCTCTCAACGCTTCAATAGGTAGATCTTGCCTTCACCAAAAAAAAAAAGGTGATCTTGGGCTTAAAAAGGTTGGTGACCACTGATCTAGATGAACCATTTCCAGGTTGTATAATACTATATACGTCCAAATAACGTTGTTTATTGAGTTAGGGCGAGCGATTGATTATCCAGTGTGTCGAGATGGAGTCCGGCTAACGATCGCGAGTGCCCGGACGAAATATGGATGAGCACTTCCTGTTTGGCGCGTCACTTCCTGTTGGCCGATCTGCCGATCGGCCACCAGATGGCGCTCTTGAACCGTTAGAGAGTTGAGTGGAGATCAGCAGTATATCTCAGGTCCCCGGAGGAGAAATATGATTTCGATCACAGATTTTTGAAATATTGATATCAAAGACGTGTTACGGCGTCTTCGGCAGAATGAGCATGGCGGGCAATGACGAGTTACGGCGTTTCCGGCGATTAAAGTGTTAATAACCGGATCAAGATCCCCGATTGACTCCCCGATCGACTCTGCAGATCTACCCTCGGCAACATGCAATACCGGCCAGATCCTCTTAGGGGCGCCATCGCTCCACTGCAGTATCATTGTGGGCGAATGGATTTTTTATTTTTTTTACCTTTCAGTGGAGTATCATATTACTCTGATCCCAAGCGAACATCATGCACTGTGTATCACGTTTTGAAGTTGAGATTCCACCATGGAATAAGGGGATTTATCATCAACCAATGGACATATCGATCTACCAGATGCCGATCGATAACGGGGAAATGCTGCCGGGTATCACACGGGCTGACGGTAAGACATTTATCACCTAATTTATAGCCGGATCGGAGCTTGCTGTGCAACGCAAGCAATCGATCTGTGAATGTGGCTACTTACACGGACACTGTATTGGTAATCAATAATACTAATCGACATCCCCCGCCGCCCCCCTTTCATCCATAGATGCTCTGGAATAGTCCGGATCATAAGCAGTTTGTGTTATTTCATTAGCATATATAAAACCGAAATGCCGTTGAATATAACGTTAGTAGCTAGCCTTTAGCCCCATAACTAGCTTTCCAGAAAATAGATACGAAATCTGCGATAAAGCTTATATTCACGGCACTATAAAATAACAACCTACCGATGGATTTTTTTTCTTGAAGCCATTATGAAGGGACGGTTTATGCACTCAAGTGACAATGAGAATGGACAGATAGCAATACTATAAAGTATAGATATAGTTAAAACAAAACTCCAAACGCCAAAGTGTTAAAGAGGTATTGTAGAGAAAATAAATAAGCCACAAAGGCAACTCCTAAAAACAGAGTTTATATTGCAAACATAAAACAATAAACCTCCACCAAGGGAGTTTATGTGCAAAGGGCAGTTCCAAAAGAACAAAAGAAAACACTACCATAAAGGACTCAGCCTTTATAAAATAAAGTGTAAACTAAGCCAGTAGACGAAAACGAGTATAGCTACAAAAGAAGGCTAAATGCTGAATAGGGCAGCGCTACACTTAAATATAAGAAGCCTGACCAAAAGTATATGTAGCACTTGTGTCACTAACATTATACAACGGCATGCAAATTTCTCGATTCTGATTGGCTGAAACAGTCCATTTACACGTATGTATTGGGACCATTCTACGCTTCTGGTCCCAGGACCCGCCCACAACCGAATCACATCACATCACTCCGCCGGATCACAAGATGGCGGACAATAATCTTTAACAAATGGATATGTTGATAGCGCCATAACGACTAAATATAAAGCGATTCTGTCAAGGCGAATGTCTTAGTCCTTTAAACAATGTTGGATGATGTAATTGATGGGTCATGAGTCATTTTAGAACAAAAGAAAAATCGCGGATTGATTGATTGATTGATTATTTGCTAAATTTCTACTTCCTTCCCACTGACTGCAGCGTTCACTCTCACACTGTCCGACGCTGGCGTACCCACAAACACACACACACACACACACACACACACACACACCACACACACACACACACACACACACACACACACACACACACACACACACACACTCCTGTCTGCAACAGCGGGGGAGTCAGACTGAGAGAAGCAGCGCTGTTTTAAGTGAGCATGGTCTATTGAATTGATTGATTGGTTGATTGCTAATTTTATTACTGTACGCCTGGTTTCCAACTGGTTAAGTTTAGGCTAAAAAAAATAAATAAAAAAATAGGGCGAAGAAAACTTTTTTTTCTTATAGGGCAAAGAAAACTTTTTAATTTGTTTTACCTACTTTCTATAGAAGCATCTAAGAATGAAGTTCTATAGAAAGTAGGTCTGCATCCCCTTAACAATTGTGTGTATTGAGCCGTACTGTATTGTACCCATTCTGCATCTGGTAATACAATTTTCAATCAATCAATCAATCATTCCAATAACCACTAACTTCATAATTAAAAACTAAAGAAAAGTTGGATGTGTTAGTTGGTTGGATGTCTTAGTTGAAAGGCAGTTGGATGTGTTAGTTGGTTCGATGTCTTAGTTGAAAGGCAGTTGGATGTGTTAGTTGGTTGGATGCCTTAGTTGAAAGGCAGTTGGATGTGTTAGTTCCAATAACACACAGTTGGATGTGTTAGTTGGTTGGATGCACTTCAAGCTGCTTCCAATAACACACAGTTGGATGTGTTAGTTGGTTGGATGCACTTCCGAGCTGCTTCCACATGGAGGCAACTTGTCTTTTTTGTAGTTGTGGGAACTACTTTTTCTGGCGGATGGTTTTTTCAATAAATCTTCGATTAATGTGTGTTTATTGTATAGCAATAAGGTTGGATGAATGTGGCAGTTGTATAAAAGCATTACATCACGCGCAGGAGTGGTTTGTGAACAATAAACCATGCCTAGGGGTGGTCGTTAGGCCCGAGGCCCAGCCGAGGGTCGTTAGACCCCCCTAGGCATGGTTTATTGTTCACAAATCACGACTGCAAGTGGTGTAATGCTTAAGTAACAGCTGTTCACCATGGGCACAGTTCTAGGTTCGAATGAGGAGAGGAGTAATATGCACAATTAAAAGAATAGTAGACCAGAGACAGAGTTAAAAGCGCGTTAGCTACAGTAATAATACATACAGACGTAAAGTACAAGTAATGGTTTGAAGTATCCCTTTTAGGTTCTTTCAGTAACCTTGCCTTTCGGGAGGGTTAGTTCGATATCAAGTCCTAGGTTGATTGGATCAACACATTGGGGTTGGTTCAGACGTCTCTGAACCAAAAGCTAGGTTCCAGGTTGGATATTGGATGTATCCTTTTATCAGTAAACTCTATATCAGTTTATCATTAGTAAACACTATATCAGTTTTATCATTTCAATAGGTAAATGTTTAAACATATTAATTTAAACCTTTAAGTGTGCAGGGAATGCAAATACCTTATTAGGTGAAATTACCCTTTAAACCATCTTTCTTTACAGGAGAACCATCAGTGATTCAGGTATAATCAATATGTCAATGGGATTCAAGTATCTTACTGGGTGAATTTACCCTTTAATTCTCCCTTCTTATAGGAGAATATCAGTACCCATATATCAAATTAAATCAAATCAAATACAAAATACAATATCAGAATAACAAAAGGTGAATGGGGTCAAAGCCCTTGGAAGTCCTTGTATTCTCGTTCAATCAGTTCAATCCTACCGGACTGTTGGTGTAACAGGAGTTGAGCAACAGGGGTATTCACATCAGGCTGGCATTAGCCTTGAGCTATATCAGAGGTTCCGGGGTTGGCTCGCCATCTGGTATCGGTCTGGCACACCGCCTCGTCCCGCGTGGGCACACGTGGTGATGGGTGGTCTGGAACTGCTCCCAGGGTGGAACGGGGTGCTGGTTGAGAATTGCAGGTTTCAGTCTATGTTGTTTAGTCCATTCAGTCTGTTCAGTGCTGTTTCAAGATGCCGAGGAAGAGAGAGAAGCTGATGAACCGCCCGCTTATATAGAGACCCAAATGTTCTAGAATGTGACCTCATACGGTGACATCACGAAGGTTCCATAACTTTCTATCATGACATCATACAGTGGTTCTAGAATGTTTTACGTTCTAGAAAGTTCTATTATGACATCACCACAAACATCGCAGAATGTTCTATGTTCCAGAAAGGTCTATTCACGACATCACCACAAACGTTCTAGAAGGTTCTATGTTCTAGAATGTTCTATTATGACATCATACTGTGACATCACAAATGTTCTTACATAATAGCATTAACTATTTATGTTCTTATTCAATGGCATTAACTATTTATGTCTCTATGACTAAATAGTTATGAATCTGAAACCTGGGTTACATATAGCCAGCACAAGGAAATGAAAAAGCAGTTGACACTGCGATCTCCAAACTTAAATAGACTCCACATGACCATAGGCACAGCTGCACTGCATCACGTGCAATCAAGCCCACACACCTGCCGACCCATGAGGCAATTAACCACAGGGAACAGGGATTGACAGCTATCCCTCACAGAGAGGTGAAATAAAGCAAAAATAGACAGCTGTCCCTCACAGAAAGGTGAAATAAGGCAAAAACCATGACAGTATGTCGTGTATGTCATAAATGTCATGATGAATTGAAAATGGGGGACCCTGATGTAAACAAGACAAAAGTCTTTCTCTGGTCTGCATCCCCTTAACAATTGTGTGTATTGAGCCATTCTGCAATCTGTTAATAAAATGTTCAATCAATCAATCAATCAATCATGTGCTGGTGTCTCCTATAGTCAGGTGGAAACTCAGACGCTGCCATATTGATAAAACGTCCTATTCTAGCCTTGTGCTCTGCTTTGAAGTGCCTCTGTAAATCCCCACAGGGAAAGTGTCAGGTCACATGATTTGACTCCCTTTGAAATATCTTTTCATCGCCATTCGTATGATTGTTATCAGGGATTTTGGCTTTTTCACCATGCTAAGCCCGAGAGTTCAACCTCAAAGGGCGTGGGGGAGGGTGGTCTATTTTGCTTGGAAAGCCGATGTTTTCACTGAAACAAAGACCACACGTTTAGTCCATTCATACTGAATAAACACACACACGCACGTACAGTATGTCTATGTGAGATATCAGTAATTCTAAAGTAAGCACACTGCAGTCTATATTAGATTAGATTCAAATGTATTGTACAGCACAAGTACAGTACAACAAAAAGAAGTTTGGCATCCGACCAGAGTGCAAATGTAACGGTAAAGTGCAACAGCAATATACAATGTACAGGTGATTAAACTGGGTATAAAATATATAAATTAGTACTACTGAGTATAGTGGTATAAAGACACTATAGTAGTAGTAAGTCATACTGGCCAGCATCGTAACTAATAAGAGTAGGTAAGAGATATGTACAGATATAAATATAGTATCTACAGATATGTAAAAAGGATTATATGCAGGTATGTACAGACATGTGAATAATAGATAATATATAGATATTGTAGTGGAGCCAAACCAGTGCTGCTTTAAGCCCTCTGTTCACCCTCCTCCATGTTTCCTCCCCTTCCTCTCCCCCTTACACCCCTCACCGCGTTATTTCTAAACCTAGCCGTATTTCTGGCAGACGCTCTCTGATTGGCACTGACTGACGCTCTCTGATTGGCCACTGACATGTTTGCCCAATCGCGTGACGAGCTGTGTCTTTGCCCATTTCCGCGTTGAACAGCCTGCAAACTACCTGGCGTTCTATCGCCATGCTCTAAGACAAACTCTAACCTTAACCAACTTCGAAAGAGTGCCTAAGCTTAACCGTCGAAAGAACTTGCCGTCACGCTCTAAGACAAACTCTAACCTTAACCAACTTCGAAAGAGTGCCTAAGCTTAACCAGTGTAGAAACAGGCGTCGGCCAATCAGAGAGTGTCTTGCCATAAATGCGGCTAGGTTTATAAATAACGCCCCCTCACCTGGTCGTCCCTCCCGCCCCCTTTTCCCTGAAAGCTTAAGAGGCAAACTCACAGAATGGGGGAGGGGCTGTCAACTCTGCTGAACTCCTGAATCTAAAATTATATTTGATAAAAAATAATGTTTTAACAATACATTTGTATCAAACCATGAAGATTTGACCATGCGCATGATTAACCTCTCCCCTTCCACCACAGAGGAGGAAAATTACACAGGAAGAAGACGTTTTATATTATTGGAGGAGGCTGCCCACCCAGTTGCCCTCCGGTTCGCCCCTTCAGTTTGCCCTCAACTCTGAAGACAGGAGGAAAGCGAGAGGGGAACATGGCATCAGAGAAGAAGGGCAATGAAGCCCAGGTTTCCGCTGACTCACGGGGCCGCAGGGTGGCAGACTGGCAGCCTCGGTTCAGCTTGGCCGGGTTCTGTCTCAGGCTGTGACCGGACCACTAATGGCCCGGCTGCGTCTATATTAAATGCGGCCCAAGAGTGCTTCCGCGTTTCTCTGATTTGCCACGACGCCCATGTGACCGCGGCGTATCGCGGCACGCGGAAGAGCGGCAGAGCGGAAATAGGCTGCTGCTCCGGCGAAAGAAAGACAAGCATTCTATTGCCATGCTCTGCGACAAACTCTAACCTTAACCAACTCCGAAAGAATGCCTAAACTTAACCGGCGAAAGAAAGACAGGCATTCTATTGCCATGCTCTGCGACAAACTCTAACCTTAACCAACTCCGAAAGAATGCCTAAACTTAACCGGCGAAAGAAAGACAGGCATTCTATTGCCATGCTCTAAGACAAACTCTAACCTTAACCAACTCCGAAAGAATGCCTAAACTTAACCGGCGAAAGAAAGACAGACGCTAGTTACGTTTATATAGAGAGGCGATAAATTAATTAAACGTAAAAAAAATAAAAAATAAAATTGAAGTGATTCAAACTTGTCACCAACTGACCGCAGGCTCCACAGCAAGCTGAGGAACGAGTTGAGCTAACCGTCGATGTTAAAACAGGGGGGATTACGAATGCATAATGCAGCGGCAACCTATGCGCCTCTGCCGCTCCGCTCTGCCGCGGGGCGTGCTAGGGCACTGTCACGTGGGCGTCATGGCCAATCAGAGAAACGCGGAAGCACTCTTGGGCTGCCTTTAATATATAAGCGGCCCGCGTGACAGGGGACCAGCCCAGGTCCGTCGGGGGAGCAAACGGTGGCTCTGGTAATTGGGGCCCCGCTGAGAGGGCCAACTCACAACAGGAAGAAGAACGAAAGCTCCCACTGCTAGAGAGAGAGAGAAGGAATGGGGAGAGAGAGGACGGCGTGAGTGAAGGAGAGGGCGCAACACTAGAGAGGAGGGGATTTGGTGTTGTATTGAACGTTAACTGTATCTGACTGAACCCCCCCCCCATCTGGCCTTCCTCAGGACCCAGTCTTCTTGGTCGGGGCAGATCACATCCCCCCCAGAGTCTGTTCTCTGGAAGAACATGGTGCCCCGTGGCTTTCAGCAATGGTGCCAAAATGTTCTGTAACTATGGCATTATGCAAGAGGGCCTTGGTGTGGATGTTTTGATGCTCCTGGCCCTCACTATGAGCAGTTAGAGTGATGTATCCTGGGAGATGACAGTGGCCTTGGTAGTGCTGTTGTTGCTGCAAGTGTCCTTGCCAACTTAACCTCGTAGCGCAGAGGGATTGAGGGTTGATGGTTTGAACACGGATGGAGTGAGGGAGACTGATTGCTCTTGATTGAAGTTTTGGACAAAGCTCACAGTGCAACGTTGGGTATCATGTATTAATAATTTAACGTGCAACTCAAAAACAGGCATAGGTCGGTACTAGTGTTGTCACGATACTGGAATTTCGACTTCGATACGATACCTTGAAAAGTATCGATACTTTCGATACTTTCAATACCAAAAAAAAAAAATTATAATAATTTTTTTTTATTATAATTTTTTTTATTTTTTTTTTAACAAATTTTGCTTTTGTTGCTGGTTGATTCTCCTCAGCTTCTCTCTGGTACTATACGAGAAGATAAATACACTTTTAAAACCCTTTGTTTATCTTTAGATCAGAGAGAGAGAGAGAGAAAGAGAGAGTGGCTGCTGGAGATTTTAGGTCTACTGAGCGCACCTTCCTAGTTATGACGAGAGAGAGAGAGAGAGAGAGAGAGAGAGAGAGAGAGAGAGAGAGAGAGAGAGAGATTTCTCCGGAGCTATGCTCGGAGCATTTATTAACGTTACGCGTGTACTGGTGTAGGATGGGCTCCGGCTCCGCTCGACCGAACGTTGGCAACGGGGTAGTTGTGTCGAGTTCATGCGTGTACTGGTGTAGTGGGCTCGGCTTGACGTTACTCCGTTTCCATGAAGTAATAGGTGGCCAGCTAGCTAGCATTAAGCTAACGGAGGAACGACAGCTAACGTTAGCTAATAATAGCGTTGTTTACAAACTGAAGACAGGGCTGCCTGCCCGGCTGTGAGGGGGAGGAGGAGAGAGAGAGAGAGAGAGAGAGATATTTCTCCGGAGCTATGCTTGGAGCATTTATTAACGTTACATAGCATAGCATAGCTCCGGAGAAATCTCTCTCTCTCTCTCTCTCTCTCTCTCTCTCTCTCTCTCTCTCTCTCTCTCTCTTCCCTCCTCCCCCTCACAGCCGGGCAGCGCAGCCCTGTCTTCAGTTTGTAAACAACGCTATTATTAGCTAACGTTAGCTGTCGTTCCTCCGTTAGCTTAATGCTAGCTAGCTGGCCACCTATTACTTCATGGAAACGGAGTAACGTCAAGCCGAGCCCACTACACCAGTACACGCATGAACTCGACACAACTACCCCGTTTCCAACGAGGAGGCTGCAGCAGCTTGTGTCTGTTGCTCTGAGCGAGGAGGAGGAGGAGGCGGAAGGGCATGGCTCTGGCAGCGCGTCTGTCTGTCAACAACTTGCGGGAGCAAGCCAGCTGGTACCGATACTGCAGAAAGTATCGGTACTTCTGGAAATGAGTATTGAAGCCGTTTTAAATATTCAGTATCGATATGTATCGATACTTCGATATTTTTGACAACACTAGTAGGTACAGATTGTAACAGCATGTTCTGCAGGGAAGCGCATCCTGCCCATGTGTGTTAAAGGCCTTTCTACTGACACAGTCCATCTCCTTGATAGCAGGCAGCACTGCAGCAAACAAGACAACACACACACACGTCAGCCTTTCTTCTAGTCATTATTGTTATTGTTAGTGTTATTATTGTCCTGAGTGTGAAGTCATGTCTATTATTATTATTGTATTGTGTGGTGTCATGTGTTGTTTTATATTTCATGTACATTTAAAAAAAAAAAAAAAAAAGATTTGATAAAAAAAAATATATATATATGTCAGCCTTTCTTAACTTTGGCTTGGGGTTGATATATCATCATACCATATCATATCATATCATGTGGTCACTATTTTGACATGGAAGAACTACTGCCAGTGTAGCAGTTTACCTTTCAGTAGCCGCTGTGAAAGAAAGCTGTGCAGCTTTTACCTATAAAGGAATGTTGTTTTGTGCACTATATTAAAGACTAGAGGAGCCTGCGATGTCTGCCAAGCTCAATATGGAAGGGATTGATTCTGGTTTGGAACCTCTGCTCCTGTGTGTTCTGCGTGGCGAGGCAGAGGGCCAGGCGCACTGTTGACATGGACGCTGAGAGGAGAGGCCATTGATCCACTGTGACGGGCAGCCTGACACTGACACATATGGTTTAAAACATGACAGAGACAAACGGAAGGGGCGGCTGGCTGGCAGAGACATATAAATGACCAGTGGACTATGTGCTATGTGTTCAGAGGAGCACCATGGAGAGAGAGAGAGAGAGAGAGAGAGAGAGAGAGAGAGAGAGAGAGAGAGAGAGAGAGAGAGAGAGAGAGAGAGAGAGAGAGAGAGAGAGAGGGAGGGAGGAAAAATAGAAGGGTAGATATTTTGAGTGAGAGAGACAGAGAGAGAGAGAGAGAGAGAGAGCAGGGAGGAAAAATAGAAGGGTAGAGATTGTGAGTGAGAGACAGAGACAGAGACAGACAGAGAGAGAGCCGAGGGGAAAATAGAAGGGAAGAGAGAGAGTGTGGGAGAGAGAGAATGAGGAGAGAGAGATGAAGACTTTTAGGGAGACAGAGAGAGAGGGTGGAGAAGCAGAAAGAGCTTGGGAGAGATAAACAGACAGACAAGACAGTTAAATGGATAAATGGACTGCATTTATTTAGTGCTTTTATCCAAAGCACTTTACAACTTGTGCTTCACATTCACTCGTTCACTCACACAATCACACAGCAACAGTGGAGGCGACCATGCAAGGTGCCAACCTGCTCATCGGGAGCAGTTAGGGGTTGTGTGTCTCTTTGACACGTCTCCAGGAGAAGCCCGGAATCTAACAGTGAACCCTCCAACTCTACCTCTTGAGCCACAGCTGTCGTCCCTCAGTTAAGTTGAGAGAGGGAGGAAGGGGTTTGGCGGAAGGAGGGTGTGAGGTAGGGAGGGGTTTAGAGGTTTGGTGGAGGGAGGGAGGGATGGAGGAGGGGGGGTATGCATGGCTGAGCTGAGCCGACTGTCAACGGAGCTGAGGGGTTAAGCGTCCGGCAGATGAAAGGCGGTGGCTTGGTGGCAGTGCCAGAGGTGGGTTGGAGTGGGTCAGAGGGGCAGGCCAACGCCAGCACAGCACTACTCTGATTCAGCAGAGAGCTGACCCAGAACGGGTTCTGGAGAACATGGCTGTGTAAGCAGGAAGTCGGACTGTTCTCTGTTGCCTCTTTCTCTGTGTGTGTGTGTGTGTGTGTGTGTGTGTGTGTGTGTGTGTGTGTGTGTGTGTGTGTATGTCTCTCTCTCTCTCTCTCTCTCTCTCTCTCTCTCTCTCTCTCTCTCTCTCTTCTCTCTCTCTCTCTCTCTCTCTCTCTCTCTCTCTCTCTCACTCGCTTTCACTCTTGGGGCATTCTTTCCCCAGGGGGATACTGTGTGTGTGTGTGTGTGTGTGTGTGTGTGTGTGTGTGTGTGTGTGTGTGTGTGTGTGTGTGTGTGTGTGTGTGTGTGTGTGTGTGTGTGTGTGTGTGTGTGTGTGTGTGTGTGTGTGTGTGTGTGTGTGTGTGTGTGTGTGTGTGTGTGTGTGTGTGTGTGTGTGTGTGTGTGTGTGTGTGTGTGTGTGTGTGTGTGTGTGTGTGTGTGTGTGTGTGTGTGTGTGTGTGTGTGTGTGTGTGTGTGTGTGTGTGTGTGTGTGTGTGTGTGTGTGTGTGTGTGTGTGTGTGTGTGTGTGTGTGTGTGTGTGTGTGTGTGTGTGTGTGTGTGTGTGTGTGTGTGTGTGTGTGTGTGTGTGTGTGTGTGTGTGTGTGTGTGTGTGTGTGTGTGTGTGTGTGTGTGTGTGTGTGTGTGTGTGTGTGTGTGTGTCAGTTACTGTCATGGTCTTTAGGGACTATCAAGTGAGTGCTGATGTACTGTACGCTCCAGCCTCCCTTACAGCTTAATTTAACATAATGCTGTTTTTACCCTCCTGGTTTCAGTCCCAAGGCGTCCTCTTGCTCCTCTCCTCAGAGCTCAGTAACCCTTACACCGGTTCCTGACAGGGAGCGAGCGAGCGAACTAGAGACGAAATCGCGCGCGACACTGTCCTGATATGAGGCGGCGCGTGTCCGAGTGTGCCTGTGTGTGTGTGTGTGTTACCTGGAAGCACACGTGGGGGGGGCCTGCGATTCTTGACCAATAAAAAGTGTTTAGGGGCGGGACTCGGCAGCGTAATCGCTCAACTAGAGACACAGCGAGCGAATATCTGAGGGGTGGACGACATCGCTGCTCAGTTCGCTGTCGCTCGCGGCAGGTCAGGATAGTCTGATTGAAACGAATACATTTTAATCATTTTCGCAATCACGCTCGCTCGCATCGCTCCCTGTCAGGAAGGGGTGTTAGGCTGTGATCACAATAGACACCTTTTTCTCGTGCTCAAACGCGAGGCACGGCAGTGTGCATAGAGAAATGAAAGTGCACGGGGCGCAACAAGCGATACCACTGATTACCGTTGCTACCGCAGCTAACGTTACATACGTTTCATAAATTGCTACTCAGAGCCCTCCAGGCGTTGCGGTTCATATCTCTGTTCAAAATGAGCTTCATTCACCTCCATTATCGATCGGTTTGTTTTGCTGTCAATTTCTCTACAGATACCTCAGATTTGTCACAAAGGAACATAGAACTGATATTTTTTTTTTTTAAACTTTATTTTTTAGCGTTTATCGCTTTCCTGGTCAAGCATGACCGACAGTTGCAGGGTGAAACGGGAGAGAGAGCAGGGGGAGACATTCGGCAAATGACGGCGGGTCCGGGAATCGAACTCGGAGTCAACCAGATCCGTGACGCAGCACGGAGTCCCGCGCGAGCGCGGTAACATGGTGTGCTACTGGAGCACCCCATAGAACTGATATTACCATTAATCAGATTATTAAACATATCTTTTTTATCCTCAGGCACAACAACAAGTCAAACATTAGGATCATAGACATCTCTCCGGAGGCCAGGCTTTGATCTATTCACGTACAGTAGCTGGCTGGCTGCGTGGTTAAGAGTTTTTAACTCATGTCGTTCATATCATAATTTTTTCTCCTCCGAGCAGTCCTGTGTCTCTGTTTCTTTGAGGTTCAAAGGAGGACAAGGCCACCACAGCACAACAGTTCGCTAACACACAACTTCGCGTAGCCCTGCAGATGCAAAACGCAAGATGAGGGGTTTGGATTATTTTTGGCTGCTGGCGTGGCGTGGTGGTGGTCGAGACCCCCTCCCCCCCGCCTCTGCAACCACATCTCCCCCAGCTGGCCCAGTGTGGGTTTCCATCAGAGCTGTCTCTCGCCCATGTCTCCCCTGCTCTGTCTCCCTCTCAACCTCCCTGTGATCTTTAGTGAAAAACCGTACCTGCGCGGCGTGTAGTGGACTACCCACTCTCCTTTTTAAAAAGCAATGATGTCCAAATGATGTCCGACAATCAGCTTTCATACTCCCTTCTGTGATCACAGAGGGGAAAAAATTAATACGTTGGATGTGATTGCGATGAGTCATCGGCACCCGGGGACACGGCGCCTGTTGTTTTCCATTTTTCGGCGGCCATGTTATCAGGTCAGAGCAGCCAGCAACTCGTCGCCCTAGAGATTCGGCGGCAAGCCTTATTTCCTGAGACGTGAGACCTGAAATAGACATAAAAAATGCGGTGTTGATCACGTGGACAGTGTGGACACCGGCATGCGGGCTGTGTGGACGTAACGTTAAAGGAACACACCGACATTTGGGGAAATTAGCGTATCGTCTTCTCCAGAGAGAGACGAGAAGATAGATACCAGTTTCCTCTCTGTGCGTTCAGTAGAAAAAGCTATCTGTTAGCCTAGCTTAGCACAATGAATGGAAGCGGACATGGCCGGTTAGCCTAGGCATTGTCCAACTAACACCTCTCCCGAAGGCTAACCCGCCACTGTCCGGTCCCATTCATTGTGCTAAGCTAGGCTAACGTGCAGCCAGATAGCTTTCTACTGAACGCACAGAGAGGAAACTGGTATCTATCTTCTCGTCTCTCTCTGGAGAAGACGATAAGCAAATTTCCCAACATGTTGGCGTGTTCCTTTAAGCTTCTTCGCAGCTCACCGCCCAACCCCCGGTAACGTCGGCTCCCAGGAGCCTGCCTAGCTCGCGCACTGCTGCAGCCATATAGCGGCGATGGTGGCAGTCCATTAGCATCGGGCTGCCCGTGGATTATCTTATTGGCTATAAATAGCCTTGGTGTCATGGCACCCTGCTCCCTGACCAGAAGCTCGTAAATCTAGCCTTTTCGAGCTGTTTTGTATTCCTGGCTCCTGAAAGTGGAGGTTGGGTTGGTGTAGGAGCACTGGTACTGTAGGTCTCTGATAATGAACGATCAATAGCACCGACTGAGCATTGAGGTCACATTTGTCTTATTGTCAAGAACACGGCAGTAGAAAAGACTGGATCGTTGCCGCAAGAAGACAAGTGAATTGAAGCACCACTACACCCCATGCTCACCCTCACTCTCTTCAGAAAGCACTCATCTCTCGCCCCCTCGTTTACCCCTCTCTCTCTCTCTCTCTCCCTCGCTCTCTCTCTCGCTCTCTCTCTCTCTCTCTCTCTCTCTCTCTCTCTCTCTCTCTCTCTCTCTCTCTTGCCCTTTCCACAAAGAAATCCCATCATGATGCTGCAATGGCGAGCCTCCTTTTCCCTCCTATGGGAACCGGCTTTGGGTTGTTCACACACTGAACCTAGCAAAGACGCCATAATGCCGCCAGCCCAATGGCGTGTTCCCGGGTCGTGGTTCTGAAATAGGTCTCCAAAGGCGTACGCACGTAACCACATCATCAAGACGTCACACCCCCTATCCTCCGCAACGCCGGGCAGTCCCTATCTATCACACAGACACTGAGGGGGGGGGGGACCACCCTGGCAATTTCACCTTACCTGACTATCAACTTTGAAGGAATCTACCTTGCCTATATTACTACCTACCTACTATGCAAATTATGTCTATACTACTATGCACTCAAGACTGTAGCACTCAAGTTCAACACTGTTTGACGAACAATCCCGAACCAGTTGTACCCTTCCTGCTGATTTGTTGTACAGAACTTGTAAGTCGCTTTGGATAAATGGTAAATGGCTGCATTTATATAGTGCTTTTATCCAAAGCGCTTTACAATTTGTTCCTCACATTTTTACCCATTCACACACGCATTCACTCACCGATGGCGGAGGCAACCATGCAAGGTGCCAACCTGCTCATCGGGAGCAATTAGGGTGTTAAGTGTCTTGCTCAAGGACACTTCGACATGCTGCCCGGGAGGAGCGGGAATCAAACTGGGAAGCTCCGGATTACCAGATGACTGCTCTACCTCCCGAGCCACTGTTTTGATTGATTGATTGAAAAGTTTATTAACAGATTGTAGAATGGGTACAGTACAGTACAGCTCAATACATACAATTGTTAAGGGGATGCAGACCAGAGAAAGACTTTCGTCTTGTTTACATCAAGGTCCCCCATTTTCAATTCATCATAACATATAGGACATACATGACATACAGATAGACAGTACTGCTACATCTATACATTTATGACATATCAGATTTGCAAATACAGTACTGTTTGTGATACAAAAGTGTCCAAAAAAAGAGTGTATATACATTTGACGTAGAAACTGTACATTGGAGGAGGTTGGGTGGGTGCGTGGGGGCTGTACATTGGAGGTGGGGGGGGGGGTTGGGTAGGGGGGGGGACACTGTACACTGTACATTGGAATACTGACAAAGCCATACTTGGTCATTTACTGTACAACTGGGTTAGGACATTTGTAGGGGCCAGTTTCGAATTGCAGTCTCCCGTAGGTGTGTTTTTGAAAGTGGGTAGTGATTCACATTCCTTTACAGCTTTGGGTAGGGCGTTCCACATTGATGTGGCATAATTGCGAAACGTGTTTAGTCCCTTGTTTGAGCCGAATCTGGGTTTAACATGATTTGTGGAGCTCCCTCTGGTGTTGTGATTATGGTATTCACTGACCTTTGGGAAGTATTTTGACATGTACATGGGTACCTTGGTCTCGTAGTGTATCTTGTAGACCAGGCCCATTGCAAGTTGCTGTACTCTGTCGTCTACTCTAAGCCATCCTAGGTTGTCAAAGTGGGCAGGGGTGAGGTGGGTTCTAGGAGTCAGGTCAAGCAGTAGTCTGACTAGCTTGTTTTGAGATGTTTGTAATTTGTTTTTTAGTGCCTTTGAGGTGCTTTGGTACCATGAGGTGCAAGCATAGTCGTAGTACCCTTGAATGAGTGCTCCTGCTAGAGTCTTCAGGGTATTCTTGTTTACCAGAGAGGAGATCCGGTACAAGAATCGAGTTTGTTGGTTGACTTTTTTTATTACATTGGATGCCATTTTGTCACAGGAAAGATTAGCCTCTAGGATGGAACCCAGGTAGGTAATTTCATCTTTCCTTGTGACAATATTGTCACCCACTGTAACCGAGAAGCCGTCGGTCTTGTTGAGTTTGTTATTTGAACCGAAGAGAATGGACTCTGTTTTGCCCATGTGTAATGATAGTTTGTTGTCGGCGAGCCATATGCAGATTTTGCCTAGTTCCGAGCTGAGGGCTTTTTCAACCTGTAACTTGTTCTTGTCAGAGACCAGCAGGGCTGAGTCGTCCGCAAACAGGAACAAGTTGCAGTCACAAGCTGACGACATGTCATTTGCATAAATTAGGAATAGTAGCGGCCCTAGTAGGCTTCCTTGTGGAACACCACAGCTCACTGTGAGGGGGGGGGATAGGGTACCGTTTACCTCCACCATCTGTTCTCTCCCCTCCAGGTAGGATTGTATCCAGCTCACTGATATCCAACCAATTGCTTTTAGCTTGTCAATCAGAATGGTGTGATTGACAGTGTCGAAGGCCTTTTGTAGGTCCAGCATGACCATGCCGCAGTATTTGCCCGCATCCACCTCTTGTTTGATGTGGTCGTTCAAATAGAGAAGGCATGTGTCAGTGGAGTGGGATGTTCTGAAGCCAGATTGGAATTCGTAGATTAGATTTTTTTCCGCGAGGTACTTTTTGATCTGTTCGTATACTATTTTTTCCATGACTTTCGAGATGGATGTAAGGATAGAAACAGGGCGGTAGTTGCCCGGGTCTAATTTGCTGCCCTTTTTGTGCAGGGGTGTTACTCTCGCAATTTTGAAGTCCTTTGGGACGTGTCCCTGTTTTATGGAGAGGTTTATTATGTGTGTGATGACTGGGGTGATGGCTGCTGCTGAGTCTCTGAGGAATTTAGAGGGGATGTTGTCATGGCCAGTGGCCTTGTTCGTTGGAGGGCGCTCAGTTTTTTGAGTACCTCATCTGTAGTTACCATTTCCAGTTTGAAGTCGTTTTTATGGACGCCTAGGTTCTTGTAGTATGCTACTATGTGTTCTACCCCATACTGCCCTGAGTGGGAGGGTAGTTTGTTTACCAGTGTTGTGGCTATGTTTGTGAAGAAAGTGTTTAAGTAATTGGCTACATCCAGCTTGTCTGTGATGAGCGTGTTGTCCGTCTTTATGTTTATGTTTGAGAACCTGGTTTTAAGTTTTTTACTGCAGCCTAGTTGATTGTTGAGTAATTTCCAAAGTTCAAGTGGTTTATTTTAGTTTTCCTCAGTTTTGTCATTGATGAAATATTTCTTTGCAGTTTTGATCATGGAGTTTACGTCATTTCTTAGTCTGTTTCTTTCTAGTTTGAGTTCAGTCACGTGGTCTTGGAGTTCACTGCTCGTGCTTTTGGTAAGCTTTGACTGACTTTTACGAAACTCAGAGCATTTTTTGTCTCTGGCTTTCATAGCGGTCAGTATTTCAGTGTGCATCCATGGCTCAGCGCGATTTTTTACCCTGGTGGTTCTTAGTATTGTTTAGTATTGATGAAAATTTGGTTTTGAAGCCAAGCCAGGTTTCTTCAACCAGTGTACCATTGAGTTCATCTGACCAGTCCAGACTCTCCAGTTCAAGGTTAAAGGCCTCGCTAGAGTAGGTTTTGAAGTCTCTATATGTGACTGTTTTGTGACAGCCAGCCTTTTGCTTTAGCTTTTTGCGGGTACAGAATATCATATAATGATCACTTAACCCGCATGCTATAACCCCTTTATTGGAGATCTTGGACTTGTCAGAGGTCAGGATGAGGTCAATGGTAGTCTGAGTTGATTCACATATCCTTGTGGGTTGGGTGATTAGCTGGCTGAGGCCGTGCAGATCACAAAACCTATTGAAGGATTTGAAGACGGGTGCATCTTTTTGTTGCATATCCGTGTTCCAATCCCTGTCGCCCTAGCATCAGCTAAATAACTAAATGTAAATGACCCCCCCATTCCGCGTCCGTACCTTTCGCACAGAACGGCAAGCCGGCATAACGGGGTAAGATCCGCGGCTCGAAACGGGCAGTGTGAAAAGGGCTTTCTGTGACATAATTGTCCTTCTCTTGTTGTTTGAAACGCCATGCCTCTCTGCCTAATGATCACTAATTGTCGCCATGACAACACCCCCGGGGGATCCGCCGGCATACGGAGAGATGTGTTACCGCCGGCTCTCTAACCAGCGACACACCGGTCAAATACTTTAGGTCCGCTTCACTCACTCTGCCTCTCGGGTGTCAAGTGTGCGCCCACGTGTCGCGCCAGGCACGTCTTAAATACACAGGGCTGATGTTTAGTCGGCGGTAGCCTGACAGAACAAGTGTTGTATCAGTAAGTCTGCCTCTGCCCCGTGGGCCGTTTCTTTCTTCCAACATGGCGCTGTAGCCCGATTACCTTCTCTTCTTTCTATTGCGGGTTCTTCCGTGATGGAAATCTTGAGTTATGTGACGTTCTGACTTCCTGTTAATCGTACGCTGCGCTAAGACGTTAGAAGTGACCCCACAGTGCCTTGTTAGCGTGATGAGGGTAATAGGAAAACATCGACTCTGTGACAAGCCACTGTTTCTCCTCTTTGATCTACTCCCCTCTGCCAATGTATCAATCAAAGAGTTTGCTGACCGGGCAGAGGATGGAAGACAGAGACAACAGTGTCCCCATTATATGTGTCCAATCAAAGACGAGATGTGACCATTGATTAAGTTACCAAAACATGTGACCCATTGTATTATGCACCAGATTAACGATCAGACATGTGACCATTGTATTAAAGTCCCCTCAGGAGCGTCTGGAAGCTGCTGGCGTGAGCTATAAAGAACCGTCTGTACCTTTCTTCCTGGCTCTTCCTCCAGCATCGCTAAGAGACACGCTCCATTCTGTGCTGCCATAACAAGCCCATTATGCATACTATTATTAAACCGTTAAACCAAGTATTTGTGCATAATTGCAAAGGATTAACCTTCACTACTAGACGCGATTCTTTTAATTCTTTAAATCTTTTAACTTCTCATGCACGGAAATACACACAACGAATGCACTCATGTAGCTGCATGTGGAAACAAAGGCACACACACATGCACACACACATGCATGTGCGCGCGCGCACACACACACACACGCACAATTAATACTTTATTTGAAAAGTGTAAAAAATTTAAATATCGAACGGCCATGTCATACATGAAATACATCTGCAGTCAAGAAGAAATGCACGAAAACATGAAGTACTTATCAGTCACAGGAGTGTTGTGTTGTGATCCATTTTGTGAATAACTTCGTCTCACGTTATTGCGTTACATTACCTAACGCTAACACAATTAGCATGCGTAGTAGTGTAGGTCATGTCCTGTGCTTTACATTTACTTCATCCTTGTTGCCTTGCTGAAAGATCGGTTTGTTTACATTTCCTCCGCTGCTACTGCCTTGACCTTTTCCACACGTTCTTCTTCATTGTTAACGGCCTCACAGAAAAGCCTGCGGTATCGCTTACCTTGTTTCTCAGGGAGGGAACGCGGACTTCTGGCACGCAGGCAGTCACCGAATGTACTGTGTGAAGTACAAGCTCGGTCACACACACACGCACACACACACATACACACACACACACACACACACACACACACACGCACACACACACACACACGCACACACACACACGCACACACACACACACACACACACGCGCACACACACACACACACACACACACACACATGCGCGCACAGACACACACACACACACACACAGAAAGACAGACAGAGACTCACTGAGAGACCGAATGTACTGTATGAAGTACATGCTCGGTCACACACAGACACACACAGACACACAGACACACACACACACACACACACACACACACACACACACACACACACACACAGACACACAGACACACACACACACACACACACACACACACACACACACACACACACACACACACACACACACACACACACACACACACACACACACACACACACACACATACGGTACACACACAGAGACAGACACCTACCCACACACACACACACACACACACAAAGAGAGACAGACACCCACACACATACACACACACACGCATGCACACACACACATACGGTACACACACAGAGACATACACCTAAGGCTACCCACACACACACACACACACACACACACACACACACACACACACACACACACACACACACACACACACACACACACACACACACACACGCACACACACACACACACACACAGACACCCACACATAGATATTCACATCTCACTCAGTGCCTAGAATAAATATAATGATATATATGTGACGCAGGCAAGATATTCTGGTGGAAGAAGGTCAGCGGTGGGAGAGAACGCTGCCTCTTACGTTAGTAGTGGGGGAATTTTGTATAAAGGGATGTCAGTTTCGCCATTACTGTAGCCTACCGCAACCATATAACTATATAAAACCATGACTGGCCTACCGCAACTATAGAACTATATAAAACCATTATGGTAGCCTACCGCAACCATAGAACTATATAAAACCATTACTGTAGTCTACCGCAACCATAGAACTATATAAAACCAGTATGGTAGCCTGCCGCAACCATAGAACTATATAAAACCATTGCTGTAGCCTATATAAAACCATTACGGTAGCCTACCGCAACCATAGAACTATATAAAACCATTACGGTAGGCTACCGCAACCATAGAAATATATAAAACCATTACTGTAGCCTACCGCAACCATAGAACTATATAAAACCATTGCTGTAACCTATATAAAACCATTACTGTAGCCTACCGCAACCATAGAACTATATAAAACCATTACTGTAGCCTGCCGCAACCATAGAACTATATAAAACCATTGCTGTAGCCTATATAAAACCATTACTGTAGCCTACCGCAACCATAGAACTATATAAAACCATTGCTGTAGCCTGCCGCAACCATAGAACTATATAAAACGGACCGCAACGGAGGGCTTTGTGATTGTTGGTGAACATGCTTGTGGTGTTGCCGGAAGGTGGAGTCAAAAGGCACTCACCCTCTCGTCGCAGGACAGGTCAGTGGTTTACCGTGCGTATGCACTCTCCACAATCAATATAATATATTTTTTTCAAGATTATCATATTTGCTAGCCAAATTGAAATTCTAGATGTCCATTGTTTGTTTTAAATAGCGGCTAGCAGAAAACCCTGAGCAAAACCTTGGCAAGCCGTTTGGCCTTCCATCATCTTCACCTTAGATCCATACCTATCCTCCTCTTCAACAAATTCTCACACACACTCGCGCACACACACACACACACACACACACACACACACACACACACACACACACACACACACACACACACACACACACACACACACACACACACACACACACACACACACACAGACACACACGCACACACACACCTCTTGCTGTGGGCTGTCCTGCAGGCTTCCACCCTGTGAGACTCATGTGAGCCTGTTTGATGTCAAGCCTCTCCTTATTTATAGCTCTGTCTTCCTCTGTTTTTCTGTTATCTGTTCTCTCTCTCTCGCTCTCCCTCTCTCTCCCTCTCTCTCTCCCTCTCTCTCTCTCTCTCTCTCTCTCTCTCTCTCTCTCTCTCTCTCTCTCTCTCTCTCTCTCTCTCTCTCTCTCTCTCTCTCTCTCTCTCTCTCTCTCTCTCTCTCTTTCTCTTATTCCTTTTGTTTGTTTTTATCCTTTCTCCCTCTCCTGGTTTTCACCCCCATATCTCATGATAACTGGAAAAACACAATGGTGTGTACAGTATTTATTTAAGATGTGCACAGTATTTATTTAAGATGTGTACAGCACCTTAAATGAACTTACCTCAAAGGCAGCAACCGCTTTCCATTCTTAGACCGTCCCTGTCGTATTTGGTTGAAGTCAGCCCCCCCCCCCCAGCCCAACCCCCACCCGAAGCGCTCTTAGCGGTCGGGCATATGAACCGGCTCATTGATGAAGAAATTAGATCCTGTGAAAAGCATGAGATGTGTTTCGTCCCGTCGCGTGGGAGAGAGAACAAGCGCGGCCTTTCAGGACGGACGGGGCCTGGATCACCTCGCTCCTCTCCTCAGTGTCAGGCTGTCCTCCTCAGCATCTCAGGCTAGTTATTACCGTCTGTCTCGCTGTCTGCATGGGGGGGGGGGGCATTGTCTCCGCGTCTCTCACTCAGATGAGATCACCCACGCTGTTGTTGCACTGGTGTTAGCGGGGTAATGAATGTGGGGGGGGGGGGGGGGTAATGAATGTGTCTGCCTCACAGAAAAGCCTGCGGTATCGCTTACCTTGTTTCTCAGGGAGGGAACGCGGACTTCTGGCACGCAGGCAGTCACCGAATGTACTGTGTGAAGTACATGCTCGGTCACACACACGCACACACACGCACACACACACACACACACACACACACACACACACACACACACACACACACACACACACACACACACACACACACACACACACACACACACACACACACACACACACACACACACACACACACACACACACACACACACACACACACACACACACACACACACAGTAGCGGCACGGTGGTGTAGTGGTTAAACACTGTCGCCTCACAGCAAGAAGGTCCAGGGTTCGATTCCCGCTTGGGGACCAGGTTTCTGCGATGCCAGGTACCCAGGTGGGGTATCTCCCAGACCTTTCTGTGTGGAGTTTGCATGTTCTCCCCGTGCTCGCAAGAGATTCCCCCCCGATAAGATAAACCCAATGGAAAAACATGCACAACAACAAGATCGCTAACGCTGTGGCGTCCTTGATGAAGACGGACAGGAGCACTTGGATTGGTCCCCTGGCGCGGCTCACGTTGCACCTGTCTGCTCCCGGCTGCCCTTGGGGGGGGAAGGACGACGGGATGGGTTAATGGCAGAGATGAATCGCATACATGCATCGCATACATGCATCGCATGTAAGCCGATTAATGACCTCTGAGCAGGTCCTAAATTATTATTTAATTACAGAGAAAGACAGAGAAAGACAGACAGACACACACACAGAGAAAGACAGACAGACACTCACTGGCCCCAGTATTCACTGACATATTTAACCTGTCCTTAGAACAGGCTGTCATCCCCACCTGCCTGAAGAAGTCCACTATCATCTCTGCACCTAAAAAATCCAAGCCTGCTTGCCTCAACGACTACCGCCCTGTAGCTCTCATCTCCATAGCCATGAAGTGCTTTGAGAAGCTAGTAAAGGGCTACATCTGCTCCTCCCTCCCCATCAACCTGGACCCCCTGCAATTTGCATACCGCCCCAACAGGTCCACGGAGGACGCCATAGCCCATGTGCTGCACACAGCAGCATCACACCTGGACAAGAGGCAGGGGAACTATGTGAGAATGCTATTCATCGACTACAGCTCAGCATTCAATACCATAGTCCCCTCCAAACTCATAGCCAAGCTCAGGGACCTGGGCTTGAACTATGACCTCTGCCAGTGGGTCTTGGACTTCCTGACGGGCAGACCCCAGGTGGTGAGAGCAGGCAACTGCACCTCCTCATCCATCACCCTCAACATAGGGGCCCCCCAGGGCTGTGTTCTGAGTCCCCTCCTCTACTCCCTGTACACACATGACTGTGTGGCTCAGTGGAATAACAACACTGTAGTGGCCAAAATCCAAACAAGTCTGTCCTATAACTCTATTTGAATATTCCTTTCTTGGCCACTTGTAGGGCTGGGAAGCAGTGTCAGACTCGCAGTCGCAGCAAGAACAAAATATGAAAACAATATCGTACATAGAAATAAACAAGAGATCCTAATAATCTCGGGAACAAAAGGTTGCGTCTGCGTTGCGTGTCAATGACAGTATTGCTGCTGCCTGCTGCCCTGCCGTCACACGCCGCACCTGTGGCTTATAGCATTAGCCCCGCCCCCTTCACCTGAGCAAAGCGCCCCACTCACTGAAACAGAGACATGTATTAATGGTTCAGAATTAATCAAAACAAATAAGCTTAAATGCGGCTCCTACACCGGCCCCTAATTGTTCTCTCAGAATCAATTATTCAAACTAAATAAAGGGAGCCGTAAAACCACCAACAAATAATGAATTTAGAAAAATAAAGTATATACATTACATCCCTTGTCGATGTTGAAAGAAGACCTGTTATTCTTCAATCTCCAGGAGGCGGCATAGCTTAGCTATGGGCCTATCAATAATGGAAGTTTTCGTCTGGAGCTTCACTGTACGGGTCAGACCTCTTGCATCAGGCTTGGTCTCCAGTACTCTGCCTAGTGGCCACGACCCCCGTGGAGCAGTTGGGTCAACTACCAGGACGACATCTCCAATGTTAAAGTTTTTTTTCTCACTGTGTTCCATTTATGTCTCCCTTGGAGTAGCAGAAGGTATTCTTGTGTCCTGGCGTAGAGGTCAGATCTCTTGCAGAAGATGGTTTGTAGGCCTTCATCCAGTATAGGATCGATCTTACTGTTCTTCTGCACTCTGAATGGAGTGGTTTCCAGCACTGCCATTTCCACTGGGAAGGATTGCTTTTGAACATAGGTGATGACTGACCTCTCTGCCTGTGAGAGGTCTTCCACTGTGAGGAGCTGTCCACCAAGTGTGGCCCTGAAAGCGCCTAGCTCAGTGCTCACCTTTTGGCTGCTCGAGTGGGTGTGGCTGTGACCTGGGGAAAGCTCTTTACGCTTTTTGACGGTCAACATCAGAGCATTCTTCCTAGTGTAGTCGTTACCAATGTACTTGAGTACTGTTTGGCTATCCGTCCAGAAGACTGAGGGGTTTAAGTCCATGTGTAGTTCTTTCCTCAGCATTTTGTCCACCTTCACCAACAGTGTTGCAGCTGCCAACTCCAGTCGCGGTACTGTGATGTGCTTTAAAGGAAGGACTCTGGATTTTTTCTTTTTGGGGCGGTGCACCCCATGGTGTGGTATGTGTCCAGATGACTGTGTCAGCTCTTCCTGTGGGACTTCCTCTGCGTAGTTGTTCTCTAAGGAATGCAACGTATTCCTGCTTGTAGTGCTGGTCCCGGTTCATCTTCCTTTTTAAGCCCTGCAGGCGCTGTTCTGCAATTTGGCGGTTGTTAGGCATGCTGACATTGGCTTTCCTGAAAGGCAACTTTAGACTGTAGTGCCCATTTTGTAGGGTAGCCTCACTGGCTACTTTCAAAAAAAATTTGTCCTCAACTGACATCTCTGGCTTTTCCTCAGATGACACTTCGTTGAAGTCCTGGTTGTACTGTGACATTAGAAGCCCTTCCTGGCTTGTGGCTGATATCCTATCCACAGTCACTCTCTCCGTGTTGTCCTCACCGCCGTTTCTGAGTGGCCCATTTACAAACCACCCCAATAGAGTTTTTACTGCGTAGGGGCCCTCACCTTGGCTATTAATAACCTCCCATGGCTCTAACAGCTTTGGAGCATTGGTGCCAACTAATAATTCCACTTTAGCACTGATACTGGGAAGTCTGACTTTATTCAGGTACGCCCACTGCGTTAAGTCATTCTGATTGGGAATGCTACTTGAGGTGACCATTTCTGGCTGGGTTAAAACGTCAGGAAGAGGCAAGAAGTTGTCGCTGTCCAGTGCTGAAACTTCAATTCCAGGTATGACATGAGATGGCACCAGTTTTTTCTGATTCATTGTGCTTAACAGAATATGAGTTTTTCTGCCTTTCAGATTGAGTTTAGACATCAGCGCTTCGGAGCAGAAGGTAGCTGTGGAACCAGGGTCCAGGAGTGCATAGACTTGCAAGACTTGACTGCCTTTTGCTGCCTTAACCTGAACTGGGACAATGGACAGCACATTCTTTTGTTCTCCGGCCCCTATGTGACCACATAACTCTGCTGTGGTTCTGCCTGCTACACCAGAGGGCTGTTCAGTCTGGTTAGCTGGACCATTTTTCATATAGATGTGCAGGGCACTTGGGTGGGCTTGCTTGCAAACTCTACAGGTGAGGCGTTGTTTACAGTCTCTACTAATGTGGCCTGTGGAGAGACAGCCAAAGCATATGCCCTTGATCTTTACAAAGTTCAGCTTGTTCCTATGTGTTTCTCCCAAGAACTGTTTACACAATTCCAATGTGTGCTTGCACCTACAGAAGGGACAGGAGGGTTGTGTCAGCTCTTCTTCTTTTGGGGAAATAGTGACACCTGTGGCAAAACTGCTGTCACACACCCTTGGGATCTGTGGTTTAACAGGAAATCTAGTATTTACAGCCACCTTTCCTTTGGCAGCTGACTGGTCTTGAAGATCGCCAAAAACTGGGTCTGCCAGTATGCGAGCTTGCCTTTCAATGAAACAGACAAGGTCTAAAATCCTTATTCTACGACTGCGCTCCTCTTGCAGTGCATAGGCTGTGCTGCGCCATCTCTCCCGAAGCTTGTACGGTAGCTTAAGCACAATGCTTCTCATGTTGGACACTGTGTCTAGTTCCTCCAAGTACTCCATTTCCTCCATAGCATTGCAGCAACTCCTTAGAAACATGGCGTAATCCTGCAGCGACCTTGAATCTTCAGTTTTAACCAGGGGCCAGGATAAAGCTTTTTCCAGGTAAGCACAAGAGAGCTTTAAAGTTTTCCTTTAGTAGATATTTTGCTTTCTGATAGCCTCTGTCTGGAGACATGTATTCACAGCTTTTGACTAGCCGTTGAGCTTGGCCTCTTGTAAACTGTATAAGGAACTGCAACCTGTCTCTGTTGTTGTCTGTTTTGCTTTCAATACAATGTTCAAAGGAGTGAATAAAGGACTTGTATTCCAGAATGTGTCCATCAAAGGGTGGAATATTTCCCTGCGGCAGCGTCGAGAGAAGTTGTTGTTTCACAAGAATCCTCGTCAAGCTGCTTTGATTTTTCAGTATTTTAATCAAGTGGTCATCCTTTGCTGTGCTGGGCGTAGGGGGGCTTTGTCTTTGTGTCAGAGTTGGCTGTGTGTTTTGAGGCATGACAGGTAGAATATTGTGCACTGGTGGGGGCTGATGCTGATCATTAATGTCATCTTCTGGCTGAACATCGGGCCAACTGTGAGCATTACCTTCATTAAAGGGGACATGTACTATAAATGTCATTTTTCAGTCTCTAGCATTGTATTATAGTAATAGGAGTTCGTATCAATGTGTTTTAGTGTCTAAATACCATATTGGCGGATTGCTCTGATTCAGCTCAGATCATTTCCTTCTCCAGTAAATTAGGCCATCCTGATTTGAAGGCCTGAATGACGATGTGATTGGCTCTGTGGTTGTAGCTAATGCCCGCCCACAATCTACATAGACTGACTGTACACAGCGAGTGGAAACCACTTCCTCATACTCTGCGTGCACTCTGGAGGGAGAGAGAGAGAGAGAGAGAGAGAGATAGAGAGCATTCAGGAGCACTTGGGGGGGGGGGGACCAGCCGTGCCACACACACCTCCAAACGGGAGAGTGATAGAAAGAAAAAAAGGAAGAGAGAGGGAGGAAGGGAGGGCCACCCCCCCACAAGCTGCCACGCAGCACGAGAGGCAGAGAAAAAAAGAACGGCCTCTCTCTCTCTCTCTCTCTCTCTCTCTCTCTCTCTCTCTCTCTCTCTCTCTCTCTCTCTCTCTCTCTCTCTCTCTCTCTCTCTCTCTCTCTCTCTCTCTCTCTCTCTCTCTCTCTCTCTCTCCCACCCCCTCCCTCTCTCTCTCTCTATCTCTCTCTGTCTACCAGTCGCAGACTGTGTGGACTGACTATCACTCAAAGTGCTTATGGGCGGAGCCAGGTACAGATGTCTTCAATACACTCACAGGAATTGTGTAAAGTTGCCCAAATAGTGCTAGGAATAGCAGTACATGTCCCCTTTAACATTAAAAAAGGGCAAGTGATGTGCGCCTGCCTTGCTCCTAACAACTGGAGCACCTATGTCATAAGGATGAACTGAAACATCTGGCTTTGAATCTACCAGCGTGGTAGCTGCTGCTTCAGCCTGTGCAGGGCTGCACCTTTTTAATTCAATGTCTTTAAGATAGTTAATTTTGGCTGTTCTGGCTGCTATTTCTCCTTGTAATTCTAATGTTTCTCTCTTTTTTTGTAACATTTGTTCCTGTTCTTCAATGGCATGTTTTTCTTGTAACATAGAAGCTTTAGCCAATAAGGCTTCTCTCTCTGCCTCCGCGTTGATGCGTAATTTTGAGGAAGAGGAAGAGTGGGAGGAAGAGTGGCTGGACCTCATTGAGCGTGTGACCATCCTATTTGGATCGCCGTCTTCATTTCAGGCTGCGGCACTGCAGATATACCCTACTTCTTCATTTACCCATTCACCTTCTTCCTCAGCTGGCAGACCTTCCACTTGTATCAAGTTGAGTGCATCAGCATTTTCTACGTCGGTTATCCACTTTGTAACTTTGGCAAGGAATGAGATTATCTGTGTGGCTCTCGGCTGATACCATTTCTCATCGTCCTCTTTTCTTGTGCTCTCATCCAACATTTGCGCATATGAGACGTGCAAGGCTTTAAAATCATCCGAAAGTCCGTTAAACTTTATCATGTTCCCTTTGACTTCAACCAGGCATTCTTTATCAGTCATTAGGCTGTTCACAATGTTCATTCTCCGTGTTAAATGGGATGCCTTTCCTTGCCTCGATGCCTGCAGCTGCGCCTCATCCATGTCATTAACGGGCGAGTCTGCCTCATCTGAACTCGCCATTTTAATTCAGAATAAACAAATAAATAAATCCAAAAGGTCTTCAACGTGTTTAGAAACAGTGGCTGGTTATTTCGTTATCCTTGTCTTTCTGGAATTAAGACAGGTTACTTCCAAAGTTAATTCATGGCTGTATTTCTCCGCTGCTCTTTTTATCCATGAATGTCACAAGCACAAAATAAAATATTCACTGTCCATAAACACCATTATCAGAGGTGAAGTCCGTTTAGTAATAATTCATGCATTTATTCCAAACGAATAATTATTCATGTGGCGTTGGTTTTGCAAGCACATACCTCAATTATTTGGTTGTTTGTTTGTTTACAGCCGCACGTCAGGCCGGCGTTTCCTTCCTCTGTTTGCAGCCACGCGTCGGGCCGGTGTTTTTCGTTCCTTTGGATCCCTTTGATCCTCCAATAATCCTTGCTCTTCAATCACAGCTTGTCATTGACTTATTGTAGTGGCCAAAATCCAAACAAGTCTGTCCTATAACTCTATTTGAATATTCCTTTCTTGGCCACTTGTAGGGCTGGGAAGCAGTGTCAGACTCGCAGTCGCAGAACAGAAAACCACTGGACGTTTTTGTTGCTCTTTTTGCTTGTTTAATGTCCAGCAAGAACAAAATATGAAAACAATATTGTACATAGAAATAAACAAGAGATCCTAATAATCTCGGGAACAAAAGGTTGCATCTGCGTTGCGTGTCAGTGACAGTATTGCTGCTGCCTGCTGCCCTGCCGTCACACGCCGCACCTGTGGCTTATAGCGTTAGCCCCGCCCCCTTCATCTGAGCAAAGCGCCCCACTCACTGAAACAGAGACATGTATTAATACAGGTTCAGAATGAATCAAAACAAATAAGCTTAAATGCGGCTCCTACAAACACAATCATCAAATTTGCTGACGACACAGTAGTGGTGGGCCTGATCTCTGCAACGACGAGAGGGCCTACCTGGAAGAGGTCAAGGTCCTGGCGGGATGGTGCCAGGAGAACAGCCTCTCCCTGAACGTCAGCAAAACAAAGGAGATGATTGTGGACTTTAGGAGGTCGGGGGTCAGGGACTACAGCCCCCTCAGCATCGACGGGTCACCGGTTGAGAGAGTGAACAGTTTTAAGTACCTCGGAGCCCACATATCCGAGGACTTGACATGGACCACACACATTGACAGTGTTGTGAAGAAGGCACGACAACGCCTCTACTTCCTCAGGCGCCTAAGGAAGTTCCAAGTCAGTCAGAAGATCCTTAAGAACTTCTACTCATGTACAATAGAGAGCATCCTGACTGGCAATATCACCTCTTGGTTTGGGAATAGCACCGCACAAGACCGAAGCAGACTACAGAGAGTGACACGTTCAGCCGAACGCACAATTGGAGGGGGGCTTCCCACCCTCCAGAACATTTACAACAAGCGGTGCAGGGGTAAGGCTAAGAGAATCATCAAGGACTCCAGCCACCCAAACAACTGCCTCTTTGAACTGCTGCGGTCAGGCAAGCGATACCGGAGTCTCATGGCAAGCACAGAAAGACTCAGAAGAAGCTTCTATCCCCAGGCCATCAGGATGCTCAACGAACAATAAACACTATGCAACACAACAACCATCAAATGCACACAGCACACACATCCACAAGCACACACTCACTTTAAACAAACAACACACTGCAGCACCCACTCTCCACACTTTAGAACACCTAAACACACATTATATTTATTGGTAAAAGATTTGCACTACAACCCGTACACCTTACTGTAAATTGTACCTAAATTGTACCTCATCGCATTTCTGCTTTGCACTATATAGTATTGTATATTAGTACATTGCATAGTATATTGTATATTGTATGGTAACTCAGTTACTTCTATTCTGCATCGAACATTGTACATATGTATATACTGAACACTGTGACTTCTATTTTTACTTCTATTTTTACTTCTATTTTTACATGCTATACTATTTTATTTCACACTTATCTTGTCTAGCACAGTCTCTGGAGCGTAACAGTAAGAAGCATTTTGTATAAAAGTATTCTGTACTTCTGTATGACAACTATTAAAGAAACTTGAAACTTGAACTGAGAGACCGAATGTACTGTATGAAGTACATGCTCGGTCACACACACACACACATACACACACACACACACACACACACACACACACACACACACACACACACACACACACACACACACACACACACACACACAGAGAAAGACAGAGACAGACAGACAGACACACACACAGAGAAAGACAGACAGACACTCACTGAGAGACCGAATGTACTGTATGAAGTACATGCTCGGTCACACACACACAGACACACAGACAGACAGGCACACACATCAAATGTACTGTATGAAGTACACACACACACACACACACACACACACACACACACACACACACACACACACACACACACAC
Organism: Notolepis coatsorum; assembly: GCF_963971535.1. Classification (NCBI taxonomy): domain Eukaryota; kingdom Metazoa; phylum Chordata; class Actinopteri; order Aulopiformes; family Paralepididae; genus Notolepis; species Notolepis coatsorum. The sequence goes on from NC_140167.1 coordinate 179,753,969, forward strand.
AGAGACAGACACACGTATATATTCACATCTCACTCAGTGCCTAGAATAAATATAATGATATATATGTGACGCAGACAGGATATTCTCCCACCGCTCATTTACACACTGTATGTACATGTCAATATGGCCATACATTACATACACCAACATGATCGGCACACATCGGCGGCCAATGTGGTTGCCATGGTTACATAGACACGTAAACGAGGGCACTGCTAAAGAATGGTGACATGTCTTGATCACTGTAACTGAGGGGTACAATTCCCTGACTGTATTGTTAGATATGATACTTACTACCACTACTTCTTGTACTTTAGACTCTGGCCACCCAGTACTAGGTATAAATAATTATGATAAACACTCCCACCTGATGAAACGGATCCAACACAAATGTACCAAGTCGAAAGTCTGCGTTTAATAATAATACATAGCAAAAGGTATGTACAACGATCACTTAATTACATTTATGATTTGAAATAGTATGCACTTTTATGGCAAATGAGTATTCGTAGGTAGATCAATATCGAATGTCCAATCTCTGATTGCGCAGGAAGCAAATATACAACCTGGAATATTTAGGGAACAATAGCAATGATACTTGAATGATTATATAGCTGGATACACTAGGGGAAGGTTCCGACTGCTTGTAGGACAGCTGGAGGGGGGGGGGTAGAGTCTGGCTGTATCCCGTCTGGCTGAGGGTATCCTGGGAGAGCCCACAGTCGTGCGACCCGGTGCCCAGCGATCCTCGATCCACAGATGAAAGCAGTTGGACTCTCTGTGGCCGGCGTCCTCCGGTCCACGATGGAGAGACGTGAGGCGACCTCGTCGTGTAGAGCGTCTTCTCACCTGTCGTCCTCTCCGGGGGGGGTATTTCCAACACACCGCAGTGTTGGCCTTTATCCATAGAATAATCAAAGTACTCAAAGCATAATCCAAGCCAGGGAAGGCTAGCCGTCGTCGGTAGAATAATCCAATATACAGGTCCACTCGCTCTTTGGCCTGGAGCTCCTCGGGTGCAGCTTCACGTGGGGTCAACCACCCTGGATAAGCGTCCAGCTGATGCCCGAAACGATGGGGGTGCTGATTACTATAGAACTCTTACCGCACGAGGCACTACATATGAATAGACTATTATTAGCTTAATAGAATACGTCCAACTCGACGATATAGTGCCAAATATGACTATTCAAATATTAATATACACGATGTCTCAATGCCGATACTGGGCCGAATTGGCCTTACTGCCCACACGTGGTTCGCGGGGAGGCTTTTGCGTCTGTCACTCTGTTGGAGGGTAAGGAACTGGACTAAAAGAAAGCTCTACTTTAATAGCGCAGTATATATACGCACTATGAACAAATAGTACCATTAGTGGTGCGGTAGACATATTCCTATGCGGAACTAGGACTTGTCCATACATGTTGAGCGGTACGATTGAACCTGGTCTGAGGGGTATGGCGACCTGGCACCAAGGTCTCGTCCAATGGTAGAATGGAGACTATTATGGGATGTTCAGTAGACTAGAAGGGATATTCAATGCATATTGTACAAGGAATATACAGGGGATATCAGGGGATATACAAATACAATTAAATATATATATATAAATAAATATATATATTCGGTTTAATCTGATCCTTCAGAACAGCCGCCCCCTAATTGGTCCCAACCCAATTAGTTAAGCAGAGACAGATTAACCGCACTGTCCACCACTCAAGGGTTCGCTGCAAGGGTCAGTCAACTCACAAAGTCATAGGGTCATGGTCATCATCGATTGTGTCTGGGAGTCGGGGCAGTTCTATGAGCCTCGCCACAGGACGGGTGTAAATGCGCCCCTGGACGAGTACTTCAGCTGCTCGGACCTTGCCATCGGCACCGGTGATCACTTTGCTTACGCGGCCAGCCGGCCACATAGCTCTGGGTAGTGACTGGTCAATAATCATGACGACTGTTCCTTCCGTCAAATTGTCTCTCTCTTTTACCCACTTCTGGCGGGTCTGTAGAGACGGTAGGTAGTGCAGTAGGAAACTGCTCCAAAACTTGTCGGCTAATACTTGGCTGTACCTCCACATTCGTCGGCCGTTCGCTTCTTCAGGCCGGTACATTGTCTGGGGTAACGCGGGATCTAGCCGCCCCATCAGGAGGGTGTTGGGGGTGACTGGGTCGACATCTGCTACATCACTGGAGACGTAACCGAGGGGCTTTGAGTTCAATACTCCCTCAATCTCCGTGAGGACTGTCATTAGGACTTCTTCCGCCGCAGTCTGGGCCCCAAGTACTGCGTACAGGGCTGTCTTTATAGAACGTACTTCTCGTTCCCAAGTTCCACCGAAGTGGGGTGCGTTTGGGGGGTTGAATTGGAAGTCAATCTGGGCTGAGGTGGGTCTTAAGTTCTGGGCCCATAGCTTGGAAGCTCTCCCTCAGCTCTCTTTCTCCGCCTTTGAAGTTTGTCCCGTGATCGGACAATAATGTAGACGGTTTTCCTTTCCGTGATGTGAATCTTCGGAAGGCCATAAGGAATGAGTCTGCGCTCATGGTCGGAAGGAGCTCGATATGTATCGCTCTGGTGGTCATGCATTTGAATACAATACCCCACCGCTTCTCGGTGCCTCTTCCTTTCTTTATGTGCAGCGGGCCAAAACAGTCCATGCCTGTTGAGTGGAATGGCTTGTCGCCGAGTCGGAGGCGACATGGAGGTAGGTCAGCCATCCGTGGTATGCTGGGCTGCGCGCGCCACTTTCGGCAGTCTAGACAGGTTCGCTGGAAGCGTCGCACCGCCTCTCTTCCTTGAAGTATCCAGTAACGACGTCTGATTTCCGCGAAGACTCTCTCTGCTCCTGCGTGGTGTACATCCTCGTCGTATTTCTTTATAATCAGCTCTGTGACCTTGTGTCGGCTGTTCAATACGATCGGGTACTTAATGTCATCCGGTAAATTGGGGGCTCTCCGCAGGCGACCACCCACTCTGATGAGGGTATGTGTGTCACTCTCGGGGGCCAGATGAATCAATCTGCTGTCTGATGGGACGGGCTTTCCTCCCTGTAGACAGTCTAGTTCATCGGGGAACGAGTCTCTCTGGGCTCGTTGCAGTAGAAGCAGTTCTGCTTCCTCGTAGTCAGCTGCTGACATATCAGCGGGGGACTTAATCTCTGGGTGGTGCCGCAGGAATGTCCGTTGCTGCGCACTCTCTATGGTAATGCAATCGTCTATGTTGGGGTCTGCGGAGACAACAGTGCTCAATCCACAGAACATGGGTTTCTTATTCTCAGCCTCCTCGTCACTTGCTTCCCTCGGGGTGGGCGTGGGCCAATCTCCTTCCGGGAGCTTGAGGAATGCTGGTCCGTCACTGTAGATGTTATGACGGGTTAAGTCATCTAGGGACATTCCCCGGGTGATGACGTCAGCTGGGTTGTGTTTTGTATCAACATAGCGCCAGTTTGCTTCTCCGGTTAACTCTCCGGTTAACTCTTGAATCTCAGTGACTCTGACTCCCACGAAGACTTTGTATTTGCATGAATCCGATTTGATCCAGGCGAGTACTGTCGTGGAATCTGACCACAGGATTGTTCTATGCACCGGAATGGTGAGCTCACGTTGGATGAGCGTGGCTAGATGCGCTCCTGCGAGGGCTGCGCAGAGCTCTAGACGTGGGATAGACTGTTGCTTGCGTGGGGCTATTCTCGAGCGGGCGAGGATGAATGCTGTGTAGATCTCTCCCCCCTCTTCTTGGGCCCGCAAGTAGGCTACTGATCCGTAGGCGACCTCGGAGGCGTCACTGAAGACGTGTAAATCCATTTTACATGTCTCTGGCCTCACCGTGGGTGGGAAGTAGCTTCGGCGTATATTAACGCCTGGGAGTGAGTGGAGTTCCATCTCCCACTCTCTCCAGGTGGATGCAAGGTGTGCGGGAATGGGGTCGTCCCAGCCCTGGTCCTTGTCCCACAATGCTCGTACAATCATCTTTGCCCTGGTGGTGTACGGTAGTATACATCCTAACGGGTCATATTGTCGGGCGAGTGTTCTGTACACACTCCGTCTGGTGGTCGGTATTGCCGTCGACCTTCCCTGCTCCGTGGTCAGGGGTTTGTGTCTATAGTGGAGCGAGTCTGTTTTGAAGCGCCACACTAGTCCTAGTGTCATCTCTTGGGCTTCTCCTGGGATTGTGGCCATCCAGGTCTCGCTGCTCGCTGCCTTGTCCTCGGAGGAGAGGCTGCGCAGTACGTGCGGATCGCTGCTGGCCCACTGCCTGAGATCAAAGCCGCCTTTGATCAGAGAGGCGCAGAGTTTATGTAGGAGAGCCTCGGCTTCTTCCTGGGTGGAGACGCTTTGTAGACAGTTATCTACGTAGAAGCTGTTCTTCACACTGTGTCGGACCTCTTCGTCCGCTGCTAGGTCCTCTGCGACATGTCTCTGTAGTGCAAATGTAGCACAGCATGGGCTGCATGTAGTTCCGAAAGGGAGGACTTCCCATTGGTAGATGGCTGGGTGCTCATCTCCTGGCCTCTCTCTCCATAGGAACCGCAACAGGGGCTTGTCCTCCTCTACTAATCTCACCTGCAGGAACATCCCTTTGATATCCCCGCTGATAGCCACCTTGTCCTAGCGGAAGCGGAGTAGTACGCCTAGTAGGGAGGGGCCGAGTGTAGGACCGGGCAATAGCTCTTTATTCAGATTTTGGGATCCGATCTGGTAGCTGCAGTTAAACACGATGCGGTCTTTGCCGTTGTGATGAACCTTGTGGTGGGGCACGTACCACGATTCAGTCGTCTGGTCGGCCTCTTTAATGTCAATCTTTGTGACGTGTCCCGCTGTGATGAGCTTCTCAATCTCAGCGCGGTATACACTTTCTTGGGCGGGGTCCTTGGCTAAGCGCCGCTCTGTGTTTAGTAGGTACCGCTCTGTGGCGTCTTTCTTTGCGTGAAAGGTAGGCATCCCTTCCCGCCGCAGGAGTGGCGTGGCGTATCTCAACACGCCGCTGACTGGGACTCTCTTTGTTCCCGTCTCGAGGAGGTTAATGGCGTAGATGTCGTCTTTAGAGCGAATGTCTTTCTTTTCGTTCTTAAAGGGCATTTGTTCTAAGGTCCATAGCCTCTCTACATGCTGCAGGAGTGCGGTGTCTCCCTCTGTGACTCGGGAGTGGAGACAGCTAGTGGCTGTGGTTCGGTTGAGAGATTTGGCGAGTGGGCCTTGGAGAGTCCATCCTAGGCGGGTCTCGACTGCTGCAGGACAGCCTCTGGGTCCGGTATGAACCCGGTCTATCGGGACAATGAGGTCTGCATGGTCGGAGCCTATCAACAGTGTCGGGGTAGCACCGTCTATGAGTGGGATCGGTAGCTTGCGTAGATGTACATATTTCTCCATCAGCTTGGCTACGGGGTATGTGTACCGCGAGAGTCCTATTTCTTGGCTGGTGAAAGCGTCTGTAATCCTGTACCGTCGCTCGGGCTGGCCGCTTGCTGCGATAGAGAATGAGACATTCTCGCCCTTTATCGTTTTCAAATCTCTTCTTATTGTCCGAATTGTCATTTGGTTTTCGCTCCCCCGCAGCCCTAGCTGGGCCGCAGCGGACGCGAGCAGAAGGGTCTTCTCTGACCCGTCATCAAGGACGGCGTAAGTGTCCATGACTTTATTCTGGTAGCTCAATGTCACACGGACTACCTTTAAGAGCACTCTGGCTCCGCTGCTGCTGGCGGGGTCGATGTACATGACGCTTGCTTTGCTGCTTGATGGTGCGGGTGGAGGCCGCCGTCTGTTACTGTCGTGGAGTATGTCCAGATGGGCTCCATCGCACCGACTGCACTTTTTCTTTAAGCGGCATTCGGCTGCCATGTGTGATCGCGCACAGCGAAAACAGCGTCTGTTGGACTTTATCCATTGACTCGCTTCCTCCGCATTCATCTTGGGGAATGAGTCACATTGTGACAGCCAGTGTTCTTTCTCACAGTAGGGGCACACTATCTTCCACTTCTCCTTTCTTGAGGGGGTACTGTGGCTCCTACTGCTTGGCACTGACTCCGATTGGTGCATGACAGTCACCGATCTTCTTCCATCATTTAGTCTCCTGGTTCCTTCTCTGGAGCCAGGGGTGCTCCGTCCGAATGTATCTAGCCGTAAGCTGCTGACTTCTCTCGCCAGGAAGTCGGCTAGATCGAGGAGGTTCGGTTCGGGGCCATTAGGGTCTCGGTGGTCTCTCTGCCGCCTAAAGCGCTCCTGTCGGGCGGGCGGTAGCTTCTCCAAGATCCTCTCTACATTTGAGTTGGCGTATAGTTCATGCCTACCCTTTTCCCTCTGCGCTCCCAGCATCCCTACTAGGGACTGCACTCTGATGGACAGGTCGTCCAGTGCTCGATTGTCTGTTGCTGGGGGTAGGCGGTCGATGTGCCTGATCTCCTGGATCACGTAATCCCATATACGTCCATATCTCTGGTCCAATGCTACCAGCGCTGCGGTGTATGGGGTCGTGGAAGTGGCGTAGGCGAGCGCTATGTTGTGCGCGCGGGGTACCTTTAAATGCTTCAGTAGTATCGCGTATTTATGGCGTTCATCAATGACATCCACCAACATTGTCTCCAGACACATGCGGAGCTCCGTATACTGGGCCCGGTTCTCCTGGGTGAAGTCTGGTACCATAGGTGTGCCAATGTATGACGCGGATTGTTGATACATCGGCGAGCGTTGGGGGAGAGGCCTCCTAGGCGAGTCTCCTCCTGCTCCTTGGCGTGGGCTGGTACCGGCTGTGTACCATGGCCCGCTGGTCCAGGTGCTGTTCCTCGGTGCGGGTCGTGCGTCGTGCTCACCCGTGAATAGCGTCGGGGGTCTGTAGCGCAGCTCCGCGGGGGTATAGCCTGGGCTGTACTGGACCTCCTGGTCCGGTAGAGTACTGTGCTGTCGTCGGGCGTGGTTCTCCTCCTCTTCCTCTTCGTCTTCCGTTAGGTCATCCAGGGCTTGTAGTCTCTGATTTAGCCTCTCCGCAGTGTATGCTGCTCCTTCCCGGTGGCTGGGTCTCACTTGGACCGGTTGGGGAAGGGGGTCTGCGGGGGGTATAGACCTCGTCTGTTGGTCAAGTTCAGGGTCGCTTACTCGGCTAGGGGATGCCGCCCTGGAGTGATGTCTAGACGAGTTCCTGGAGCCTCTGGTGGAGGGAGGGGGTGTTGTCCTTCTGATCAGCTGTTCTATTAGTTGCGCTTGTGCTCTGTCGCGCTCGGCTTCGCGCTTGGTGAGATCCGATTCTCTCTGGGCACCGGTGGCGGCGCGCTGGGCGTCGGCCCGGTCTCTTGCCATATTCTCTTCCATCTGAATGCGTCTTATTTCCAGGCGTATGTGCTCTTCTTCGCTCCGTTGCTGTATCTGCAATCGATCGCGTTCACCCTGGAGTCTATCGCGTTCAGTAGAGGCTTTCAGGCTGACGAGGAATGCCTGCTGTAGTGTCCTCTCTGCCTCGCTGGGAGAAGACGGTTGTATAGGGGAGCCGTCCCTTGGGGTACTCCGTGCGGAGTCTTGGAGCTCTATCTCCACGGTGCTCTCCTCATCTTCTTCCGTGCCGAGTTCTCTCTCGGTAGTGTTGTCTTCCTCCCGGGACTCGTCGGGGACTACTTCTTCGGTATTGGCGGGGTGTAAAGTCATGTCTGGTTCCCCCTGGTCCCCACCGTGAGCTGGGTCAGTTACGTTAGAACCCATAGGGGCCTCTATGGTCGGGGTAGCCTGGTCGTTAGGGTTAGACATAATTTTACTTTCTAGTTTTACCGCGTTTACTGTTGGTAGAAGACTAGGTTGTTGACTGACAGCGTAAGCCTCTAGGTACTGAGGGAGCTGTCGTTTGCGCCGCGGGCGTTGTTGGTTAGGAGGATCGTTTCGTGGAGTGTTCATCATAGGCCATTTTAATATTAATAACACTATATTAATATTACACTGATTACCCTCCGGCTCGAAGGACCAATTGTAACTGAGGGGTACAATTCCCTGACTGTATTGTTAGATATGATACTTACTACCACTACCTCTTGTACTTTAGACTCTGGCCACCCAGTACTAGGTATAAATAATTATGATAAACACTCCCACCTGATGAAACGGATCCAACACAAATGTACCAAGTCGAAAGTCTGCGTTTAATAATAATACATAGCAAAAGGTATGTACAACGATCACTTAATTACATTTATGATTTGAAATAGTATGCACTTTTATGGCAAATGAGTATTCGTAGGTAGATCAATATCGAATGTCCAATCTCTGATTGCGCAGGAAGCAAATATACAACCTGGAATATTTAGGGAACAATAGCAATGATACTTGAATGATTATATAGCTGGATACACTAGGGGAAGGTTCCGACTGCTTGTAGGACAGCTGGAGGGGGGGGGGTAGAGTCTGGCTGTATCCCGTCTGGCCGAGGGTATCCTGGGAGAGCCCACAGTCGTGCGACCCGGTGCCCAGCGATCCTCGATCCACAGATGAAAGCAGTTGGACTCTCTGTGGCCGGCGTCCTCCGGTCCACGATGGAGAGACGTGAGGCGACCTCGTTGTGTAGAGCGTCTTCTCACCTGTCGTCCTCTCCGGGGGGGGTATTTCCAACACACCGCAGTGTTGGCCTTTATCCATAGAATAATCAAAGTACTCAAAGCATAATCCAAGCCAGGGAAGGCTAGCCGTCGTCGGTAGAATAATCCAATATACAGGTCCACTCGCTCTTTGGCCTGGAGCTCCTCGGGTGCAGCTTCACGTGGGGTCAACCACCCTGGATAAGCGTCCAGCTGATGCCCGAAACGATGGGGGTGCTGATTACTATAGAACTCTTACCGCACGAGGCACTACATATGAATAGACTATTATTAGCTTAATAGAATACGTCCAACTCGACGATATAGTGCCAAATATGACTATTCAAATATTAATATACACGATGTCTCAATGCCGATACTGGGCCGAATTGGCCTTACTGCCCACACGTGGTTCGCGGGGAGGCTTTTGCGTCTGTCACTCTGTTGGAGGGTAAGGAACTGGACTAAAAGAAAGCTCTACTTTAATAGCGCAGTATATATACGCACTATGAACAAATAGTACCATTAGTGGTGCGGTAGACATATTCCTACGCGGAACTAGGACTTGTCCATACATGTTGAGCGGTACGATTGAACCTGGTCTGAGGGGTATGGCGACCTGGCACCAAGGTCTCGTCCAATGGTAGAATGGAGACTATTATGGGATGTTCAGTAGACTAGAAGGGATATTCAATGCATATTGTACAAGGAATATACAGGGGATATCAGGGGATATACAAATACAATTAAATATATATATATAAATAAATATATATATTCGGTTTAATCTGATCCTTCAGAACAATCACCATGCCCCTTGTCTCCAGTAACTCTGAGGATAGCTGTGTTACAGATTTACCAGAAACCAAAATGAACGCTCTCTCTCTCTCTCTCTCTCTCTCTCTCTCTCTCTCTCTCTCTCTCTCTCTCTCTCTCTCTCTCTCTCTCTCTCTCCCTCCCTCCCTCCCTCTCTGTCTCTCTCTCCCTCCCTCTCTGTCTCTGTCTCTCTCTCTCCCTCTGTCTGCCTCTCTCTCTCTCTCTCTCTCTCTCTCTCTCTCTCTCTCTCTCTCTCTCTCTCTCTCTCTCTCTCTCTCTCTCTTATTGCTCTTTTCTTAGGAGCCTCTGTTCAGGCGAAATAGTATGGTAAAAGGCAGGGTTAAATTGTCTAGTTTATTTAGAGTAAAACACATACCTTACCACATGGCCCCTAATGGCCACCACAACCCAACGTGTAGATAGATGGGCAGGGAGAGCAGCATATCACCAGGGTTATCAAGTGTAAATAAATAGGAAGTGAGAGCAGCATATCACCAGGGTTATCAAGTGTAAATAAATAGGCAGGGAGAGCAGCATATCACCAGGGTTATCAAGTGTAAATAAATAGGAAGTGAGAGCAGCATATCACCAGGGTTATCAAGTGTAAATAAATAGGCAGGGAGAGCAGCATATCACCAGGGTTATCAAGTGTAAATAAATAGGAAGTGAGAGCAGCATATCACCAGGGTTATCAAGTGTAAATAAATAGGAAGTGAGAGCAGCATATCACCAGGGTTATCAAGTGTAAATAAATAGGAAGTGAGAGCAGCATATCACCAGGGTTATCAAGTGTAAATAAATAGGAAGTGAGAGCAGCATATCACCAGGGTTATCAAGTGTAAATAAATAGGCAGGGAGAGCAGCATATCACCAGGGTTATCAAGTGTAAATAAATAGGAAGTGAGAGCAGCATATCACCAGGGTTATCAAGTGGGCACCTCCCTTCACTGGTGTTTCGTCAAGTTAGGCCCTAGACACCTCGGGAAGGCTCAACAGTTAGTTACAGCATCCCAGGCCAGAACCATCGCCTTCCATGCTAGCTCTCCCTTTGTTTACTTTGGCCCCCAGCTGACATTATTTCTCCTCAACCAAAATTACTGACTTCAGTGCTTCTTCCAACAACTCATTTACCACCTTTCGCAAACTTGATCGTCTGCATCCTATTTCTAAACCCTAGCTTTCCATCCTCACTGTTCAGTTTCTGCTGCCAAATCTGCATATCTAAGCTTTTTCCTTTCATAAGCCTCCTCCACCATCAATTCTATAAAATAAACTATCCGCTGACTTGCAGACCATAACACTAGGCCAGGCCTCAAGTTAGTGCTAACTATCTCTCATGGAATAATGAGTTTTTCATCCCAAATCTACCTGCAACTTCCAATCATTAGCTCCTTTTAGGTGGCCTGACTCATGCCTGCGTAAAAACCTACCTCCTCTACATTTCTCTCCCTCACAGATAAATTTAATGGCTACATTCTGAATTAATCTGTACTCTTCTGCTTTCAATTCCTGCTGCTAAGCTTTTCAAAAAGGTCACGCTAGCCGTGTATACCGACCTTGAGAAAGACTAGTCTTACTAGCCTGACGGAATGTGTGATAATGGTGTCATCCACAGAGATGACTGTTTACAATATTGTTTCTGTATGTGTTGTAGCAGAGGTTTGACCCGATGTCCCTTTGTGTTTTGTGTGCGACGTGGCATACTTATATTAGCCTCGTTTTCAGAGGCTTTCTAACAGAGAATCTCATGTTTCAGTGGTTGTTGTTTTACAGCTGTCGTCTTGACTTCAGGAAATTAAACCGATAGACCAGGATATATGAAAATGCTAGAATGTTTTTGGCTAACACTCTTTCTCTATTCATGTGTGTGTGTGTGTGTGTGTGTGTGTGTGTGTTTGTGTGTGTGTGTGTGTGTGTGTGTGTGTGTGTGTGTGTGTGTGTGTGTGTGTGTGTGTGTGTGTGTGTGTGTGTGTGTGTGTGTGTGTGTGTGTGTGTGTGTGTGTGTGTGTGTGTGTGTGTGTGTGTGCATGCACGTCTCTGTGTGTTTGGACGTGTCTCTTTTGTCTGTCTGTCCACACAGCATCCTGTTTGCGGACATCGAGGGTTTCACCATGTTGGCGTCTCAGTGCACGGCTCAGGAGCTGGTCATGACGCTCAACGAACTGTTTGCCCGCTTTGACAAGCTTGCAGCGGTGAGGGGACACACACACACACACACACACACACACACACACACACACACACACACACACACACACACACACACACACACACGCACACAGGTCAAATCTGTCTACCTACCTCCCTATTCACTGTACTCACATTCCCTGCCATATTGGGTCATATTCGAATGATGCAATGCTGATAAGGAACAGAAGTATGCATTGCTAAAGTGTTATTAAAATACCACTTTAAGCACCAAAATGATCAAAGCCAATAGGCTGAACACAGCGGCGTGATTACAAGGCCCATGCCATAATTGCATGACTCGGATTGCTTGTAGCCAATGTAATTTTGCTGCTTTGAAATATATGTAAATTAATTAGTCATCTGCTCACCGACATGCGCTCGAGCCCGAGGGAGAAGAACAACAGCGGCAGGAAGTTAATCGCATGAGTCATGTGACTGTAGGGATGTAGGTAGGGTGATCTACACATGTGACATTTTTCAGCTGTTTATTTGATATTACCTCATTTTATATTATTTTATCATACTACTACTGCTTATTGTTATTGGACACACACACACACACACACACACACAAACACACACGCACCCTGTGCTGCACATTAACATGCACATACACTATATGCAAGACACTTTCTGTAAATAATTGACAATTTTATCTTACCTCATTTTATATCTCATTTTATATTTAATTTGATCTTACTACTAAGTGGTTTCTCAGGATGCCTGGAACACACAAGTGTCATCTGGCACCAGCTGCAGACGGCCAAGAAGGAGAAGAAAGACCTGCATGTGGTTTTCTTAGATCTTGCCAATGCCTTCGGATCAGTGCCTCATGAGATTTTGTGGACAGCGTTCAACTTCTTCCAAGTCCCAGAGGGCATCACAAGGCTGGTCAAAGCCTACTTCCAAGACCTCCAGTTTTGTGTTACAGCACAGGCCAGTACAACTGCCTGGCAGCACCTCGAGATAGGCATAATGGCGGGCTGCACCATCTCTCCACTGGCGTTTACCATGGCAATGGAGCTCATTATTCGAGCATCCCGATGGGTGGTTGGAGGGGAACGGTTGAAGAGCGGGCTGCGTCTTCCTCCAATCAGGGCGTACATGGATGACATGACGACAATAACAACAACAAAGGCATGCACCAAACGCCTGCTGGATAAACTCCAGGAAAACATCAAATGGGCACGAATGGAGATTAAACCAAGCAAATCCCGCAGTATCTCCATTGTCAAAGGCAAGCTCGCCAATGAGAGGTTCCACGTTAACAACGAGCCAATACCAACTGTTCTGGAAAAGCCTATCAAAAGCCTTGGCCGCTGGTATAGCGCAGAACTCAAAGACTCGAAGCAGGTGGAACAACTCAGGCAGGATACAATCATTGGCCTCAAGCAGATCAACAACACTGCTCTCCCTGGGAAGCTGAAGCTGTGGTGCTTTCAGTTTGGACTGCTGCCCCGTCTCATGTGGCCAATTGCCATCTATGAGGTCACTCTATCCCATGCCAATCGGCTGGAGAGACTGGTGAATGCACATGTGAGGAAGTGGCTTGGACTGCCGAGAGGCCTTAGCAGCATAGGCCTGTATGGCAACGGAGCCCTCTCCCTACCAATCTCAAGCCTGGTGGAGGAGTACAAATGTGCCAAATCAAGGCTGGAAATGACTCTCACAGAATCCCGGGATCCATTCGTCAGAGGTGCTGCTCCAACCCTAGCAACGGGGAGGAAATGGAAGCCATCTGCAGCAGTTGCAGTGGCAAAGACCGCCCTCAGACACCGGGATATAGTGGGGCATGTCCAACATGGCAGAGGGGGCCTTGGATTGGAAGCAACTACACCCACATGGCAAAAGGCTACTCCAACCGAACGGCGGCACATGGTGGTGGAGGAAGTGCGCCACCAGGAGGAAGCAGCCAGGTGTGCCAAGGCAGTCTCTCAAGCCCAGCAAGGCCGGTGGATGAAGTGGGAGGGCGTGGAGAAGAGGAAAATCACGTGGAACGAACTGTGGAGCATGGAGTCTAATAGGCTAAGCTTCATCATCAGAGCCACATATGATGTCCTGCCCTCACCAACCAACCTACATCTCTGGTATGGAGAGGACCCAGCCTGTCTCCAGTGTGCAGCCCCAGCAACCCTCAAACACATCTTAGTGGGTTGCAAGACCAGTCTAACTCAAGGAAGATACACCTGGCGCCATAACCAGGTACTGAAGTGCTTGGCTGCCGAACTTGAGAACAAGAGAGTAACCACCAACGCCATGCCTCTAAATGCCCAAACTACCTTCCCACGGAAAACAACCTTCATCCGGGAAGGGGAGAAACGGCGGACCAAGCCGTCACCTCTGAACTCAGGCCCACTGAACGCAGCCCGGGATTGGGAAATGCGGGTAGACCTCAGCCAGAGGCTTACCTTCCCATCTGAAATTGCAGCGACCAACCTGCGCCCAGACCTGGTCCTCTGGTCCAAATCTTGCCGGCGTGTCTTCATCGTTGAGCTGACGGTCCCATGGGAGGAAGCCATCGATGAGGCATTTGAACGGAAGAGGCTGCGATATGCCAACTTAGCAGCTGAAGCAGAGGGGCGGGGCTGGAACGTGAAGGTGTGGCCAGTGGAGGTGGGCTGCAGAGGCTTTGTAGCCAGTTCCACCACAAGGCTCCTGAAGGAAGTAGGGATCAGAGGACAGGCCCAACGAAAGGCAATCAAAGAACTTGCCACTGCAGCAGAACGGAGCAGTCACTGGTTGTGGCTGAAACGTAGAGACGCATCATGGGCTGCTAAATGAACACGTGGTGCCACTGTGCGACACACACCCAGGCCTGATCAGCCTGTGGTGGGCCAACCTCGGCAGAGGGTGTATTGTGATAAATGGCCGAAACACCCAATGAGGTCGGGGAACACAACTGAAGATGTGTCGTACTGGTGATCATCACGTGATCATTGCCAAATTCCACCCCACTCCAACCTCATTCAATTGTTGTGCTGAATATTTAGGGATCTTTAACAACTAGTCCTATTAAGAATCCTGATGTCTGGTGTCAAAACCAGTGACCGCTGCGAAAGGGCAGCTGACAACCTGGGAAAGACCTGGTGACGGCCTGAAGAGACAGCTGACAGGAGGGAACAGACCCCAACGGGGCTGGCACGGGTTAGCTCCCCGTGTTGGCAGGAGCCATTCACTACACAGTGATTTGGATCCACCCAACTATTGCTACGAAAAGTTTTAAACGAAAAACACCCCTTGAGTCTGCGAGAGCGGGGGCGGAAGATGACTCACCGGCGGACCACACGGTAACAGACCCTGGAACGGAAACGACAACGAATCAAATGATCAGCACAGTAGTTGACGGAGTAACCGCACTGGCAGGACACAAGCTACAAAGCTGCATCTGTGGCTGGAAAAAGATAACATCAGAGAGGGGTCTCAAGATCCACCAGGGCAGGAAAAAGTGCCTGAGAGAGCTTAGCGAGGGGCCTCGCATTGACCACTACTTCCTCAGAGGTAGGCCAAATCAGTCGAGTGAAGCCCAGCGGCAGGATATTCACCACAGTCCACAGGGTATCAGAACCCCAGACGAAGCTCAATCAGGCACAGATCCACCAACGGACATGAGTCCAGAGCCCATCCAGCCACAGACAGCAGTAGAGAGGAAGATGAACGGACGAAAGCCTCAAATCTTGTGGCCTAAATCCTGCCAGAAAAAGGAGTGGGAAACCACCGACACAGACCTTATCCATATTCTAGAAGGTCTGAAAGGGTGCGTGGAAAGAAAGCTAGACAAGATTGGAGAAATCATTTACAGCTATGGAGCAGAGAGATTTGGGGTGAAAAGTCAGAACCTTAGGACACAGAAGGAACCATCAGCTCATCTCAAGTCCAGGAGACAACAAGAGATTGAAAGACTTGTGAAAGAAAGAAGGTGCCTGAGAAAGCAGTGGAAGAAGGCCACAGAAGTGGAAAGGAAAGGACTTGAGGCTCTACAGGGGGACATCAAGCAGCGTCTTGCAACACTGCGTCGAGCAGAATGCTTGAGAAAGCAACACAAGAAGAAAGAGCGAATGAGGACCACCTTCTACAGAGATCCCTACAAGTTTGTCAAAGATCTCTTTGTCAAGGAGAAAACTGGGACCCTCAAAGTACCCATAAGGGAACTAGAGGATCACCTGAGGAAGACCTACTCTGACAATCAGAGGCATGTGCCAGCCAGCATTCCGGATGACATGCCACCAATACAACCACCTGAGCACCAGCTGGAAACAAGGCCCCCCAAATGGAGCGAAGTTGAGAGCACAGTAAAGCGGGCAAGAACAGCCTCAGCCCCTGGGCCCAACGGCGTTCCATATAGGCTCTATAAGAACACTCCGGGTGTCTTGAAGTACCTCTGGAAGCTAATGAAAGTGGCATGGGAAAAAGGAATTATACCAAAGGCATGGCGAAGGGCAGGAGGGATCCTGATTCCCAAAGAGAAGAACTCCTCAACCATCGACCAGTTCCGCCAGATCAGTCTTCTGAATGTGGAAGGAAAGATATTCTTCAGTGTTGTGGCCCAGAGGCTCTCAGTATTCTTGCAGAAGAACAACTTTGTCGACACCTCAGTGCAGAAGGCAGGGATAAGTGGTTTCTCAGGATGCCTGGAACACACAAGTGTCATCTGGCACCAGCTGCAGACGGCCAAGAAGGAGAAGAAAGACCTGCATGTGGTTTTCTTAGATCTTGCCAATGCCTTCGGATCAGTGCCTCATGAGATTTTGTGGACAGCGTTCAACTTCTTCCAAGTCCCAGAGGGCATCACAAGGCTGGTCAAAGCCTACTTCCAAGACCTCCAGTTTTGTGTTACAGCACAGGCCAGTACAACTGCCTGGCAGCACCTCGAGATAGGCATAATGGCGGGCTGCACCATCTCTCCACTGGCGTTTACCATGGCAATGGAGCTCATTATTCGAGCATCCCGATGGGTGGTTGGAGGGGAACGGTTGAAGAGCGGGCTGCGTCTTCCTCCAATCAGGGCGTACATGGATGACATGACGACAATAACAACAACAAAGGCATGCACCAAACGCCTGCTGGATAAACTCCAGGAAAACATCAAATGGGCACGAATGGAGATTAAACCAAGCAAATCCCGCAGTATCTCCATTGTCAAAGGCAAGCTCGCCAATGAGAGGTTCCACGTTAACAACGAGCCAATACCAACTGTTCTGGAAAAGCCTATCAAAAGCCTTGGCCGCTGGTATAGCGCAGAACTCAAAGACTCGAAGCAGGTGGAACAACTCAGGCAGGATACAATCATTGGCCTCAAGCAGATCAACAACACTGCTCTCCCTGGGAAGCTGAAGCTGTGGTGCTTTCAGTTTGGACTGCTGCCCCGTCTCATGTGGCCAATTGCCATCTATGAGGTCACTCTATCCCATGCCAATCGGCTGGAGAGACTGGTGAATGCACATGTGAGGAAGTGGCTTGGACTGCCGAGAGGCCTTAGCAGCATAGGCCTGTATGGCAACGGAGCCCTCTCCCTACCAATCTCAAGCCTGGTGGAGGAGTACAAATGTGCCAAATCAAGGCTGGAAATGACTCTCACAGAATCCCGGGATCCATTCGTCAGAGGTGCTGCTCCAACCCTAGCAACGGGGAGGAAATGGAAGCCATCTGCAGCAGTTGCAGTGGCAAAGACCGCCCTCAGACACCGGGATATAGTGGGGCATGTCCAACATGGCAGAGGGGGCCTTGGATTGGAAGCAACTACACCCACATGGCAAAAGGCTACTCCAACCGAACGGCGGCACATGGTGGTGGAGGAAGTGCGCCACCAGGAGGAAGCAGCCAGGTGTGCCAAGGCAGTCTCTCAAGCCCAGCAAGGCCGGTGGATGAAGTGGGAGGGCGTGGAGAAGAGGAAAATCACGTGGAACGAACTGTGGAGCATGGAGTCTAATAGGCTAAGCTTCATCATCAGAGCCACATATGATGTCCTGCCCTCACCAACCAACCTACATCTCTGGTATGGAGAGGACCCAGCCTGTCTCCAGTGTGCAGCCCCAGCAACCCTCAAACACATCTTAGTGGGTTGCAAGACCAGTCTAACTCAAGGAAGATACACCTGGCGCCATAACCAGGTACTGAAGTGCTTGGCTGCCGAACTTGAGAACAAGAGAGTAACCACCAACGCCATGCCTCTAAATGCCCAAACTACCTTCCCACGGAAAACAACCTTCATCCGGGAAGGGGAGAAACGGCGGACCAAGCCGTCACCTCTGAACTCAGGCCCACTGAACGCAGCCCGGGATTGGGAAATGCGGGTAGACCTCAGCCAGAGGCTTACCTTCCCATCTGAAATTGCAGCGACCAACCTGCGCCCAGACCTGGTCCTCTGGTCCAAATCTTGCCGGCGTGTCTTCATCGTTGAGCTGACGGTCCCATGGGAGGAAGCCATCGATGAGGCATTTGAACGGAAGAGGCTGCGATATGCCAACTTAGCAGCTGAAGCAGAGGGGCGGGGCTGGAACGTGAAGGTGTGGCCAGTGGAGGTGGGCTGCAGAGGCTTTGTAGCCAGTTCCACCACAAGGCTCCTGAAGGAAGTAGGGATCAGAGGACAGGCCCAACGAAAGGCAATCAAAGAACTTGCCACTGCAGCAGAACGGAGCAGTCACTGGTTGTGGCTGAAACGTAGAGACGCATCATGGGCTGCTAAATGAACACGTGGTGCCACTGTGCGACACACACCCAGGCCTGATCAGCCTGTGGTGGGCCAACCTCGGCAGAGGGTGTATTGTGATAAATGGCCGAAACACCCAATGAGGTCGGGGAACACAACTGAAGATGTGTCGTACTGGTGATCATCACGTGATCATTGCCAAATTCCACCCCACTCCAACCTCATTCAATTGTTGTGCTGAATATTTAGGGATCTTTAACAACTAGTCCTATTAAGAATCCTGATGTCTGGTGTCAAAACCAGTGACCGCTGCGAAAGGGCAGCTGACAACCTGGGAAAGACCTGGTGACGGCCTGAAGAGACAGCTGACAGGAGGGAACAGACCCCAACGGGGCTGGCACGGGTTAGCTCCCCGTGTTGGCAGGAGCCATTCACTACACAGTGATTTGGATCCACCCAACTATTGCTACGAAAAGTTTTAAACGAAAAACACCCCTTGAGTCTGCGAGAGCGGGGGCGGAAGATGACTCACCGGCGGACCACACGGTAACAGACCCTGGAACGGAAACGACAACGAATCAAATGATCAGCACAGTAGTTGACGGAGTAACCGCACTGGCAGGACACAAGCTACAAAGCTGCATCTGTGGCTGGAAAAAGATAACATCAGAGAGGGGTCTCAAGATCCACCAGGGCAGGAAAAAGTGCCTGAGAGAGCTTAGCGAGGGGCCTCGCATTGACCACTACTTCCTCAGAGGTAGGCCAAATCAGTCGAGTGAAGCCCAGCGGCAGGATATTCACCACAGTCCACAGGGTATCAGAACCCCAGACGAAGCTCAATCAGGCACAGATCCACCAACGGACATGAGTCCAGAGCCCATCCAGCCACAGACAGCAGTAGAGAGGAAGATGAACGGACGAAAGCCTCAAATCTTGTGGCCTAAATCCTGCCAGAAAAAGGAGTGGGAAACCACCGACACAGACCTTATCCATATTCTAGAAGGTCTGAAAGGGTGCGTGGAAAGAAAGCTAGACAAGATTGGAGAAATCATTTACAGCTATGGAGCAGAGAGATTTGGGGTGAAAAGTCAGAACCTTAGGACACAGAAGGAACCATCAGCTCATCTCAAGTCCAGGAGACAACAAGAGATTGAAAGACTTGTGAAAGAAAGAAGGTGCCTGAGAAAGCAGTGGAAGAAGGCCACAGAAGTGGAAAGGAAAGGACTTGAGGCTCTACAGGGGGACATCAAGCAGCGTCTTGCAACACTGCGTCGAGCAGAATGCTTGAGAAAGCAACACAAGAAGAAAGAGCGAATGAGGACCACCTTCTACAGAGATCCCTACAAGTTTGTCAAAGATCTCTTTGTCAAGGAGAAAACTGGGACCCTCAAAGTACCCATAAGGGAACTAGAGGATCACCTGAGGAAGACCTACTCTGACAATCAGAGGCATGTGCCAGCCAGCATTCCGGATGACATGCCACCAATACAACCACCTGAGCACCAGCTGGAAACAAGGCCCCCCAAATGGAGCGAAGTTGAGAGCACAGTAAAGCGGGCAAGAACAGCCTCAGCCCCTGGGCCCAACGGCGTTCCATATAGGCTCTATAAGAACACTCCGGGTGTCTTGAAGTACCTCTGGAAGCTAATGAAAGTGGCATGGGAAAAAGGAATTATACCAAAGGCATGGCGAAGGGCAGGAGGGATCCTGATTCCCAAAGAGAAGAACTCCTCAACCATCGACCAGTTCCGCCAGATCAGTCTTCTGAATGTGGAAGGAAAGATATTCTTCAGTGTTGTGGCCCAGAGGCTCTCAGTATTCTTGCAGAAGAACAACTTTGTCGACACCTCAGTGCAGAAGGCAGGGATAAGTGGTTTCTCAGGATGCCTGGAACACACAAGTGTCATCTGGCACCAGCTGCAGACGGCCAAGAAGGAGAAGAAAGACCTGCATGTGGTTTTCTTAGATCTTGCCAATGCCTTCGGATCAGTGCCTCATGAGATTTTGTGGACAGCGTTCAACTTCTTCCAAGTCCCAGAGGGCATCACAAGGCTGGTCAAAGCCTACTTCCAAGACCTCCAGTTTTGTGTTACAGCACAGGCCAGTACAACTGCCTGGCAGCACCTCGAGATAGGCATAATGGCGGGCTGCACCATCTCTCCACTGGCGTTTACCATGGCAATGGAGCTCATTATTCGAGCATCCCGATGGGTGGTTGGAGGGGAACGGTTGAAGAGCGGGCTGCGTCTTCCTCCAATCAGGGCGTACATGGATGACATGACGACAATAACAACAACAAAGGCATGCACCAAACGCCTGCTGGATAAACTCCAGGAAAACATCAAATGGGCACGAATGGAGATTAAACCAAGCAAATCCCGCAGTATCTCCATTGTCAAAGGCAAGCTCGCCAATGAGAGGTTCCACGTTAACAACGAGCCAATACCAACTGTTCTGGAAAAGCCTATCAAAAGCCTTGGCCGCTGGTATAGCGCAGAACTCAAAGACTCGAAGCAGGTGGAACAACTCAGGCAGGATACAATCATTGGCCTCAAGCAGATCAACAACACTGCTCTCCCTGGGAAGCTGAAGCTGTGGTGCTTTCAGTTTGGACTGCTGCCCCGTCTCATGTGGCCAATTGCCATCTATGAGGTCACTCTATCCCATGCCAATCGGCTGGAGAGACTGGTGAATGCACATGTGAGGAAGTGGCTTGGACTGCCGAGAGGCCTTAGCAGCATAGGCCTGTATGGCAACGGAGCCCTCTCCCTACCAATCTCAAGCCTGGTGGAGGAGTACAAATGTGCCAAATCAAGGCTGGAAATGACTCTCACAGAATCCCGGGATCCATTCGTCAGAGGTGCTGCTCCAACCCTAGCAACGGGGAGGAAATGGAAGCCATCTGCAGCAGTTGCAGTGGCAAAGACCGCCCTCAGACACCGGGATATAGTGGGGCATGTCCAACATGGCAGAGGGGGCCTTGGATTGGAAGCAACTACACCCACATGGCAAAAGGCTACTCCAACCGAACGGCGGCACATGGTGGTGGAGGAAGTGCGCCACCAGGAGGAAGCAGCCAGGTGTGCCAAGGCAGTCTCTCAAGCCCAGCAAGGCCGGTGGATGAAGTGGGAGGGCGTGGAGAAGAGGAAAATCACGTGGAACGAACTGTGGAGCATGGAGTCTAATAGGCTAAGCTTCATCATCAGAGCCACATATGATGTCCTGCCCTCACCAACCAACCTACATCTCTGGTATGGAGAGGACCCAGCCTGTCTCCAGTGTGCAGCCCCAGCAACCCTCAAACACATCTTAGTGGGTTGCAAGACCAGTCTAACTCAAGGAAGATACACCTGGCGCCATAACCAGGTACTGAAGTGCTTGGCTGCCGAACTTGAGAACAAGAGAGTAACCACCAACGCCATGCCTCTAAATGCCCAAACTACCTTCCCACGGAAAACAACCTTCATCCGGGAAGGGGAGAAACGGCGGACCAAGCCGTCACCTCTGAACTCAGGCCCACTGAACGCAGCCCGGGATTGGGAAATGCGGGTAGACCTCAGCCAGAGGCTTACCTTCCCATCTGAAATTGCAGCGACCAACCTGCGCCCAGACCTGGTCCTCTGGTCCAAATCTTGCCGGCGTGTCTTCATCGTTGAGCTGACGGTCCCATGGGAGGAAGCCATCGATGAGGCATTTGAACGGAAGAGGCTGCGATATGCCAACTTAGCAGCTGAAGCAGAGGGGCGGGGCTGGAACGTGAAGGTGTGGCCAGTGGAGGTGGGCTGCAGAGGCTTTGTAGCCAGTTCCACCACAAGGCTCCTGAAGGAAGTAGGGATCAGAGGACAGGCCCAACGAAAGGCAATCAAAGAACTTGCCACTGCAGCAGAACGGAGCAGTCACTGGTTGTGGCTGAAACGTAGAGACGCATCATGGGCTGCTAAATGAACACGTGGTGCCACTGTGCGACACACACCCAGGCCTGATCAGCCTGTGGTGGGCCAACCTCGGCAGAGGGTGTATTGTGATAAATGGCCGAAACACCCAATGAGGTCGGGGAACACAACTGAAGATGTGTCGTACTGGTGATCATCACGTGATCATTGCCAAATTCCACCCCACTCCAACCTCATTCAATTGTTGTGCTGAATATTTAGGGATCTTTAACAACTAGTCCTATTAAGAATCCTTATTGTTACCATTCTTGTATTCATTGTTGTTTCTTAATTGTGCGCTGTTGAGTCTGAGCTCGAAACACAAACATTTCATTACCCTGCAATGCCCCTGTATTGTTGTGTACAAGAACTTGAACTTGAACTTAAACTTCAAAACCAAATCTGCCCTTGGCTGCACCCAAAAGCACCTTTCTGAGTAAAGCCGTGTTGACATGTTGTATGTTCCGCATAATAAACAGGTGAATGTGCTTTTCCACTGTGTTGTTTTAAAGGCCTTGGGGACAGACAGGAGCGCTAGTTTGTGCATCGTAGAGGACAAAAAGCAACTAGCTAAAAACTATCTAAAAATCTCCCTATTATGGTCGCTTGAACGGACTCTCCAAACCTCTGTCCTCCACGCACGAGAATCAGAATCAGAAAGGTCTTTAAATGGTCAATTGCCAAGTAGTTTTCACACACAAGGAATTTGATTTGGTCGTTTTCGGTGCGACATTAACGGACAGACAATAACGGACAGATAATAAGATAACAAGGTGGAATAAAATAAAATGGAATATAAACTAAGTTAAAATAGAAGCACAACAGGGCGGCTGGTTCTTTACCTTCCGATGTCTGAGGGAAAGATGGCGGGATGGATGCGGGGTGCATGATGGGATACTTCTATGAAGGGTACCACCCTGTACACTGAACGGCCCTCAACCCAGCTGTCGCTGACCTGTAGCCACTAGACTGTGCCTAGCCATTGTGCTGTGAATAACAATGTTATCATGTGTGTGTGTGTGTGTGTGTGTGTGTGTGTGTGTGTGTGTGTGTGTGTGTGTGTGTGTGTGTGTGTGTGTGTGTGTGTGTGTGTGTGTGTGTGTGTGTGTGTGTGTGTGTGTGTGTGTGTGTGTGTGTGTGTGTGTGTGTGTGTGTGTGTGTGTGTGTGTGTGTGTGTGTGTGTGTGTGTGTGTGTGTGTGTGTGTGTGTGTGTGTGTGTGTGTGTGTGTGTGTGTGTGTGTGTGTGTGTGTGTGTGTGTGTGTGTGTGTGTGTGTGTGTGTGTGTGTGTGTGTGTGTGTGTGTGTGTGTGTGTGTGTGTGTGTGTGTGTGTGTGTGTGTGTGTGTGTGTGTGTGTGTGTGTGTGTGTGTGTGTGTGTGTGTGTGTGTGTGTGTGTGTGTGTGTGTGTGTGTGTGTGTGTGTGTGTGTGTGTGTGTGTGTGTGTGTGTGTGTGTGTGTGTGTGTGTGTGTGTGTGTGTGTGTGTGTGTGTGTGTGTGTGTGTGTGTGTGTGTGTGTGTGTGTGTGTGTGTGTGTGTGTGTGTGTGTGTGTGTGTGTGTGTGTGTGTGTGTGTGTGTGTGTGTGTGTGTGTGTGTGTGTGTGTGTGTGTGTGTGTGTGTGTGTGTGTGTGTGTGTGTGTGTGTGTGTGTGTGTGTGTGTGTGTGTGTGTGTGTGTGTGTGTGTGTGTGTGTGTGTGTGTGTGTGTGTGTGTGTGTGTGTGTGTGTGTGTGTGTGTGTGTGTGTGTGTGTGTGTGTGTGTGTGTGTGTGTGTGTGTGTGTGTGTGTGTGTGTGTGTGTGTGTGTGTGTGTGTGTGTGTGTGTGTGTGTGTGTGTGTGTGTGTGTGTGTGTGTGTGTGTGTGTGTGTGTGTGTGTGTGTGTGTGTGTGTGTGTGTGTGTGTGTGTGTGTGTGTGTGTGTGTGTGTGTGTGTGTGTGTGTGTGTGTGTGTGTGTGTGTGTGTGTGTGTGTGTGTGTGTGTGTGTGTGTGTGTGTGTGTGTGTGTGTGTGTGTGTGTGTGTGTGTGTGTGTGTGTGTGTGTGTGTGTGTGTGTGTGTGTGTGTGTGTGTGTGTGTGTGTGTGTGTGTGTGTGTGTGTGTGTGTGTGTGTGTGTGTGTGTGTGTGTGTGTGTGTGTGTGTGTGTGTGTGTGTGTGTGTGTGTGTGTGTGTGTGTGTGTGTGTGTGTGTGTGTGTGTGTGTGTGTGTGTGTGTGTGTGTGTGTGTGTGTGTGTGTGTGTGTGTGTGTGTGTGTGTGTGTGTGTGTGTGTGTGTGTGTGTGTGTGTGTGTGTGTGTGTGTGTGTGTGTGTGTGTGTGTGTGTGTGTGTGTGTGTGTGTGTGTGTGTGTGTGTGTGTGTGTGTGTGTGTGTGTGTGTGTGTGTGTGTGTGTGTGTGTGTGTGTGTGTGTGTGTGTGTGTGTGTGTGTGTGTGTGTGTGTGTGTGTGTGTGTGTGTGTGTGTGTGTGTGTGTGTGTGTGTGTGTGTGTGTGTGTGTGTGTGTGTGTGTGTGTGTGTGTGTGTGTGTGTGTGTGTGTGTGTGTGTGTGTGTGTGTGTGTGTGTGTGTGTGTGTGTGTGTGTGTGTGTGTGTGTGTGTGTGTGTGTGTGTGTGTGTGTGTGTGTGTGTGTGTGTGTGTGTGTGTGTGTGTGTGTGTGTGTGTGTGTGTGTGTGTGTGTGTGTGTGTGTGTGTGTGTGTGTGTGTGTGTGTGTGTGTGTGTGTGTGTGTGTGTGTGTGTGTGTGTGTGTGTGTGTGTGTGTGTGTGTGTGTGTGTGTGTGTGTGTGTGTGTGTGTGTGTGTGTGTGTGTGTGTGTGTGTGTGTGTGTGTGTGTGTGTGTGTGTGTGTGTGTGTGTGTGTGTGTGTGTGTGTGTGTGTGTGTGTGTGTGTGTGTGTGTGTGTGTGTGTGTGTGTGTGTGTGTGTGTGTGTGTGTGTGTGTGTGTGTGTGTGTGTGTGTGTGTGTGTGTGTGTGTGTGTGTGTGTGTGTGTGTGTGTGTGTGTGTGTGTGTGTGTGTGTGTGTGTGTGTGTGTGTGTGTGTGTGTGTGTGTGTGTGTGTGTGTGTGTGTGTGTCCCCCCCCCCAACAGGAGAACCACTGTCTGAGGATCAAGATCCTGGGAGACTGTTACTACTGCGTGTCTGGGCTGCCGGAGGCCCGGGCCGACCACGCCCACTGCTGCGTGGAGATGGGAGTGGACATGATAGAGGCCATCTCGTGAGTAAGACTCAGGGCTGCGGGGGATGGGAGTGGACATGATAGAGGCCATCTCGTGAGTACAGGCCCAGTGGGCTGCAGGCGTGATTTTTTTCCGTGGCCTTTGTTTGCGAAGACGCTCTCTGATTGGCTAGCCCGCGTACAGCGTAGACCCTCTCTGATTGGTTTAGCTCCGAAGGGCTCTGGGATAGAAATGTCCGAATTGTACATATATATTCTCTGCTTCGAAGTGGTTATGCTTTGGCCCTCTTTCGAAGTGGGTTATGCTTAGAGTTAGGGTTAGGGCTAGGGTTAGGCTAACCCTAACCCTAACTGTAAGCATAACCCACTTCGAAAGAGGGCCAAAGCATAACCACTTAGAAGCAGAGAATATTATGTACAAGGCGGAAGAGACCCTTCGGAGCTAAACCAATCAGAGAGGGTCTTCGCTGTACACGGGCTAGCCAATCAGAGAGCGTCTGCGTAAACAAAGGCTACGGAAAAAAATCACGCGGGCTGCGGGGGATGGGAGTGGACATGATAGAGGCCATCTCGTGAGTAAGACTCAGGGCTGCGGGGGATGGAATAACCTTTCCCAGAATAGGGATCACTCGCACATGACCACGGAGGACGGACCGAGGAGGTAGACCGGTCACAGACGATGTGATAGCGCTATTCTAGTACGATTTATGTCCAGGGTCCATTGTAACAGAATCTGTAATGACAACAAACACAGACTTATTTTTTTTTATCCACTTTTTCTCCCATTTTTCTATATTTTCTCCCATCCCAATTTCGTATCATCCAATTCAACCCTCCCCTGTCACGGACGCTGTTTCTTGCCTCCCACAAGCCGACTGCAATGTGGACTAAGTCATACATAGCACAAGTCCCCTCCGGTACTTGAGGTAACAGCAGTCGCATTTTTTCACCTGCGCAGCTCGATCTCTCAGTGGCGAGGAGTAACACGTGGGAGGCTCACGCTGCCCCCGACACTTCCTGATTCTACTGCGCAGGCGCACCAACCGACCTGTAGGAGTCGCTGTCCACAACGCCCGATCCCCACCCATCAGTTTCCCACCCCCTAATACGGCCAATGTGTATTAGTACGGACGACCAGCTAAACTGAAAGCAAATGTGGAGCGCTGGGCTCGAACTGACGAGCCCAGCATCTCCAGCATTTCGTGGCGAGTGCCTTGCCCACTACGCCACGTAGCCGCCCCAACAAACACAGACTTCTATGCAAGCGGTACTGCACATTGTTTACATTTCATGTTTTGGGTTGGAGTGTGGATAGGCGAGGGATTTTACACATATATATTTATATATATTTAATATTTATCATATCATATCATATGTAGTTGAAAAATGGCAAAGGTGACAAATACTAGACAAAAATTCCAAGTAGAGTAGAGTGTGCTTTTAAAACTGTAATTAGTAGGCCAATGATTAATGAAAATAAAATATATTCGATTTGAGTAATAATAGATCTCACATTCAAGGTTTCAATACTTTTCCCAATCCAAAGATGTTCTTATCACGTGCCACACAGAGCCGTCCCTAGAGATTTGGGGGCCCTATGCAAAGACAATATTTTGAGGGCCCTTCTGTTTTACCTTAAGTCAGAGCTCCGCACCACAGGGGTACAGACGTTTTGACATTTTGCCGTTGGGTTGAAATTCTGTTTCATGTTTATGTTATCTCAACACACTTATTCAATTCTGCATGTGAGTAATTAATATCTAACACAGTCAGAAATAAAGAAAGAAATCTTGCTCGACCAAGGGTTGAAGTGTAATGAAAGCTTGGTATGGTAAGACGAGACCATGGTGATTTCCTGGTTGCTATGAACCTGGGCATATGGAAACAGACTCTGAGGTGGTCTTCCATCAGAGCACTAACGGGACGTGGTAATGAGATTACAATACTACGGTTACAGCATCGTCCAACTATGTGGCTGTTATGTAATTAGGAGACCACACAAAAGGCACAGGCCTATTCTAAACCTCAGACTCTATACCTCAGACTCTATACCTCAGACTCTATACCTCAGACTCTGCACCTCAGACTCTATACCTCAGACTCTGCACCTCAGACTCTATACCTCAGACTTTATACCTCAGACTCTATACTTCAGACTCTATACCTCAGACTCTATACCTCAGACTTTATACCTCAGACTCTATACTTCAGACTCTGCACCTCAGACTCTATACCTCAGACTCTATACATCAGACTCTATATCTCAGACTCTACCTCAGACTCTATACCTCAGACTCTATATCTCAGACTCTACCTTAGACTCTATACCTCAGACTCAATACCGCAGACTCAATACCTCAGACTCTATACCTCAGACTTTATACCTCAGACTCAATACCTCAGACTCAATACCTCAGACTTTATACCTCAGACTCTATACCTCAGACTCAATACCTCAGACTCAATACCTCAGACTTTATACCTCAGACTCTATACCTCAGACTCAATACCTCAGACTCTATACCTCAGACTCAATACCTCAGACTCTATATCTCAGACTCTACCTCAGACTCTATACCTCAGACTCAATGCCGCAGACTCTATACCTCAGACTCTATACCTCAGATTCTATACTTCAGACTCTGTACCTCAGACTCTATATCTCAGACTCTACCTCAGACTCTATACCTCAGACTCTATACCTCAGACTCTATACCTCAGACTCAATACCTCAGACTCTACCTCAGACTTTATACCTCAGACTCTATACCTCAGACTCAATACCTCAGACTCAATACCTCAGACTTTATACCTCAGACTCTATACTTCAGACTCTGCACCTCAGACTCTATACCCCAGACTCTATACCTCAGACTCTATACCTCAGACTCTATACTTCAGACTCTATACCTCAGACTCTATACCTCAGACTCTATACCTCAGACTCTATACCTCAGATTCTATACTTCAGACTCTGTACCTCAGACTCTATATCTCAGACTCTACCTCAGACTCTATACCTCAGACTCTATACCTCAGACTCTATACCTCAGACTCTATACCTCAGACTCAATACCTCAGACTCTATATCTCAGACTCTACCTCAGACTCAATACCTCAGACTCTATACCTCAGACTCTATACCTCAGACGCTATACCTCAGACTCAATACCTCAGACTTTATACCTCAGACTCTATACCTCAGACTCAATACCTCAGACTCAATACCTCAGACTTTATACCTCAGACTCTATACTTCAGACTCTGCACCTCAGACTCTATACCTCAGACTCTATACCTCAGACTCTATACTTCAGACTCTATACCTCAGACTCTATACCTCAGACTCTATACTTCAGACTCTATACCTCAGACTCTATACCTCAGACTCTATACCTCAGATTCTATACTTCAGACTCTGTACCTCAGACTCTATATATCAGACTCTACCTCAGACTCTATACCTCAGACTCTATACCTCAGACTCTATACCTCAGACTCTATACCTCAGACTCAATACCTCAGACTCTACCTCAGACTCAATACCTCAGACTCTATACCTCAGACTCTATACCTCAGACGCTATACCTCAGACTCAATACATCAGACTCTATATCTCAGACTCTACCTCAGACTCTATACCTCAGACTCTATACCTCAGACTCTATACCTCAGACTCAATACATCAGACTCTATATCTCAGACTCTACCTCAGACTATACCTCAGACTCTATACATCAGACTCTATACCTCAGACTCTATACCTCAGACTCAATACATCAGACTCTATATCTCAGACTTTACCTCAGACTCTATACCTCAGACTCTATACCTCAGACTCTATACCTCAGACTCTATACTTCAGACTCGATACCTCAGACTATACCTCAGACTCTATACCTCAGACTCTATACCTCAGATTTTATACCTCAGACTCTATACCTCAGACTCTATACCTCAGACTTTATACCTCAGACTCTATACCTCAGACTCTATACCTCAGACTCTATACCTCAGACTTTATACCTCAGATTCTATACCTCAGACTCTATACCTCAGACTCTATACCTCAGACTCTATACCTCAGATTCTATACTTCAGACTCTATACCTCAGACTCTATACCTCACACCCTATACCTCAGACTTTATACCTCAGACTCTATACCTCAGACTCTATACTTCAGACTCTATACCTCAGACTTTATACCTCAGACTCTGCACCTCAGACTCTATACCTCAGACTCTATACCTCAGACTCTATACCTCAGACTCTATACCTCAGACTCAATACCTCAGACTTTATACCTCAGACTCTATACCTCAGACTCTATACCTCAGACTCTATAATAAATAATGCAGGACATGCTCAGAGGTCTTTAATTGGCATTGGCTATTATCCACAACCCACACACACCAGAACACACACGCATGGATTGTCTGTAGGATCGCTGATGCGATTCGTCTCTGCGATTAACCCTCAGACTCTGCACCTCAGACTCTATACTTCAGACTCTATACCTCAGACTCTATACCTCAGACTCTATACCT
>NC_140167.1:179788805-179799688 GCF_963971535.1 Notolepis coatsorum
CTCTCCCTGTTCCGCGTTGTGTTTGTTTCAATACTTCACATTGGCTGTCACACACTGTATCAACCCCTGTTAGTACATCCGTTAGTCATAAGAAACGACACTGCAACGTGATCTCCTTAGATCCTCATGTTTATTTTCATAAACATAGCCTCTGTACCGGATGGAAACACCGTTCTGTAATGTCCTTGACCAGTCTTTGAAGGAAAACTAAATTCATTATTCTTCATCGTCTCTTCTCTCCTGAGTCCACTGGTTCTGGGCCTCGTAGCCATGCATGATGTGATGATGTGGCATATTTCCCCTCCCCCACCCGGCGGGGGTGAGGAGGGATGAAAGTCTCTGATCAACACGTCTGCTCGTCTGTGCTTCGTATTTCAGTCTAATTTATCCCGGAAGAAACTCACATCATAACGTCTTTTCCCTAGCAACGGGCCCCCGCCCCCTCTCCTCGTTACTACGTGACACGCAGTCTTTGACAACGGCTCTTTGACCCAAATCACTATAGCAACGGCGATGTTGATATTATCCCCCTAGTTCTCTCTGACCAAACCTGCCTGCTCTCAGTGCAATGTTTTGGTTGCAAACCTGCTGACGACCTTGGCATTCACACACCCTGCTTGCTACCGTGGAGACACACACTGCTGCCGGCTACTTTTAAGATCTATAGATCCATCTGAGTAGATGCTGTCACCCACCAATACATTATATACACATTGAAAAACATAGATTCCTTCAACTGTATAATATCTGAAATGAAGAAAAGACTAAACACTAACCTTCTTACTGTCCTATACTACCATGCACTCCTCCTACTATACTAATATGTCGTATGTCTATGCACTCAATACTGTAGCACCCAAGTTTGATGAAGAATATGAAGAATTGTCTTCTTCCTGTTCCTTTCGGCCATGGAATTTAGTGGAGCATATTAAGTGAACTATATGTACTGTTGGACTGTAACAATTCCATGTACGAATAAATGAAATGAACATTGTTACTCAGCTGAAAGAGTTGTACCCTTCCTGCTGACCTGTTGTACAGAACTTGTAAGTCGCTTTGGATAAAAGCGTCAGCTAAATGACTAAATGTAAATGTAATGTAATAATATGCTGTTTTCTTTAAAGAATCCTCCCCTCCCACACACACACACACACACACACACACACACACACAGATACCTCTTCTTGGGTTAGTGTGCCGTTCTGATCCCAAATCATTTGCCCCCGGGAAGTTAGGTAGTTATTACTGTAAGACATAAGTCTACAGTAGGTAAAAGAGAAACCGTCTCGAGATGCTTTGTTGAAATACTGCTGTTGTCCAGTATGATGTTCAATTTGCTTTGTTTTTATGATACTGTGTCATCAGAGGATTTTTAAGAGAATGTCTTTATAGTGATGGAAACGCTAAAACATGTTTTCTTTGAGCTGCTTAAAGCATTCCAGTCCTCTTTTCTAAATCAGGCTATACTGAGAACATAGCTGGGAAGGACCGGTGGGAATGTGTGCTGCTAAAGTACGACCTCTGGAGCTTACAGTTTTTCTCAATTGCTTTGGTGCATTTCTCTGATCAGAGTTAAAGTTCTCATAACTGTTAGTTCAACCTCCACAACATTTGGTCATTTGTGCACATCATAGTAGCAGTTTCTCATTCCTCCGAACAAATTGCAAATGCTTTTGGACATGCATCAATTGCTTTCATACAATTCTCTGCTGTTTTATAACATTATCATTTGCTTATGTCATGTCAGTCAAAATTAACTATACTTATGCCTGCTGAATAGTCATTCCCTATAAAACTAATAGTCCTCATTTCATTGCTTGAGTCATTACATACAAATATGTTGAACTAGTTGTCAATATCTGTCAATCAAATTTTATACATTTCTTTATAATTTTTCCCCTGAATGGAGCTGGATGCCAGGGAATCGCTGCACACATTCATATATGTTGATGAGGCGGGTTTCAATCTGGCAAAAGGTAGAAGGCGTGGAAGGAATCGCATTGGACAGAGAGCAACCACTGTTGTCCCAGGCCAACGAGGAGGGAATATTACAATGTGTGCAGCCATCTCAGAAAACGGCGTCCTCACCCATATGCCCCGCATTGGTCCATACAACACACAACATCTGCTGACTTTTTTAGACACTCTTTACAGGGACATAATCCCTGAGAATGAGAGGGGTCTAAATGGCGACCATCTGACCAAGTACGTTGTTGTATGGGATAATGTGCGTTTTCACCACGCAATTCTGGTCACAGTGGTTTGCAGCACATGAAAGGATGCTGGTGGAATATCTCCCTCCCTACTCCCCATTCCTGAATCCAATAGCCAGACAGACAGGAACGTCTGGATGTGAATGAATGATTTACAGTACTGTGTATGTTGTTCCAATTCAGTTCCAATATGTACTGCAATATTGTTTACAGTTGTGCACAGCTCTACCCAAAGGCCAAAGGGTGTTTCTTATGTTTGTTGTAAATTAGTTTGTATTTTTCTTTTGCACAATGCTGTGAACAAATTAAAATTGCAAAGAGCATATGCAGTAAAAATGTGAAACATACGTGTCTTGTACTCATTTACCTCACTAAATACAGCAATGTGTAACTGTAGATTTCAAATGGCTGTGCAAATAGTGTATAGTGCTGTCTTGAGCATTTTCAGAAAGTGTCACCAAGATCTGACTTTTTTTGCATTGGAAAACACTTACTGTCATAACGAAAACATGGCAAAGCCATTTGACTATCTTGTTCATAAACAATGGTGTCAGGACTTTTCATTTTGATGACAGTGACACTTTCATTGACATGAATACTTGCTTTTGAGGAATGAATTATCCATTTTGAGCAAGTGACACGCTTCTGCAGGTTATCACCTAGGTTTTGCAGTTTGTACTAATTGTTTTGAGAAATGCACTAACAGTTATGAGAACTTTAATTCTGATCAGAGAAATGCACCAAAGCAATTGAGAAAAACTGTAATCTGGTCACAATGTGGATTTGCCCACATGTCACTCCAACTGGGCCACTTGGGGTTGGGTTGGGTGAAAAGATATTGGGTGAAAAGATATAGATAGATAGATAGATAGATAGATAGATAGATAGATAGATAGATAGATAGATAGATAGATAGATAGATAGATAGATAGATAGATAGATAGATAGATAGATAGATAGATAGATAGATAGATAGATAGATAGATAGATAGATAGATAGATAGATAGATAGATAGATAGATAGATAGATAGATAGATAGATAGATAGATAGATAGATAGATAGATAGATACAGTAGATACAGTAGATAGATAGATAGATAGATAGATAGATAGATAGATAGATAGATAGATAGATAGATAGATAGATAGATAGATAGATAGATAGATAGATAGATAGATAGATAGACAGACAGACAGACAGACAGACAGACAGACAGACAGACAGACAGACAGACAGACAGACAGACAGACAGACAGACAGACAGACAGACAGACAGACAGACAGACAGACAGACAGACAGACAGACTCTATATACCTCAGATGAAAGTCTCTGATCAACACGTCTGCTCGTCTGTGCTTCGTATTTCAGTCTAATTTATCCCGGAAGAAACTCACATCATAACGTCTTTTCCCTAGCAACGGGCCCCCGCCCCCTCTCCTCGTTACTACGTGACACGCAGTCTTTGACAACGGCTCTTTGACCCAAATCACTATAGCAACGGCGATGTTGATATTATCCCCCTAGTTCTCTCTGACCAAACCTGCCTGCTCTCAGTGCAATGTTTTGGTTGCAAACCTGCTGACGACCTTGGCATTCACCGACCGACCGACCGACCGACCGACCGACCGACCGACCGACCGACCGACCGACTGACAGACAGACATAAAGCAGCAATGTACTCGGGTGTAGACGGTGCAAATGGGCTGATTATTTACATCATTATGTTCATGATAATTATAGACCTGCACATACTGTATGAGAGAGCCCATGAGAGAAATATATCATCCTATGGGCTTTCTCAGATCACCTTGATTCTGCAATTTTACCGAATTGTAATCTTGTTGAACTACATTCACCATTTACTAATACAACCATTATTGTCCCTGTGTGTCTTGCAGAAAGAGGAGAAGGCCTTGTTAGCCAAAATGAACCGTCAGAGGACCAACTCTGTGACCCACAACACCGGCCACTGGACCGACCGACCCTTCTACAACCACATGGGGGGCAACAAGATCTCCAAGGAGATGAAGAGGATGGTGAGGATGAACCTGATGTTCAGCAATAGAGCTGCTAGACACCACTGGGCCTTCTAGGGCCTTCTGTCAGAACATGACTTCACTAATCAGATTCAGATTCATATTCAGATTCCTTTATTGTCACATGAATCAGTACTTTACAGCCAGAGTGAAATTCACTTTGTTGAGGTTCCTCAACCATAGCAGCATCCAATAATATAAATTAAATTAAATTAGCATAGAATACGATTAGAATAAGATTTTTTTTTAAAGACAAAATAAATATGACTATGTATAGTTCTAAAAAGTGCAGTGCAGATAACAGGATAGAGTTTATACAAATTTAAATAACAAAAGGTTTAGTTATATAGTATATGTATAGTTCCAACTTGGAAAAAAGTATGTTGTGTGATTGAGTAAAATGTTGCAGTGGGTGAAATGCAATGTTCAATACAGTTTGATTGATTTATCACAAGTCAAGAGTTTTATTTGTCACAGCATACAAGTATACAGTGAAATGCGGGGGGAGACGAGAGCTCAACAAGAGATCATGAAAAGCTGTCTCAGTTTTCTGGTCTTTTTGTGGGTTTTTAGATGTGAAGCGCAAGGCGCTGTCACTAACTCACTCACTCTGTAACTCACTAACTCACTCGTGGTTAGCCACTCTGCCCCTAGTGGCGGCTAAAGGGATAGGCCTATGCTCCTTGGTAGTTTTTCCCCCATGCTGCCTGCTGCAGACTGCTGCTGTGGGCTGTAAGTGGCAAATTGTGGTCACTCATGGACGTTTTGTTAGAGACGTTTTGTTAGGCGTCACGCACAAGTCATGTAGGTGGTACTAGTGACAACAGCTCTGTATCTCCCAAAATAATCACCTCGCTTTCACTTGCAAAATACGAACACCAAATAGTCCCACTAGCAGCCGAGATGCTCCCTTAGATGTTTGAGAACCACAGGTTTACTGGTATATTGTAGGTGTGCGGGATGGCTCAATATATTATATATCGGTATCTGCATTTATGGTACTGATATCCCACTGATTTGCCATCTTTAAAGCGCTCTAGTGGACACATTTTGAAGCTAGTGCGAAGACATTATGAAACTAGAGATCTTGAGGAATCCAAGGTTCACTGGCAGAGGGGGTACATTTTGCTCCAACGTTAAGCTATTTTAAGCTAGCTTAGATTTGATGGGAGGAAACTGCCATGGGTATGGCTACTTTCAAAGGGGTCCCATGACTTCTCACCTCAAGATATCAGGCTAATCTATGCTAGTCACATGCCGAATTAGGTCCAAACCAGGCAGTTTATTTTTGCATGCAGTACAAATTACAGTACAGATGACTTGAGCCTTTATTATAATTAATACACATACACGCACACATACACACACACACACACTAGGGCTGACCCCGATTAGTCAAATAGTCGACTAATCGATCGAAAGGAGCCGTAGTCGACTGCCAACCTCTTAGTCGAATGCAAAAAATATATATATATACTTTTATTTTTTATTTTTTTGTATTATTCTTTCCAAAAGCAAAGAGGCCTAGAAGCGTGGCTACTCTAATGGTGGCGCGCATACCAGAGAGGCTAACTGCCTAAGAAAACGGGCACAGAGGCACTGAAAGAGGATTTCACCCATCTAATGAACACACTAGACTAGACAAATATCAAGATGTATCCATCAGTGGACCAATTGCATGCTTTCGCAGAGGACAAGAAGCCTTCAGTTGACTCCTTCAGACATTAATCACCCCCCACAGCCCAAATGGAATAATAAAAAAAATTATAATAATAATAATTTCTTTTTGCATTCTTTGGGGTAGTCGGCACATTTCGACCAATCAAAGTCGACTATACAAATCCTTAGTTGAGGTCAGCCCTAACACACACACACACACACACACACACACACACACACACACACACACACACACACACACACACACACACACACACACACACACACACACACACACACACACACACACACACACACACACACACACACATACAGTATATATTATATACACACAGTATATATTCATATTCACAGTAAACTTTGTTCAACTGTAAAATATCCCACCTCCAGTACATATTTTAACTCCAGTACATAACTCTTTGATAACTAAGTTTGAGGAATCCTTGCTTAAAGATTTATGTGCGAATATCGGCCAATATACGTATCGACATCGTAATTTTGGTTAAAGAATTGGTTGAATTTGGTTAAAAAACCTCTGGGAAAGGTGGATGCCCATTGCCCAGTGAATGAATTCAGAGATTGAATCGCACAGCTGAACCACAGCTGTGGCCAAAAACCGGTATCTCTCCTCAATTCTCCTCAAAGCATCACTGTGGTTACTACCCTTGAGCCTTTGTTCTGGAGCGTGTCGGAGGTGGCAGGCAGGCGAGCGGTGGCCCCTTCAAGGCGCTCACTGCCTCTTACATCTCGCCCCCCGGCTCCGAGAGGCTCTCAAGGCCACTCGGGGAGACAACAGCAAGCGAACGTGGGCAGCCGCGATGAACAAAAACGCCAAAACAAACCGTCACTCCACTCCTTTTCCAGGGCAGGAACCCCTGACACACACACACACATGCGCGCGCGCACACACACACACCAGAATCCCTGGGGGCGGATTCTCTTTAGATAGAGTCGATGAGGACGAGCTTGAAACAACAGGGGTGGTGTGGTGTTGACAGAGCCAGGTGGCCATATTCATCTTTATTTACATCCCCGCCGGCCACCCACTGAGACAGATCAGCCCTGCAAACACTGACTCACTCACAGACACAGACACACACACGCATGCCAGCACCACGCACACCAACACGCATGCATGCACACGTACGCAAACACACACACACATACACACACATACACGTGTTGTTTACTCGCCCACCGCATGCACGGCAAGAAGTACTCAAGCTCTCTGTGGAACTGACGGTCCTAACAATGTCTGTCAGAGTCGAGTCAGTCGAGGCAGAGTTAGAGAGCGAGAGAGAGGGAGGGAGAGAGAGAGCGAAAGAGGCGACAGGGGTGATAATGGAAAGAGGAGAGGGAGAAGGAGAGATGGGAGAGGAAAGGTTGGAGGTCAGGGTGGAAGTCAGCCAGGGAGGACTTTCTCTCTTCCCCCCCCCCCCCCCCTCTCTCTCTCTCCCCCTCTCCCTCTCCCCCCCTCCCCCCCCCCCCCCCCCCTATCTCTCTCTCTCTCTCTCTCTCTCTCTCTCTCTCTCTCTCTCTCTCTCTCTCTCTCTCTCTTCTCTCTCTCTCTCTCTCTATCTCTCTCTCTCTCTCCCCCCCCCTCTCAGTATTGTATTACTTGTTTGCCACTGAATCCATTATAAGAGAAAAGCATTTACATAACAATGTCTACAACTTTTATTTTCCATGCAAATGTACTTTAAGGCAGGCTATAGCAGCGTCAACGGCTGCCAAATAGAAGAAAAAACAAAAGCTGTTTTTGTGTG
Source organism: Notolepis coatsorum (assembly GCF_963971535.1). Classification (NCBI taxonomy): domain Eukaryota; kingdom Metazoa; phylum Chordata; class Actinopteri; order Aulopiformes; family Paralepididae; genus Notolepis; species Notolepis coatsorum. Next base: position 179,796,504 of record NC_140167.1, read on the forward strand.
GAATATTGACATATGTTGACACACTGTTCTGTCATAAGATAAGATATTGATGCCCTTGGTGTAATTCAGGCATCATAGCAGCACAGGGGAGGGGGGGAGGGGAGGTACAGGTATGGGCAGGGTAATAGTAGAAAGACATTAATATAGGTAACAATTTTATCTGAATATGAAGACATTTGAAAAAATAAACCATGTAAACAATATAATTAACTCAGAATATCGGAATATCAGCCCTATCGGTTATATTATACGTTACAATACATATAGGCAAGGTTATAATGACAAGTGCGGAGACTCCTGTAGCTTGCCGAGTCTTGTGTAGCAGTATGGCGCGCTCCGCTGCGCTCTGCTCCACATTGGTCTGATTGGCTGTTGGTTGCTGGGGTCATACGTAGTGGAGTGGAGTTACTTCCTCTCCCTCGAAGACACACTCAGACCAGAGAAACCAAGGAACCGTGACATATGGCGATGTTATAGAGTCTGCAAGTAGGGCTGAGCGATTTGCGATTGCGATTGTGTTATGATTTGTGATATTAGAGGGAATAATCGTTTTTGCGTCATTATTCATATTTTCCCTGGAAAATATAAAAATGATCATAGTGGGATTTTTGCCTGGATATGTAATAATAATAACAATAATCATAATAATAATAATAATAATAATAATAATAATAATAATAATAATAATAATAATAATAAACCTTATTTGTATAGCACCTTTCATACAAGAATTGCAGCCCAAAGTGCTTCACAGCAGTAATGTAGACATAAAATAGACATACCATTAGCGTACAATTGGCATTGATATAGACATAGGCATAACATTTGTGGAGAATTGACTAAATAAAAGCAATGCATAAAGTGCAGACTTAAAATGAGTATAAAATAGACAGAATAAAAGCAGTGCAGCAAAATAGCTCTCATTTACTGTACAGTGAAATAATCATAGTGTGGATGTAAGGAGTCTTAAGTAGCAGAGTGTACCAAACAAAGACATTTTCATAAGTCTATAAAATACAATCTCTGTAGGCTGGGACATCTCTGCAGCACCACACTCTTTCATTAGAATGGCACTTTGAGACACATATTACACTAGGACGATATTTGATGAAATGCAGATGAATTGCTCGGCCCTATCTGCTTAAGAAGGAGACGAGAGTGGGTGGCTGGTACTTCCTGTCTCCTGTCTACTGTTCATTACTGTGACATCTTCAAAGGAATGTGTTTATTTTGTGTGTGTGTGTGTGTGTGTGTGTGTGTGTGTGTGTGTGTGTGTGTGTGTGTGTGTGTGTGTGTGTGTGTGTGTGTGTGTGTGTGTGTGTTTGTCGTCCTCTCTCTGTTCTCGTCTGTGCTTTGATTTATGACCTTCATAGCTCTATGACCTTCACAGATCTCTGACCTTCACAGCTCCTAGGGCTGGGAGAATTAATGAAGTGATGAAATTACGATACTGTGGAATGCAATTTTGTGCTCTAAATTAATGATAACAAGCCCGTATTAAACTTCAGTTTCTCTCACAAGATCTACCACACTTTACATTACCACGTAAATGCACGATTTTATATGGCATTTTACATACAGATACGTCAATATAAAGAAATGTTATGGTGATCATAATCGTCTACTCTCTGTCTGTCTCTCTAAGTTCCCAGAGATGCTGGTTTCAACATAAACATCATCTCCCTCTTTCTTCACCCCCCCCCTCCCCCCCTACGTCCTCCACCTCCAGCCCACCCCTCCCTCTCTTCTTCTGCATTGCACATAAATCACACAGCAGCCAGCAAAGATAAAGTAAGCTCCAAAGACAGAGGGGACATGAGATAATTGTGTGTGTGTGTGTGTGTGTGTGTGTGTGTGTGTGTGTGTGTGTGTGTGTGTGTGTGTGTGTGTGTGTGTGTGTGTGTGTGTGTGTGTGTGTGTGTGTGTGTGTGTGTGTGTGTGTGTGTGTGTGTGTGTGTGTGTGTGTGTGTGTGTGTGTGTGTGTGTGTGTGTGTGTGTGTGTGTGTGTGTGTGTGTGTGTGTGTGTGTGTGTGTGTGTGAGTGAGAGAGAGAGAGAGAGAGAGAGAGAGAGAGAGAGAGAGAGAAAGAGAGAGAGACCAGCTCTTGTTGGTTGTAAGATAAAATGGATCTTTATTAATCCCCTTGGTGAAATTCTGGGGTCATAGCACGGCTCCGTTCCCCGTACCTGGCTAACTGAGTTAGCCGGATAATTTTCAGCATAGCTTGACTTAAGCCGGACCTTTCCGTTCCCCGAAGTCGGATTTTCTAAATCACCATGGTAACAGATCAGAAAGTTTGAACCTGGTCCGGAGCAGGGTTAAGTTCAGTTAGCTGGATGAACCATGGCCACGCCCTCGCAAATAAATGCCAGCTCGCTTCCTGAAATATTTCTCACAGTCTAGATCCCATTATACCATTCTGAATTATGTTTTTGTGCTTCGTTTTCCTAGAGGGGGCTTTTGAAATGTATAATAATAGAACTAAATGCTGATAATAAATCATATTCAGCCTATAGATTTACTTTGTCCTAAATAAAATAATGCACGTCATATACGGCGCTCGGAGTCGCGATACACGCTGCATGTGGTTATTTTAATAACGACTGCATTGCAAATGTGAATCCCGCAGGGATATTTTTAATGAATGAAACCTATCGGCCGTTTGGCTCTGATTAGTTTCATATATTCTCCGCTGTAGATTTGCTTAACGGAGCGCCCGGATTGTGTTTCATTCAAGCATAAAATTGCGTGGATTGTGGTTTTTGTGGATTATGAATTACGAGGAATCTGAGGATTGTTGAATTGTATCATCACTCACACGTTATTGTGATATTGTAACTGGGATTAAAATGTCTGATGAGATGCGCTGTTTGACGGATTTGAGCAATTGAATGAGCCGTTGACGTCACATTAATGCATTTGAGAATAAAGAGATAAAACTTCATTCAAAAGAAAAATATTCGAAACACGGGTCTCTTGTCCATTGATGGATACCCAATGGATATATCTCGTCTGGCACAGTGGTGCAACGGCTAGTGCTTACTCCTGTCAAGCGGACAACCCTAGTTCGAAACCCTGCGTTTCCAATATAATTTCTTTGGAATATAATATTAATGACTATACACAAAAGTAGCCTAGTTTTAAGTTAAAATATTATAAATGTACATGCATTGAGGGTGTCATTCA
>NC_140167.1:179799888-179867388 GCF_963971535.1 Notolepis coatsorum
TGAGGGTGTCATTCATTATATAGCTCTCAAAGTGCACCAAATTGAAGCATTTACATTGCAAAAAATTAAATAAAAATTTAGAAAAAGGGGGGATTCGAACGCGGGTCGTTCGGGTCTAACCATCACACCACGGTGCCAGACAAATAAAACATCCACCATACATCCATCAATGGACAAGAGAGCCGTATCCTTATTCTGAAAGAGTTGAACTAATTATTTTCGCTAGCAAGATCTCATTTGATTATTCATTCCATAAGCCTACTGCCAGCAGGCACGTTTAAAGAAATATAATCTGATTGATTGGGGTAATGAGGGACGTAAAATTAGCCTATAGATTATGCATTTAACTTGTCGGCAAGGCTATTGAGCCGTACTGAATTGTACCCATTCTGCAATCTGTTAATAAAGTTTTAAATCAATCAATCAATCAATGCCGTTAGAAAATCAGGATTTCTGCGATCGACACCTGCTGTCTTTTCAGCTGAAGCGGCCGCGCGCAATTATCCTGAGTCTCAAGTCTGGTTCAAATGAACGAGACTGAATCCACCTTCGAGGAACAGGAACATCCCGGATTCAAACATCGGGTTAATTGAATCTGGATAATGGGACTCTTGATCGACTTAGTTGAACCAGGTACGGGGAATAGGGCCAGTACAGGCAAGGTAATAGAAATAAAGATATGAGAATAAAAAGTAGAGTAGATAATAAAAAAGATAAAAAATAAAGGTCTGATCTGCTGGACAATAATAGATAAAACAATGTGCATATGTATAGCCCCCACCCCTGGTATAATATACAGATTCTATCCTAAGTCAACAAGTATAAATATATATAGCTAATCTAAGTCTACTGGGTACAATGTGCAATACTCCATACTGAGTCTTAGTCTACCCTGGTAAAAATAAACAGATTAATAATAATAATAATAATTCATTTAATTTATATAGCGCTTCTCAATAACCCGAAGTCGCTGACAATAGTCGGGAGCAAAAGTAAAAACAAAGAAACAAAAGCAAAGAAACAAAAACAAAGAAGCAACAAAGAAACAAAAACAAAAGGAACATGAGACCATGGGGGGAACAGGGAAGACAGCATGATAGCACAAAAAGACTGGAGACAGACATCAATCAGGTTGGAGGGGGGGGGGGTTATGGGTGGGGGGGGTTGAAGGCAAGGGAGAACAGGTGGGTTTTGAGGCGAGCTTTGAAGGTGGAGAGTGTAGGGGAGTCTCTGATGGACTGGGGGAGGGAGTTCCAGAGTCGGGGTGCAGTACGAGAGAAGGCCCGATCTCCAAAGTTTTTAAGCTTGGATGTCGGGACAGTGAGGGAGGCAGTGGAGGAGGACCGGAGGGAACGGGTGGGGCGGTAGGGAAGAAGGAGATCAGTCAGGTAGGGGGGGGCCAGGCTGTGGAGGGCTTTGAAGGTGAGGAGTAGTGTTTTAAAGTTTATGCAGTGTTTGATCGGGAGCCAGTGGAGAGAGTGGAGGACAGGAGTGATGTGTTCGCGGGACCGGGTGTTAGTGAGGAGGCGGGCGGCTGAATTTTGGACCATTTGCAGTTTATGGAGGGAGCGGGAGGTGATACCAGTGAGGAGGGAGTTGCAATAGTCCAGGCGGGAGGAGATGAAGGCGTGACTGAGGGATTCAGCAGCAGGGGGGAGAGGCAGTGACGGATTTTTGCAATGTTGCGGAGGTGAAAGTAAGATATATATATATATATATATATATATTTTTTTAAGCAGAGTATCAATAAATATAAATATGCGTACATAGAAATAATAATAGATAATAATAAATTAAGGAGTGATGAGTGAAGCAAAGTGTGCCAGAGTCCGTGTAGCACTCGGTAGTTAAGAGTCGATCAGTTGTAACAGTTCTCCAGCTCGCAAATTATTCAGAATTGGAAAAGAATGTGTGTAAAATCAAACATGGGTGCCATATGGAAGGGCAAAAGCACTGTCATCTTGTCACAGCATCCACTGCACCCAGAGATTGGGAACGTTTTGAGACGTTTGGAACTAGGCTAATGGCGGAACCTACTTCCAGTGACTCACGCTAAGCTAGGCTAACGGTGCATGTCTTCCTACTCCTACTGCATGCACAGAGAAGAAAAAGGGTATGTATCTTCTTGTCTAACTCCAGGGTAGATGCCAAATAAGCTAATTTCCCAAAATGTTGGAGTTTTCCTTTAAGCTGGAAGTCTACAAACTGCTTATGTCTACAAAGCTAATGAACTGAAGCTAAACATCAGCTAATTGTGCAAACTGCACTCATAGCGTTACTAATGATAATAATGCATTTATTTCTAGCTGAGTAGAGACATTTCTCAAATATATAAATATGTCCCAGTTTCCCCCCAAAATACCTGTTTTTGAGTACTATAGCCTTAATGTGTGGCTTACATAATTAACATAGGGGTTTGATTAATGATGCATTTTTCTCAGACTGGCTGCTGCACAATACAAGCCTGTGTTGAGTTGCTCTCTCTCTCTCTCTCTCTCTCTCTCTCTCTTTCTCTCTCTCTCTCTCTCTCTCTCTCTCTCTCTCTCTCTCTCTCTCTCTCTCTCTCTCTCTCTCTCTCTCTCTCTCTCTCTCTCTCTCTCTCTTGCCCTTCCTGATTGCTGACCCTCTCCTATTGCATGAGCAAGTTTGCAAAAGTATAATGTGAACAGAATTCGATTTGATACAGTGTTTCTGACAATGAATTTAAGAACTGTTAAAGGTGACATGCATTATAGCATTGTATTATAGTAATAGGAGTTAGTATCAATGTGTTTGTGTCTCTAAATACCATAATTTCCTGGTCCATTTGAATCAGGTCGTTCTGATTTCACTCGCATGGTGACGTCACATGGCGAGGATGGAGCGGATAGTGATCCGATTGGCTCTGTGGTTGTAGCGCACCAAACGGGGTTTGACAGAGAGCGAGCGAGAGAGAGAGGGAGATCAGATAGACCCTCGCGACAGAGCACACATACACACACGCGCGTCGCGCTGTCGTTTCTCAGCCTGTCTCTCTCTCTCCCCCTCTCTATCTCTCTCTCTCTCTCGATTCGGGAGCATAAACGCCCCGTCTATAGCGCGCGGCACAGTGGAAGACTTCCTCAAACGGGAGAGGGAGAGAGAGAAAGAGAAGGGGACCTGCGTATCTCGCACTCAGCTGTGTTTACACAGTGCTCTCTCTCTCTCTCTCTCTCTCTCTCTCTCTCTCTCTCTCTCTCTCTCTCTCTCTCTCTCTCTCTCTCTGCCACTGTGGATGACTGTCACTGAAAGTGCTTATGGGCGGAGCCCAGCCAATAACAGGCTGAAATCTTGAGGCTGGAAAATGATGCTTTTGAGTACTCCATTAGAAATATTTTAATAAACCTTACAGATGTCTTCCATAGACTCACAGGAATTGTGTAAAGTTGCCCAAATAGTGCTAGGAATAGCAATGCAGGTCCCCTTTAACATTTAAAAAAAAAAATGTATTGCCCATGAAGGGCCAATCCAATGTATAGCAGCCTGCCTCTCAGACATAGAGGCACACACACACACACACACACACACACACACACACACACACACACACACACACACACACACACACACACACACACACACACACACACACACACACACACACACACACACACACACACACACACACACACACACACACATTAACAGGGCCATCACTATGTTGTTCTGTCGTGTTTAGATCTGATGCAATACTATCTTTGATTACTCGTTAGCTGTCAGCATGCAGGTAGGTGAATTCCAATGGGTGAAGGCAATCACAGAGACAGAGAGTGTTTACTCTTGAACAGGTTCGACTTTAATAGTAAGAACACAGAGTAAATTCTAAGAGAGAACAAGTGCTAATAGCACAAGTGGAAAATAAGGTAAATGGGAGCTTATTGGAGGTCCAGAGTAGAACCGTCCGCGTTATCCCCGAACGCAATTAGTGAAGACCTGACAATGGACAAGCAGAAGAGAGGTATGTTACATAGACACCAAATACCAACATTCCACACACACCCCTGTGACAGCCAATCAGGAACCACCCCTAAGTGACAGCACTAATTGACAGGGAAATGACAGGTGACAAGCCCAGTGACATATGCCAGGAATGTGGGTGGTCACCGACCGAGGTCGGTGTCCAGAACGTAACAGTACCCTCCCCCGACGAACGGCACCAGACGTTCACCTAGGAGCCTCGGGATTTAGCCGCCGGAAATCAACGATCAGGCTGGGATCTAAAATATCCCTTTGAGGCACCCAAGAACGCTCTTCTATCCCGTACCCCTCCCAATCCACCAAGAACTGAAACCCCCTACCCCTCCGCCTACAACCCAGTATCCTCCGCACCGTGTAAATGGGTTGACCGCCAATAAACCGGGGCGGAGGAACCACAGGCAGTGGCGGGGCCAAGGGCGATGAGAGGAATGGCTTCAACAGGGACACATGAAACGTCGGATGAACCCTCATAGAGCTCGGAAGTCGTAGCTTGTAAGCCACTGGATTAACCCGATGAATCACTTTAAATGGTCCTATAAAGCGAGGAGCCAGCTTCTTGGATTCCACCCGGAGAGGGAGATCCCGGGTGGAAAGCCAAACCCGCTGCCCTGGACGGTAAACTGGAGCCGGACGACGCTTACGGTTAGCCTGCCGTTGGGTACTAACCGAAACCTTCTGTAGCGCCTTCCGAACCTGTTTCCACGTCCTGCGACAGCGAGCCACATGTGCCTGGGCCGAGGGCACCTCCGCCTCCTGCTCCTGCTCGGGAAACAGAGGAGGTTGAAAACCATACTGGCACTGAAAGGGAGACATACCGGTAGAAGAGGAGAGAAGGGTATTATGCGCGTACTCAGCCCAAGCCAACCTCCTACTCCACGTTGCCGGACTACCGGCAACGTAACATCTCAAGACCCCCTCCAAATCCTGGTTGACCCTCTCCGTCTGCCCGTTCGACTGTGGATGGAACCCAGACGACAGACTGACAGAGGCGCCGAGGCCGGCGGCAAACGCCTTCCAGAACCTGGAGGCGAACTGAGGACCCCGGTCCGACACGATATCTACTGGCAGCCCGTGGACCCGAAAGACATGCTGTATAATTAAATCAGCAGTCTCCCGGGCCGAAGGAAGCTTGGGGAGAGGGACAAAGTGAGCCGCCTTAGAGAACCGATCCACCACCACCAAGATGGTGGTGAATCCGTCCGAAAGGGGAAGACCAGAAATAAAGTCCAGAGATATGTGTGACCAGGGTCGTTTAGGAATAGGAAGTGGTCGGAGGAGACCCGCCGGTGCCCGTCGAGAGGTCTTACTACGTGCGCACACCGGACAGGCCGCCACAAAGGAATGCGTATCCCCCTCCACTGTCGGCCACCAGAACCTCCTACGGATAAATTCCAGGGTCCTGGTTGCCCCTGGGTGGCTGGTGAGGGATGACGCATGTGCCCACTGTAGCAAGCGTGAGCGCGCCACCTTGGGAACATACGACCGTCCCGGAGGACCCCCACCAGGATCGGGCTCCCGCGTTAGCGCCGACCTTACCACCTTCTCTATGCCCCAAGACACGGGTGCCAAAATCAAGGCCGGTGGAATAATGGGATGGGGCTGCTCCTCCCGACCAGGAAGATCAAACTGGCGCGACAACGCGTCAGGTTTGATATTCTTGGAGCCGGGTCTATAGGAGATGGTATATCGAAATCGTGTGAAGAACAACGTCCACCTGGCCTGGCGAGCATTAAGGCGTTTAGCCCCTTGGATGTAAGCCAAGTTCTTATGATCAGTCCAAATAATGAAAGGATGTGCCGCCCCCTCTCTCCAGTGCCAATTTGATCGCCAATAACTCCCGATTACCCACGTCGTAATTACGCTCGGCTGGTGACAGACGGCGAGAAAAAAAAGCACACGGGTGCACTTTCCCATCCTTTAAGCATCTCTGAGAGAGCACCCCCCCCCACCGCGACGTCAGAGGCATCCACCTCCACAATGAACGGAACCTCCGCGTCATGGCGGATCAATACAGGAGCGGATGTAAAACGACGTTTAAGATCGCAGAAGGCCGACTCAGCCCCAGGCGACGATTCAAAGCCAGGGAGAGAGGCCTTAGTGAGAGCTGTTAAGGGATTGGCTAAGGCGCTAAAATTGCGAATAAAGCCCAAAAACCGTTGTAACCCCTTGAGCGACGAAGGCCGTGGCCAGTCCAAAACTGCACTCACCTTGGCTGGATCCATGCGCAGATCGCCCTTCGTCAACACAAAGCCCAGGAAGGACACGGTGTCCGTGTGAAACACACACTTCTCAGCCTTAACGAATAGTTGATGCTTGAGGAGACGGTCTAGCACCTCCCGAACGTGCATTTGGTGTTGCACCATATCGCGAGAAAAAATCAGGATATCATCTAAGTAGACAAACACCGACACCCCAATCAAGTCTCGCAGCACGTCGTTAACCAGGGCTTGGAAGACTGCCGGAGCATTAGCCAAACCAAAGGGCATGACCAAATACTCATAGTGCCCATTGGGCGTGTTAAATGCAGTCTTCCACTCGTCTCCCTCTCTAATCCTGACCAGGTTGTATGCATTACGTAAGTCAAGTTTAGAAAAGACCTGTGCCCCCTGTAAGCACTCAAAGGCCGTGTCCATGAGGGGTAAAGGATATCGGTTCTTGATGGAAACGTCATTCAATCCCCTATAATCAATGCATGGGCGCTGATCCCCATCATTTTTATCAACAAAGAAGAAGCCAGCGCCGGCAGGGGAAGTGGAAGGGCGTATGTGCCCCGCAAGCAATGCCTCCTCTATGTAGGTGTTCATGGCCAAGGTTTCGGGGCGTGAGAGAGAGAACATTCGCCCGCGAGGCGGGGAGGTACCGGGTAGAAGATTAATGGGACAGTCGTATGATCTATGAGGCGGAAGTGCTTTAGCACGCGTCTTGCTAAAAACGTCCGCCAGGTCCCAATAGATCTCAGGCACCCCTATTAAATCGGGATTAGAGGGTAGATCAGAATCTGCCACGCTCCCCACCATCCTGGAGAAAGAGGGAGGAGACAAAAGAGAAGAGGGGGGGGGAGACAAGGGTTTGGGCAAACTCCCGCTGACGATCGACTTGACGTCGGCCGCCGTTGAGAGTTCGCCTGTGCTCCAATTAATGACACGAACACATGACGACAACCAGGGATGACCCAACACCATGACAGAATAGGGGGAAAAGATGACAAAAAAAGTAACCCATTCCCACTCCCCACCCTCCACCCGGATGTGTAAGGGAACTGTGCGCTGGGTGACGCTCCCACTGCCCAGAGGCCGACCGTCCAGGGCATAAACTGGTAAGGGAACCCCTAAATCCTCCACTGGGGTTCCCCACTCCTTCACCAATCCCGCGTGAATAAAATTGCCCGCCGCCCCTGAGTCAATGAGAGCCTTAGTTCCCCTAATGTCACCCCCACAGTTGATCGCCACCTCAAAAAATGTACGAGAATCCGTGGTTTTGGCAGGAATGAGCCCACCTGCTGGCGCCTTTTCGAAGCCCGACGGCGCACCTTCCATCCCCGATTGGCGCCGAGCCGATACAGCCTGGACCCGACAGCTGCCGAAGCGGTGACCGGTGCGGCCGCACCGGAAGCAGCGTCGCTCTTTGATGAAGCGCTGCCTCTCGTCGTCCGAGAGCGACAGCGCTCCAAGCTGCATGGATTCATCACCCAGTGGCCCACTCGTGTAATGCATGGAATTATCAACACCAGGAGAAGAAGGAAAACATACCTGGGACTGGGTGTTGTTGACATGCTCCTTCTCCCTCTCCCGGTGCCGATTGTCCATCTTGATGGTGGTGTTGATCAGCACTTCCAGCTGCTCGGGGATCTCACGCGCGGAGAGCGCATCTCGCATCCGCGCTGAGAGTCCCCTGACGAACAGAACCACGCAGACGTTCTCCGCCCAAGCTGTCTCCCGAGCCAAGATCCGAAAATTGATAGCATAAGCTGCGACCGTGCGGAGGCCCTGCCGGCAGTCGAGAAGACGACCACCAGCCTCGAAGATCGAGAGTACCCGGGAAGTATCGAATACTCTTCTCAATTCCCGGGTAAAGGCGTCCAGACTGTCGCAGATTATCGCCCCTGCCTCTAATTCCGCCGTAGCCCAGGAGAGAGCTTGACCGGTGAGCAGTGTGATAATATACGCTACCTGCGCTGTCTCCGATGGAAATGATCGTGGTTGCAGCCGGAAAACGAGTAGACACTGGGTGATGAATTCCCGACAACCATCCGGTGATCCGTCATAGCGAGCGGGCGCCTGCAGATGTGGTTCGCGGGACCGCTCCTGGACCCCGAACACCCCCCGACTCTCCTCTGCGTGGAGCGCTGCTTCTCCCGCCGCCGACTGAACACCAGCCACTCCTTCTTGGGCTTGTCGGGCTGTGGCCAACGCCGACTGCGCCACCGCTTGGGATGATCCGACGACCCCATTGAGTCGGATTAACTCGGCGCTGACCAGCTGCTGATGTTCCTCCATCCGTGTCTGGGCTGCTCCCTGCGTCCGGAGCATCTCCATGATGGCCTCCATGGAATTCTGATGGTCAGGTCTTCTGTCAGAATGCAGGTAGGTGAATTCCAATGGGTGAAGGCAATCACAGAGACAGAGAGTGTTTACTCTTGAACAGGTTCGACTTTAATAGTAAGAACACAGAGTAAATTCTAAGAGAGAACAAGTGCTAATAGCACAAGTGGAAAATAAGGTAAATGGGAGCTTATTGGAGGTCCAGAGTAGAACCGTCCGCGTTATCCCCGAACGCAATTAGTGAAGACCTGACAATGGACAAGCAGAAGAGAGGTATGTTACATAGACACCAAATACCAACATTCCACACACACCCCCGTGACAGCCAATCAGGAACCACCCCTAAGTGACAGCACTAATTGACAGGGAAATGACAGGTGACAAGCCCAGTGACATATGCCAGGAATGTGGGTGGTCACCGACCGAGGTCGGTGTCCAGAACGTAACAGTTAGCTATGAGATTAGAATAGACCTAGCTGCCCTATGAGATTAGAATAGACCTAGCTGCCCTATGAGATTAGAATAGGTTTATTCGGTCCAGGGCTGCACGATTCTTGCTAAAATGTGAATCACGATTTTTCTCTTTAAGAATTGAGATCACGATTATCTCACACGATTCTTATTTTTCGTCATAATTTTTTAAAAGTTAAGTAAAAAGTAAAAAAATATAATAATAATAATAATAATAATAATAATAATAATAATAATAATAATAATAATAATAATAATAATAATAATAATAATAATAATAATAATAATAATAATAATAATAATAATAATAATAATAATAATTTAAGTAAAAAATAAATAAAATGAATTTACAATGGAGGAGTCGTCTGAGAACATCTGTAGGTGGCACTCGAGCTATGGCAGAAATCAGAGGTGTAGACAGTGAAAAGGAAGGGTGACAGCTAGGCCTGCCGCGATAAGCAATAAATCGATTAATTGCCGCGATAATTAAAATGAATGCAATGATTTTGATGGGCGCGATTAATTGCTATTTGCGCGTTTGTTTTAATGAGGCGGAACCAGTACCCCTCGCCACATATAGCTTAACTACATTTCTCAATAGTGTTGCTCCTTTTAACCAAATAGCGTTCTTTGTAGTGTAACGTTAGCTATTTTTAGACCCAAGTAGTTAGTCGCTACTGCCCGGAGAAACTGGACTGCTAAATAAAGATTAAAGATCTAGTGTTGATGCTCATTCAATGCCAACAACATTAGCTAAATAGCTAACAAACGAAATACAACGTATAGCATAGCTACAACACAGAATAACGTTAATACAATTACATGCATCATTGTTTACAATGAACGGGTGGGACTAGTCAAAGGACTGGACACGGGGACAAGTTAAACATGAATTCATTTATTATAACGTAGTAGGTAGTTTCGAGTCGTGCTGCAGTGCCTACGCACCACAGCTATTCTATTATATACTGCTTTGACGCTTCCTCCTCATCGTTGATTGCCTGTAGTAGCTGCATCTAACGTTAGTAGCTAACGTTAAAACTAACCTAAAGTTAGTTGCTCACCAACAATCTCAACATTTGTTTTATCATTAGCTCAAAAACACAGAACCGGACGAGACAAGTTGGCCGCTCATAGATGCTGCTAGGATAATAACAACAATACTTCCGCTCCGGTCGGTGGGCTTCAAAATAAAAGTCTAAAACACCGGAAAAGACGAATAAATTTCTCAAAAAAAAATTCTCTAACCGGTCGCAATAATATCGCTTATCGCGATATTTTCGGGGGCAATTAATCGCCCAGCAAAATGTGTTATCGTGGCAGGCCTAGTGACAGCACAGTTCCTTGGGGGGACGCCGGTGTTGCTCACTGGCACATCTGACTGACTGCCCTAATGTGGTCTGTTGGTGAGGTAGTTAGTGATCCAGGCCACCAGGCCATGCTCCAGCTGCATCACTGTGAGCTTCTCCGCCAGCCGCAAATGCTGGATGGTGTTGAAGGCACTGGATAAATCAAAGAACATGATTCTCACTAAGCTGCGCGGCCTCTCCAGGTGCGTGTAGGCTCTGTGGAGCATGTCGATGATGGCATCCTCCACCCCAATGTTTGCCTGGTGGTATGCAAACTGCAGGGGGCCGAGGGAGTCATGCGCCAGGGGCTTGAGGTGTTGCAGGACCATGATGTGTAACGTCAGAGCGACTGGCCCGTAATCGTTAAGGGAGCTAGGGTGTGCCTTCTTGGGCACCGGGACGCCTGATTACTTTTACCAACGGATTTCCAGTTCCGCGTTCGCGTTCTGCGATCTGATTGGCCACTGACGTTTCTGGTTGCGCCAATCGTGTGACGCCTGTTTCTATCACCAGTTAAGCTTAGGCACTCTTTCGAAGTTGGTTAAGGTTAGAGTTTGTCTTAGAGCAGGGCGATAGAACACCAGCCCTGATTCCAAACTCTAACCTTAACCAACTTCGAAAGAGTCGCCTAAAGCTTAACCAGTGATAAACTAGGCGTTAGGTAGTTTGCAGGCTGTTCAAGGCGGAAATGGGCGCGTCACGCGATTGGGCACACATGTCACAACATGATCAGAAACGTCAGTGGCCAATCAGATCACACCAGAAACATCAGTGGCCAATCAGATCGCAAAACGCGAACACAGAACTGGAAATCCGTTGGTAAAAAACTAGACGCCACCGGGACAATTGATTGATTGATTGATTGAAAACCTTCATTAACAGATTGCAAAATGGGTACAGTACAGTACAGTACAGCTCAATACACACAATTGTTAAGGGAATGCAGACCAGAGAAAGACTTTCGTCTTGTTTACATCAGGGTCCCCCATTTTCAATTCATAATGATATTTATGACATACACTACATACAGATATACAGATATAAAAATCGAATCTAATCATCTAATCTAATCTAATCATGACATTTATGACATACATGACATACAGATATACAGTACTGTTACATTTGTGACATACAAGATATGCAAATATACAGTACTGTTAAACAGAGATCCTAACAGTAAATATATACATACGAGGGGGAGGGAACTGTACATTAGGAGGGGGTGGGTTGGCGGGAGGCGGGTTCGGACATTTACGGGGTCCAGTTTCGAATTGCAGCCTCCCGTAGGTGCTCTTTGAGGTCTTCCAGGGAGATGAAACAGTGCTGTCCTATGAAATTAGAATAGACCTAGCTGTCCAGCCATTGTTTTTGTCTGGGATTAGAATAGGCCTAGCTATATCCAAGCATTGTTTTTGGTCTAGTCTAGCATTACATAATTGTCAGCGCTGCTCTTATTTCATAACCTAGCATCATGCATTACTTTGCATGTGTCCTGAATTAAAATAGCCGGATAGAAAGGATCATATATTTTTGTTATTAATCCATAGGCCTACATACAGTATGTCTGTCCCTGATTATAGCCTTTTGGTTCAAGCAATGATTATGACTAACCATTGTTAACTTTAATGATGTGCATGATGAACAAATGATTACTGGGATATTAACATTGTGACTCTTTTGAGAGCATGCCTGACCTTTAGACAGGTTGTATTACACCCAGGCCCAAGACGTGACATAGCATCATGCGTGTGCACCTAGTGTTCTGGTTTGGGATTTAGAAAATCCGGTCACCCTACTGTACATGGCGTGGTTTAATTTGAAAATCACGTATTTATATAATAGACATCTAGCTGAGATTTCAAATATGGTCTTAGAAATCCACTGGAATTTAGAAAATGTGTAGGAACCCTGCAGCCGCGGCTGGAGCAGTGGGGTGTAAATGACTTATGAGGTGTCCAGTTGTGTCGGAGCGAACATTCCTACCATACTATTAATCACTGCTCTCACATGTCATGCCGGAGGAGGAGCAGCCTTGTGTGTCTGTGAACACACAGGACCCGAGCGCGGTCCCCTCTGCAGAGCAGTGCTCCGTCACGTGGGGCAGCCGAGCGAAACCGCTGGCTTCCGAGGCAGGGGTTCTGGTGTTTCTAGTGACACGCTGGGCAGCCGTGAGCCCTTTTACAGTATAATGCAAGGCTTTCAGTTTCAGTTTCAGTTTCAGTTTATTTAAAAAGGACAGTACACATTAATCAGTTTTAGCCAGCTGTCTAATTCGCAACTGTAGTCCTTTTGGCAAGACCATACACCTAAAACAGAAGCATCAAAAGTAAAACACAATATTTACAACACAATCCAACATAATAGTAAAAGCAATAACAAAATACACAATGAACTGATTAAAAGTGATCACATGTTTGATTGGTTAATAGCCAGGTCTTGAGTTTTTTTGTAAAGGTGTGGTAGGTAGCACAGTATTGTATTTCTGTTGGTAGGATGTTCCAAAACTGAGTGGCTCTGACTGCAAAACAGGATTGACTGAAGGTTTCAGGTCTTCTTCTCTCTTTGCTTCAGGGCCGGACACAGTATGTTGAATCTAGATTGATTTTGCACTATGAGAGAGGACAATGTCTGTCGCACAATAATGTGTATTTTGTAGATTTATGTAAGTGGTAATTGGTAAATGAATGAATGAATGAATGAATGAAAACTTTATTTAACAGATTGCAGAATGGGTACAATACAGTACGGCTCAATACATACAATTGTTAAGGGGATGCAGACCTGAGAAAGACGTTTGTCTTGTTTCCATCAGGGTCCCCCATTTTCAATTCATATAGACATATATGACATACATGACATACAGATAGTCAGTACTGCTACATCTATACATTTATGGTGTATTTATACAGTGGTAAGTGGTAAACACAATCAATAAGGGAAGTAGTGTGAATGAAAGGCATCTGACAAACAGGGCTCCTGCAATCCCAGATGTACTATTAGATGATATGAGACTGGTCGTCGGTCATCTACCGTTGTGCAACTACTGATGGTGTTTCAAACACATTTTAAAGGTCATGTAGATTTAAAGGTGGGTTCTGTAAGGCCGCATAACAACGAGCTTGACGCAAAAGAGCCCCGCTTGGTTGCACTTGCACTTTGTTTACATGTTTTTGTTTTGGTCTGATGTGTGGGTTGGAGTTGAGTGGGGACAGGTGGAGGGGTTGTTACTGCTGGCCATATCTCAGGTTCTGCTAATAGAGGTCTGGGGAAATTCACAGTATGGTAAGTTACCCACACATCAGACTGCAATGCCAAGCGGGGCTCTTTCACCTAGAGGTCGTTGTTTGATGACATCACAGATTGTACCTTGTCATTTACTTTTACACTGAAGAAGAATCGGAATCAGAGCTTGCTTCCTCAGTGCTGGTGTTTTCCATGTTTACCCACAAGAGGGCACGAGTGGGACGTGTCCTGAGACGCCTCGGCTTACCCCATGTGTTGTAAATTCAATTAGACGTGGTTAGGCCGGCGCCTTGCTGGTATAATCAACCTGCGTGGCACCATAATGACCACTCACAGTCTCACCATGACAGAGAGGGAGAGAGAAACAGATCACAGATGTGAGCTTCCCTCCAGCCAGGACATACTGTATATGGACGGTGTGTCAGTAAGGCCCACAGGACCCCAACCACACACTGTTTTCCATATATATATATATATATATATATATATATATATATATATATATATATATATATATATATATATATATATATATATATATATATATATATATATATATATATATATATATATATATATATATATATATATATATATATATATATATATATATATATATATATATATATATATATATATATAGACCTGAATATATATATATATCCTCATCTGTCTGAATATACCTGAATATAATCCTTCTATATACATACTAAAACACCTGCATATAACCCATACAACTCTGCATGATAGCATATACAATAAAGCTGTATATACCGTATATATATATATATTTATTCTTACCATATATAACATCTGCCTGTAATCATCCTTTTTACATATCTGTAGATACTATATCTATAATCTGTATTTAATCGCTTACTTACTCTTACTAGTTACACTGCTGGCCAGTATGACTACCATAGTGTCTTTATACCTGTATCACTATACATATTATACTACCATTCTGTACATACATCTGATTAGTACTATTACTCAGTAGTACTCATTTATATATATATATCCAATTTATTCATTTAATCACCTGTACATTGTATATTACTATTGCACTTTACTGTTGCCTTACGAAAATACGTTTGATGCCAAACATTGTTTCGTTGTACTGTACTTGCCCTTGCTGCTGAAAGGTTTAGGAAACAAAACGTAAGGTTATGTATATAACCAAGTTCTATGAATACTGGTGACGCTCAGCGTCATTCTGCACTAACCTCACTTCGTGCCTAGCACTGAATAAAAAACTCCACAATGTACCTTTACATACCGACATCCGTCTGGCCACACCCCTATCCGCTTACCTTCATAAGCAGGTGTGTGGTCACCTACTCGCCTTTTTTCCAAACTTTCACCACAAGGCGAGGTCAAGGGCCGCAGTGGCGTCCTGACGCTGAGCGTCACCATAATTCATAGAACTTGGTTATATACATAACCTTACGTTCTATTTCATTATGGCTGCCGCTCAGCGTCATTCTGCACAAGAGGAGCTGAGCGGGAGCCAAAGCTCGACAAATGTACCCCGCTGAGGCCCCCCACAACCATCAGACCGGGGAGGACCGAGCCCCCCGACCCTCCCTAATGGAGGGATACCCTCCCTATTGGAGGACGGGAGGGAGACGGATCCGACCGTGCGAAGAGGAACTCGAGCAACTCAACGCACAGGGTGAGCAGACCGTGGCTTGACCCCACGACTACGCACACGCACAACCCGCATGCCACCAGGGAACGAACGGAAGGAACAACCCTCGTTACTGCCCCCAAAAATCACGGAGTCAAGAGCAAACTCAACCCCGTGGCAAGGCCGTAGCAGCGGAGCGCGAAGGAAGACCCAGACCCCCTGAAGGGACTGGATCCCCTGGAAAAAAGGGGGCCCGGAGAGGTCAATGACGCCAAGCATCAAGACCTCACCAGGCGGTCACTTAGTGACACCGCCCCCCACATCGCCAGCGTATTCGGACAGGGCCCCTCCAAGAGCGGGCCCTTCCCCCCATTAGTACGCTGCCTGGCAGACTGACCCTGCAACACAGGCAGTCAGCATGGCCGTAACTTTGAAGCACTCAAAAGGTTAACCATAATGGAAGCAGGCAGCGCACCGGGGAAACCAGGCAGCAGGCTGTAGACCCTAGCCTGGAGCACTGCGGACGAGACAGGCGCCAAAGGGGTCAACTGAAAACAGCCCCCCCGGCGGAAGGGGCGTATGCTGGCATTGTTGCGCACCATGACAAAGCCTCCACCAAAAAACCCCGACCCAGAGGGGTCGAGGCAGAGAAGGCTGACACGATTGGCAGACGTCATGAACGTGCAGGGGCACACTCAACCGGGTAACCCGGGAGTTGACTCTGCTCCAACACACCAGGGAATCAACCACCCTCTTGGTACCACATACGGTGGTTGTTCCTATAACCCCTCAAAAAAAAACTCCAAAACACACCTGCGGGTATACACCAGCTATACCGCAGTACAAGTGTTTCAGTTTCCAAAAAGGGTTATCCCAGGCCTACGGTTTCAACAAAACATTACTTCGGACCGTGCCCGGCGGCTCGGGAAGCACACAGGGTTACCAGAGGAGGTCCAGAAGACCACCCCAACAGCCCCCTCTTTGCCATGCATGAGAGAGGAGCGAAAGAAAGGAGAACCAGCCCCTTTATGATAGTGTCAGGTACAACGTGTACCCAACAAAGGGTCTCCATAACGCCTAACCCTGTGACACCCGGGCCGACCCGGCATTTTTCCCCCCGAAAAAAGCACAAGTCCCTCAGGGTACCAGAACAGCAGATCTGCGTCCCCGGCGGGCAACGGGTTAACTGACCTGGACCAGCGTGACCAGAACCAGTCCCATGCCCTAACCACGCCGACATGCCCACTCCAGGAGAGAGGGTAGGTATGCGTGTCGATCTAAAACATGAAAAGAGGGCGCCACCCAGACGGTCCAATTTGTACCGCGCTCAGTGGCCCACTCCAAGGGCGTGAGACCCCTCTACCTATGTCCTGATCTATTCCGTTAACATCCCCCAGATATGAACGAGAATCCGTCGAGACCCAGTAACAGGCTCTCGGAAGAAGAAAAAATCCTCCATCCCAGTTGCCCTATAAAAACGCTGTTTTAATAACGAGCAACCAAGGCGTACTAGCCTCCTGCATGATTCTTATCAGAAACACCCCGAGCACTATGTACGCGTCGAGACCCAAACACATCAATGGATAGTCTAACCCAGGGGTCAGCAACCTTTACTATCAAAAGAGCCACTTTTCCCCCGTCCCACAAAATAAAATGCTCAGGGAGCCGCACAACCTATTTACCCTTAAAATGAAGATAACACAGTGTATAACATTTTATATATCCCCAAGCATACCCCACATTTAGCATAAAACGCCTGACAATTGCATACCCAAAGTAATTTGCGATGTATTATACTTTATACTTATAGCACACAGTTTGTTGCATTAATGGGATTATAAAGCAACAAAAAGAAAAAAAATTACTTTTTAATTGCTGTTTTTACCTGTTATAACAAAGGAAAACCTCAAACTCTTATGAAGTGGAGAAAAAATACTGGCTGTGTAGACCTATTTTTTAATAAAAAACAGAAGAGGAGACAAAACACTGGTGTCTGTAGACCGACTTTGAAATAAAACCCTGAACTATTCAGGTATATTTGAGTCCTTCCCTTATTTGTGGAACATTTATAAAATAAAAGTAGTCCACTTTGAAAAAAGACTGTGTACTGTGTACTGTAGACCTAATTTGAAATAAAACACAGAAAAGGAGAAAAAACACTTGCATCTGTAAACCTACTTTGAAATAAAACCCTGAACTATGCAGCTCTATTAGAGTCCTTCCCTTATTTGTGGAAAATCTATAAAATAAAAAGTACATTTTTCGTTGTTCGCAAATTTCGCACCACATATCAGGCATACAGGTAAGCCTTTTGTTGACTAAATATCTTAGTTGATGAAATATTTTTTCATTTCAGTGTCACAGTATGACATCGATATCAAAAAATAAATAAAAATAAAATAAATAAATAATTTTTTTTGGGCCAGGGAGCCGCAGCTGATTGGCTAAAGAGCCGCATGCGGCCTCGAGGCCGCAGGTTGCCGACCACTGGTCTAACCAGACACCAGACATTGGTCCTTCAAGTCGCCTGGGAGAACGACAAGAAGTTTGTCGTGCTTCATATTCTTCACTCTTTTTATTATTAAAAAAGAAAGAAACACCGACTGACATGAATCCCACGTGACGTGGCCGAGGGTAAACATTTTTTACATTCTTACATCCCGCCACCCTCACCACAGAGGAGAGACGGGAATCCTCAGAGAGACTTCCCACGTGAGCCATAGATTGAAAAGTCACGGTAACATTGAGTCACGTGACCAACAGACTCAAGTTACACGTATATCGAGCGTAGTAGAACAGTAAGTTCCTACGCTCTGCCCCGACAACTTGACAACAACAGACCCTACATACAGGTCTAAAACTCACGGAAGCCGTCGTCCAATAGACTGCCTAGTGACGTTTGCTATGACGGGGGGAAACCCAAGACTCAACCGCCTGTGATAGGTGCGGAGTCAGGGAAACCCTTCCCCCCCCCCCCCCGAATGAAAAGAGAGTCCAATAAACCCCCTGACCAATCAGAAGAGGGAAGGAGGGGTTTATCCGGTACCCCCTCGCAAGCCCAACCCTTGCACACGACAACAACAAACAGCCATACAATACCTTAAGTAGCCAAAATACTAATGAACAGCGCAAAGCTAATTCAATGCACGCTAGCCACAGACACATCTGTGAACAGGGTTTATAACAAGGCCAAGTTGTGTATGTGTGAACCCGACACAGAAAATCTGATAGAGAGAGAGAGCGGCATGAGCCGCGGTACTTTTTTATACGAGCATTACTGCAGACCAACACAATAGTGTTGCGGCTCAATATCACTGTTTAAGCAACAGAGCACACAACTAACCTCTACCTTTATGTGAAGATTCAGGTCGAGGCAGAAAAAACCTTTTTCAACCGAGTGTAGGCTGCAGGCCTTGCTTAAGCTCTAACATGAATGTAGCGTCTAGCCCTCCTATCAAACCCATACTAGCGAAAGATTCACACGTCGCATCCCCATCATATGTTTGGTGAATAAACACACAGTTTGTAACAAAAAATACAGTCCCTCTTTTTAGGAGGGACTCTTTATTTCTTTAACAAAATCATATTTGGGCCGGGAAGGGAACAGGGGGGGACCACAGAGGGAAAAAGTCAATTCTTCTTAGCGACGCCTGCCACGAGCCGCTCGGGACTTGCCACCCCGTGGAGCCCCGGAGGGACGGTAAACGATCGGCAGCTGGTCATGACGATCCCTACCGTCACCTCCGGGCGTAGATGGGCCGGCTGCAGTGGCGGAGGCGCCCTCTCTCCTCCTGGCCTTCTTCGCCGAAGGTCCAGCAGTGGCGGTGGTAGCAGCGGCGGCTACGGCGGCGGAACCCCGACAACGAGCCTGCCGTCTGACTCCACCGGCGACATCGGGCGGGGGGGAAATGAGGCTGGAGCACGGAACGCTCCTCCTGCATCTCCCTGCAGGTTGAGGTCATCAGCTGCAGTGCCGACCTGAATAGTCCAGCATCGGAGAGGGGTGCCATCAGAAGTGGAGTCCTCTTCTTCTCCGGCACACGCGCCTGCTCCAGCCAAAGGTGGCGCTGGATTAGAGTGGCCAGGGCACGCACTTTCCCAGCGGCTATAGCCTGTGTCTGAATCAGATGCAGGATGGCTCCTGCCGCCTGGGCGAGCTGATCATGTTGTAAATCAGTCAGCTCCGTACCGCCCGTCAGTATCCCGGACATGAATCTCACCAGCTGCGCGATGTTAGAAGTAGCAGCCAGAGATTGCGTCGCGGAGATAAATGACTGGTCACTCCAAAAAGCCAACCGCCTCGCCGATTTTCCCTTGGGGAACCGGCTTCCGTAATGGCTCCCACACCACCTCAGGACAAAGGAGCGCCGCCATCGGCCTATCAAGCCGAGGCACGCCCTCCTTCATGCCTTCTACCAAACCCACCACCCTCGTGACTTGCACGTAGGTGGGGGTAAGGCCCATGATGTGGGAGACCACCTGTCCCTGACGGACGTAGGCCTCCATTGAGGGGAAAAATGGACAGACAACGTCCACCCCTCTCACCGGACGGGCGTTGCCATAGATGACCTATGAGATCGTCAGTAATAGGAACAGGCAGTGGCTGCGGCAGCGGCACGCCGTTTGCGACTGCCGCCGCCGCCATGAGCTCGGGGAACAAAGCACGCAGTTCCCCCTGCATACTTTCCCCCACGAGCTTGCGTCCCTCACATGCAGCAGACTACTGGTTAAGGAGCCACATTCTGATGTGGCTGATAGCAGGGCATCCCGCCGCCGAGTCGGAGGTTCTAACCCAACATCTGCATACGAGGAATCCCAAGGAGACATCTCACCCCCATTTCCAGTGTTACCTGGACGGGCGGGGGACATGTCTCCACCGGGGCTTCGAACAAGAACCCGTCCGCTTCTACCATGTAGTCCTCTGTTTCCATCGGCCATGGAGAATCAGACGCATCCTCATCCGGCTCCAGCAACTCACCAAAACCAGGCCGTTCGCGTCTACAAGCCACCATCTTGCGACGGGAGCGAGCTGACGCAAAAAGTTTGCGTCTCAAATCCCCCGCAACCAGAGGAGCCGGCCGCCCAACAGCGGACGACTCCCCGGAAGCAGAGGAACCAGAGCCGGAACCAGGCCATCGCACAGGAGACGGCGCTGGTGCACCAGCTCCTTGGAGAGGCAAACTATCCATCGGACGCCTACCGGGCGTGGCTGCCGACCACGAGAGAGGCCTCAACCCCGCTCCAAGACGTACGACAGAGGCGGCAATGGAGAACCGCTGGTGAAGGGTGACGTTGCGAGCGCGACCCTCCGAGGTAAACATTATGACGTAGCTTTTTTCTTTTTAAATATATGAGAGAAGAAAAAAACAAGAAAAAATGTAAACACGTATCAACTTTCTTCAACTAAACAACCTTGTCATGTGTGGGTATCTACCAAGGCACTTCCTTGTGGTGAAAGTGAAGAAGGAGGCGAGTAGGTGACCACACACCTGCTTATGAAGGTAAGCGGATAGGGGTGTGGCCAGACGGATGTCGGTATGTAAAGGTACATTGTGGAGTTTTTTATTCAGTGCTAGGCACGAAGTGAGGTTAGTGCAAAATGACGCTGAGCGGAAACCAGAATGAAATAGAACCAAATCATTTTACTCTCCTGTACTTGTAAGATGTGACAATAAAGAGTCTGAATCTGAATCTAGAATCTGAATCTAGAATCAACATTAGTTACATGAAATAACTAACTAGTTTATAAAAAATAAACCCTAAATTAGTACTAGTTGGAAAATACTTTTTGTCCATTTCTTTGTTTAGAATTGACAGTTGCTTGTCTTGCTGGAGTCCATCATTCACCCACAGTGTGATCTCTTCACCGCTGAGTGAATCCCATTACTATGCCGGCCTTCGCTAACTTACAGTAATGTCCCCCTGAACACATTTAATTTCCTCTGTTCTCCTCCGCTAATGTGCTGGGGAATCCTCTCAGGTATTCCAACAGTGTCCTCGGGACATGGTGGGATAAAGTGGACTTTGTGAGAACCAGCAGGGGACCGAACAGCTGCTCTGTTGGACCACTTTGAGCCCCAGACTGAGAGATATGATCCTTTCCTACTAAACTGGGTTTTCATTTTATTTTTATTCTGTGTTTTGTCTTCTAGGGCTTTGAAGACCCCAAGGACAAGTGAGTACAGATCACCCCCCCCCCCCCCCCCCTTCATCAGGCCTTGTCTCTCCTGCTCTCTGCTCGTTCTCACATCTATCTTCCTGTGGAGAGTTATCTCTCTTCCTGTGTGCCAAGGTGGAGGGTTGCTCCTGCTACCGCCCCGGTGTTAATGGTGACCTAGAATGTCCGGTGCAATAGATCTTTAAGACGGGTTGTTTGCGTACATACATTACATCCACTACATGCATACCGTTTTATGCATGCATGCATGCATACATGCATACATACATGCATACATGCATACAAACATACAAACATACATACATACATAAATACATACATTTACTCAGTCTGTGTGCTGTCCCATCTCTCACTACTTCCTCTTCACTCCTCTCCTCTCACCCCAGGCACTCTGGCTTCTTCAGAATGTGCCTCTGTGGGAGACAGGGGATCTAAATGTCCACCCCTCCATTATTGCCGTGATCACAATAACCTGGCATCACAGATCCCCGCTTAGTGCTCGCTCCATTGTCAACAAAGTCAGATCACTCTTTAACCAGCGCACCTGATCCAATGGTTTTTCAAACCAAATAAGTAGAATCATCATGATCAAACTGCTTATCCATGCTTGATTGGGGGAGATGGCTAATAATGGCTTTTTTTTTTATGTGTGTTGGCCTTTTCACATAATGGAGCTTTACCAGGCTGTAACCACATGCTGCTCTTGGCTAGCTTCATGCCGTACCCAGGGGAGGTCCACGGATGGGCAGGCAACTACTACAGTACAGAGCACATTTAGCTCAGGTTGCGTCCTCAACCTTGGGACAACAGTGTTAGAAATCCACTATGTAGTTCTGAGGAAAGAAATTATTACTTGTAAATGTTCAGAAGTTGTTTATATGGCTCTATAGTCTCTTAGTCAGTCAATTAACCTGTCGATTAATTAGTTATTTCCTGAAAAGCGTTAAGTACATCTCTGGTAAGTTCTACGGTGCATCTTTTAGCAGAGAAGGTGCTTTTTTGTATTAATTAATTTTTTTTTTTTAGAGGAATAAGACCATCACAGCCAATCATTTACAGCTTTTAAACAGTGTTCAAGGGATCCTCTCTACATTTTATTCAGAGAAATGTTATGTGGAATTCATAAAGTGCAACCACCGTAGTGTAGTGCCCGATTCAGTGTTGAGGACTTAATACAAAATCTATGCAGGAGAAGATGTTGGTTTTCAGACCTTCACTATGCAGATGGTTCTTCTAGCATCTAGCATTGGTTGCTAGGTCCGTTTCATGGGGGACGTTTTTGGCCCATAGTGTTTTCAATGGATATGTCTCTTTCCTCCCCTTTAAAACACACTTACCTTCAATTGTAAAGAGTCTGGCTGGCCAGGGATTTCTTTTAGTTGACAGATCATCTGTCACATATGTCATAATAGAGCACATGTGTCAAAATACTAATAATCCTTCATCCATCTGTGTGTGTTTTGAATGTTTAATGGATTTGATAATCAATGGGCTATGGTCCGTTTGACGCTAATGACGGGCTGAAGTAGAATATTATAGGTGAGATGAATAGACAATATCTTAATAGAACAATAGCTAATTATTTAATTAACATCCATGCCCATTCAGCCAGCAATCAGATATAAGCGGATCATAATCACTTTCATAACAGACTGAAGAATAGAGAAACGGGCTAAAACGAAAATAAACTATGTTACGGAGGTCTCCAGGCACATTGAAGCCCTTTATGGTGCAAGATATCTCTCTGTACAGACAATGCAAAAACGAAGGGGACTTGGGCAGGTGACAGGCGGTGGCCTCAGTCTCAGACAGATTTATGCTCTGGTATCAAGCTTGTCTCTCCAGCTGACCGTCCTGGATGAGGCTGTACTAACAAGTGAATGACGGCAGATCCGAAATAGAACGCTGTGGCGTAAACGTCTCATGCGTTGTTCTGTTTCGTATTAGCTCTCGCTCGGCATCACTAGTCTGCACCAGGGGCGGCGGGGGGGAGGAGCTAGCAGGGTCTTCAGCCCCCTCTGAAAAAAGCGTAGCCCCCTCAAAGCCCCCCCTCCCAGTTATGTTTTTTATTTTATTTATATATAAAATACATTACGAATTCCGTTATATTGGACATTTGTATTAATTATATCAAGCGAAGAACATTATCGTGGGTTTGCGTGATGAGTATCTCCACCTCTTTTATTGTGAAGCTGTATCTATCTACCGGACGTCATCAAAAGTATGTCTGTCACTATAGCCAATTGAAATGCTAGAAATGGTCACGTGGACTGGGAGAACCAATGGAATAGTCCCACCGGGCCGCATGTATATTATTTCACTTCCGCGTTCGAGCTGCGTGCGAGTTCAAAAAACAAAACAAACAGAACGGGGAAATATAACGCTTCTTTTAATAAACAGGAGCCATACATAAAATACGGGTTTATCGCAACAGGTCGGTGATTCTTGCGTGCCGAGCCGACGTCCTCTCTGCATAATATGTGGCGACAACAACAACAACAACAACAACGAGGCAAGTTGGCAGATAAAGTAGCTGCTGCATTCAACGCCAATCTGGAATTGGAGGGCGGCGAGTGGATATGTGACATGTTTCAAACATTAGCAGGGATTTTGGAGGACTTAACAACAAACAAGGTATGGTGAGTCGTGTTTGCATGCATTCTGATCTGTTCGTCACCCGCCGCGGTGATCTGACTGCAACAGCTGATCTGCTGTTCATGAATGAATGAATGAATGAATGAAAAACAGATTGCAGAATGGGTACAATACAGTACGGCGCAATACACACAATTGTTAAGGGGATGCAGACCAGAGAAAAACGTTTTTTTTTTCAATATCAGTATATTAAATTAGCCATTGTTTTTGTTTGTTGCATTAAAATTCATTAGCCCCTGCTATAAACAATCCAGCCCCTCCAAAGCTCCCGCGAGGCCAATTCTCTGGCGCCGTTGCTGGTCTGCACTATCTCGCATATGTGCACGCACACTGAATAAAGACCACAAATGTACCTTTAATCCCAATATTCGTCTGACCACACCCCTATCAGCTTACCCATATAAGCACGGGTGGGGCCACCCACTCGCCTCCTTCTCGTTTTCACCACAAGGAAGAAGTGCCTCGGTAGATCCCCACACTTGACACCATGCTGGAAGAAAGAATTAGGAGCAGCTTTGGGAAACAAGGATACGTTGACATATCTTTATTTTCTCTCTCACTATTTTCGAGAAAATACGGCGATATTGTCTTCGTACTGGAGTGTCTGGAAGATGATGATCATTCTAAAAATCCTCCACCGGTTTTCGTATTGGGAGTTCGTGCCGCTACATGCTTTTCCAACTGCAGTCCTTGCTGTGTGCTGGTTGCGGTAAAGGCACAGCTGGGCTGTAGGACGCGCCGCTGTTGTGAGACGCGGTGGGTTCCTGGTTCTGGTGAGTTATGTTTTGCTGGCAGGCTCCACTTGTCTGTTAGTGCTATGGGGGCTACTTGACAATGTTTATGAAAACCGGCCCCAGGCTAGGGTCCTTTGTTCAGTCTCCTAGACGACAGAAGACCTTGGTCTGAAGCCATTTTAGTTTAACTAGTGGGCCGCGACCATTAACACTGGTGATCCCTGTGTTTTCTGGACGAGTGGATATCTCTCTGTCCCGTGTTAAGCCCCTTCTTTCATATCCAAATGAGAGTATTCCTTCACGAGGAGATATGTGCATGGATGTTCGATAGCGGAAGATCCATGTTCAAGTCAGCTACACAAGCCAGTTTGGTATTGTGCTGATTCCGTCGGGTGTTGGTAAAATCACCATTGTAAAGCTGTGTTGACATCTTGTTTCTCTTTTCTCTTAAAAAGTGAGGAGGGTTTCAGAACGGCGGCCTGTCTGGGTGAGTGTTATATCATTGTGTACAAAGTTCAGGTGATAGCTGCTTAGCTTACGGTTAGCCAGTCAGCTGTTAGCTGCGGCGTTAGCCTGCTGGGATCACTGCGTGGCCTACAGAGGTTGGGCCTACTGTTAGCCAGTCAGCTGTTAGCTGCGGCGCTAGCCGGTTGTGATCACTAGGAAACGTTAGCTTGCTGCTATCGGACAAGGCCAGCGCGCGGTAGCTCCGGCTCCTCGCGCGCCGCCGCGCGCTTCCCTCTGGTCGCGTGCGCCGTTCGCTCGGCGTCTCTCGAGCAGGGGCGGTAGCG
This sequence comes from Notolepis coatsorum, assembly GCF_963971535.1. Taxonomy (NCBI): domain Eukaryota; kingdom Metazoa; phylum Chordata; class Actinopteri; order Aulopiformes; family Paralepididae; genus Notolepis; species Notolepis coatsorum. The sequence goes on from NC_140167.1 coordinate 179,825,480, forward strand.
ACCGACGGTTGGGGCGACCGTTAGCTTAATGCTACTCTGTTGAACGTGCTTTGATTATAACATGTTTTACACTCTTGACTACGACGTCATCTTTGACAGGGGATGTTCGTCGACCCTGCCCTGAGCCTGGACGGGGATTGCGTCAACAAAGAGGACTGTAGCGACTGGTTGGAGCGACGACGCTACCCAGTTCGAGCAACACAGGATCGGCTGTGTTGTCTACGGGGTCTTGAGACTGCACTTCGCTGATCTACGTTCCGGGTAGGACAAGGTTTGACCAGACCTTATAACACGTCTTCTGGTTTTTACCTTTCTAAATGTTTTGTGAATAACGATGTTTTCCCAAAACGTGTGTTGCTGCAATGCATTTAGGATACGACGTGAGTTATGTGTGAACTGTTTTTGTCACTGGCAGTTAGCTTCTCCGTGCAAATCGGGTTGTTGTTACAGATGTGAAAATGATCTGGTTGTTGTGTGAGAAACATCATGTGTGTTTATATGTACCGTGTACTCACAACTAAGGTAACTAACCTATGAAGCTATGCTTAGTGACAAGTGAGTAAAAGAATGTTCTTTTCTCAGCCTGTGATGACAATGAACAGTGTGTTCACATATTAACAGGTTTTCCTGTTTTAACTGGCCGTAAAATAAGAGGATTGTGTTTCCCCCCGGTTCCCTGGGGACTTTTTCATCCTCCTATCAGACATGTTGTGCACTACATTGTGTCTTTTGTGTGGTAGGGATGCGATGTAACCCTTAGCTTGATTGCTGAGGTTGTGCTAAAACTGCTGGAGAAACTTTATTTTCCTAAAAGAAAAGATTGTTTGGTCGCTGTCGTGTGTGCTTGGCAAGGCCTGTGGCCGATACTAATCGAGAATTATGTATTCTCTCATTATGAAAAACGGCGTTCCTCTGTAGAGTGTTTTTGCCATTTTTTGTAGGTAATGATGGGTTGTGTGTGTCATGTGACCTACAACTGGGTTGGACTGGCCACAGAAGCACATGTGTATGTTGGACCGGGGCTCTTAGAGAGCCCTCTCTATTCTGTGTTTTTTCCTTAGTAAAAATCAGATAGCAGGTTGGCTCATCCGCTGTGTGGAGCTGTCAAACGCTTCATAGAGCTGACTATGACTGTGTCATATTCTCTTTTTTGTCATTACATCGTATCATGGGTGTGGGGTCGTAAAGGGGTGAACTGGTAACCTTTCCTCTCCCCCTTGTTTCTGTCGGTCAGGGGTACACCCCCTGTCCTTCAAGGTTCCTGTCACGTTGCGGTTCGGCGCGTTACGGGGTGGGGGGGGGGGGGGGGGGGGGGAGGGAGTTTCCTGGTCCCACGGCCTGGAATATTGGGCGTGTGCACAGCAAAAATTCCCCCGCCATAGAGTACGTCACCGTGCGCGTCTCTGTTGGTAGGACTTCCGTGTGCTGTTTAGGTCCATGTGATGGATCTGTTTCGGGGGGGTGGTCAGGGCTCCTCCTCACCAAGCGCCTATTCGGGCCTTCTGTGAGTTCGGACTCCTCCTTTCCATGTGAGGGAGCCTCCATCAGAGTACAGAGCCTTCCTCCTCAGATTGTCAAAGTGAGTGGACCCTCTAGAAGGTGTCTTATTCTATTGTGTATGTATTGATTCAATTCGATTATTGAGTGTGTATGGGTTCAGTGCCTCTTCCCCGGAGAGCCCTAAAACCAATTTTTTACATGGCTCAAGGTGCAATATATTCTTTTCAATCTGTACAGCTCGCGTGGGAAGTCTCTCTGGGGATCCCCGTCTCCTTCCTATGGGAGGGTGGTGGGATGTAAAAATGTGAACAATTTTTACCCCCGGCTGTGTAGACTGGGATACATACTGTTGGTGCTTCCTTCTTTTCTATTCAAAAAGTGTTGGAGTTAGGAAGTGTCACACCCCTCTTGTCGTTCCCCTGGGCGCCTTGGGGATTCAATGATAGGTTTAAATAGCCTGTTCATTGATGGGGGTGTGTCCCGACGCACGTATAGTGCTAGCTCGCTGTAAACAGGCGACTGACTGGCACGCCTTGGTTGCTTGAGGTTAAAACAGCGTTTTTATAAAGCAACTGAGATGGGGGTTTTTCCTCTTCCGACGACCACATCCCACGACCTGGGTTGGTTATCGACGGATTCTCGTTCATGTCTGGGGGATGATGACGGAATGGATCTGAACATATGTAGAGGGGTCTCACGCCCTTGGGGTGGGCCACCAGGCGCGGTTCGCCCGAACGTCTGGGTGGCGCCTTCTTTTCATGTTAAGATCGACACGCATATCTGCCCTTTCTCCTGGAGTAGGCATGTCGGCGTGGTTAGGGCACGGGACTGGTTCTGGTCACGCTGGTCCGGATCAGTTGAACCCGTTGTCCGCCGGGGATGCAGATCTGCTGTTCTGGTACCCTGAGGGACTTGGGCTTTTTTTAGGGGGAAAAATGCCAGGTCGGTCCGGGTGTCACAGGGTTAAGCGCTATGGAGACCCTGGTTGGGTACGTTTTTACTCAGCACTGTCGTAATGGCTTACGGCCATGCCATCCTGTACACGCTCGATCTCGTCGGATCTCGGCCGCTACACAGGTTGGTCCTGGTTAGTACTTGGTTGGGAGACCGCCTGGGAATACCAAGTACGGTGTGCTTAGGGGCTGGTTCTCCATTCTTTTTCGCTCCTCTCTCACGCATGGCGAAGAGGGGCCTGTGGGGGTGGTCTTTGACCTCCTCTGGTGACCCTGTGCTTCCCGTACCGCCAGGCCCGGTCCGAAGTAATGTTTCGTCGACCCGTAGGCCTGGGTTAACCCTTTTTTGAAAACTGAAACACTTGTACTGCGGTATAGCCGGTGTATACCCGCAGGTGTGTTTTGGAGTTTTTTCTTGAGGGGTTATAGGAACAACCACCGCATTGGGTAACACCAAGGTGGTTGATTCCCTGGTGTGTTGGAGCAGTGTCAACTCCCGGGTTCACCGTTTGAGGGTGCCCCTGCACGTTCATGACGTCTGCCAATCGTGTCAGCCTTCTCTGCCTCGACCCCTCTGGGTGGGGGTTTTTAAATGGAGGCTTGGTCATGCAACACCGCCAGCTTACGCTCCTTCCGCCGGGGCGGCTGTGTTCAGCTGTCCCCTCTGGCGCCTGTCTTGTCCGCAGTCTCCAGGCTAGGGTTAATAGCCTGTTGCCTGGTTTTTTTTCCCCGGTGCGCTGCCTGCTTCCGTTGGTTAACCTTTTTTGTGTGCTTACGGCCATGCTGACTGCCTGTTGCAGGGTCAGTGTGCCAGGCGGTGTACTATTGGGGGGACGGGGCCCGCTCGGCTGAGGGGCCTTTGTCCGAATACGCTGGCGATGTGGGGGGCGGGGCACTACGTGCCCACCTGGTGGGGTCTTGATGCTGGCATCATGGACTTCTCCGGGCCCCCATTCCAGGGAGTCCAGTCCTTTTGGTGGGTCTGGGTCTTCCTTCGCGCTCCGCTGCTACGGCCTTGCCACGGGGTTGGGTTTGCCCTTGACCCCGTGATTCTGGGGGCAGTAACGAGGTTGTTCCTCCGTTCGTTCCCGGGTGGCATGCGGGTTGTGCGTGTGTGTAGTTGTGGGGTCAAGCCACGGTCTGCTCACCCTGTGCGTTGAGTTGCTTGAGTGCCTCTTTGCACGGTCGGGTCCGTCGCCCTCCCGTGAAGCCCCTAATAGGGGGGGTGCCCTCCATTAGGGTGGGTCGGGGGGGCTCGGCCCTCCCTGTTCTGATGGTTGTGGGGGGCTGTCAGCGGGGTGTATTTGTCGGCCGTTGGCTCTCGCTCGGCCTCCCTTGTGCAGACTAGTGATGCCGAGCGAGAGCTAATACGAAACAGAACGTTAGGTTATGACTATAACCAAGTTCTGTTAGTATAGCGACGCTCGGCATCCGACGCCGCTGCAGCCTTTGACCTTGCCTTGTGGCGAAAGCTTGGGAAGGAGGCGAGTGGGTGGCCCCACCCCTGCTTATATGGGTAAGCTGATAGGGGTGTGGTCAGACGAATATTGGGATTAAAGGTACATTTGTGGTCTTTATTCAGTGCGCGTGCACATATGCGAGATAGTGCAGACTAGTGATGCCGAGCGTCGCAATACTAACAGAACTTGGTTATAGTCATAACCTAACGTTAACGTTAGTAAGGTTTTATTTTTCGACCGCATCATGAAAGACACAATGAGTCAACAATATTAGAACAAATATCGGGATAAGATATTCCTTTATTGATCCCCTTGGGGAAATCTGGGTGTCATAGCAGCATGGGGGATGGGGGAGGGGCAGTACAGGTATGAGCAGGGTAATAGTAGAAAGACATAAATATATGCAATAAAATGTTATCTGAATATAAGAATATGAGAGAAAATAAACGGTGTAAACAATGTAATTAACTATGAATAGAATGAATAGATGAGAAAAAGATAAAGATCAATGCCACTGATCCTAAACCCCAGGCCTACATTTCGATTATATAATGAATTCCATAAACGTAAATAATACAAACCAGCCAATATGGAAAATGGTCACGAGAGATACTGGACTTAGTCCACCTTTTCTCAGGAGCCTGTGTCGTCAAAATTAACTTGAAAATGGAAAGTTTGAATACAACTTATCTTGAGAAACACCTCCATTTGGGGGAAACCCCTTGCCAGGTGCGTAAACTTGTTCCGAGTGACTTCATTAAAGGACAAGTCAGAGGTCTGAATGGGGAGTAGCGACATTTTGATATGAACCCTTTCACTACCACACTACCAAAGGGTTAACCCTTTCACTGCGACAATACAGAAGGTTAACCCGTTCACTGCCGCACAACAAAGGGTTAACCCTTTCACAACCACACTACAGAAGGTTAACCCTTTCACTACCACACTAGAGCGTAGTGGAAGGGTTAACCTTCTGTATAGTGTGGTAGTGAAAGGGTTAACTCCATGCGGCGTGCACTCATCTGAAGTCTCAATCGGGCCCTAGGTTGATCAGGCAACCTTTTCACCCTCCTCCTTTAGAGGAAGACGTAAGCCGGTCTCGTCTTGTGTTATCTAGACATTTCAATTTCAGACACACACAGGAGAACCTCAACCCAGAGGACGAGGTGGACGAGTTCCTGGGGCGGGCCATCGACGCGCGCAGCATCGACAGGCTGCGCTCCGAACACGTCAAGAAGTTCCTGCTCACCTTCCGGGAGTCGGACCTGGAGAAAAAGGTAGGAATGGAAGGGTGCATGTTTGTAACGCTGGTCACTATGTACTAACAGGCTCTGACGGCTTCTAACTGCCAACCCTCCGCTCACCAGCACCAAGTCACCATGTACTTAAGGAATAGCTCATGACAGGCCATATAGAGAGTTGTTGAAGCAGTGTTCCTGTCTGTTCTGGATTACGGAGATGTGATTTATAGTCATGCAGCGGCTTCCACTCTTAAGCCCTTAGACTCTGTTTACCATTGGTTTAGATTTATCACCGGTGATAGTTATGGTACTCACCAATCACCATTGTATCCTATATAATAAGGACGGGTGGGCCTCTTTGGCAGAGAGACGTAAGTTGCATTGGAATCTGTTTCTTTATGAAACCATAATTAGAGACTACTTATATTACTTCTTTATTGAAATGGTTTGTACTGAACTTGGTAGATCTGCTTTTGGCTTCTCTGCCCCTACCTCATGGAATACCCTGACACTCTAGTGTCTATGGGTCAGTTTTGTACCTTATTGACCAATCAGGTCACCACAATATGTAATTATTAAATGATTACCTCTGTTTTTAATTTTCTTAATTTTTTCTTTATTAATAATTTTTTCTTAACTCATTGACCGCCGGGGATTAGCCGCATCCTGTTCTAGTCAGGCCACGCTTTAAAGATAGGAGTGTGTCACCTTGTTTGTAGAGCTATATCTATATTATAGCTATGGATACAATACTATGGTCATTTGACAGTAAACTATCTTCTGTCCAAGATGCAAAAAAGAATACATTTTTTCATGCATATGTTCGCACGTTATCCCGTGGTGAATATAAGTATAGTTTCGGAATGATCCAGGCTAATTCCTGGGAAACTGAGTTATAGGGCTCTATGTGAATTCTACTAAAAGCATTGGCGTTTCATCCCTGGACACGCTACTATTTCCAAATCAACTGTATATAATAGGTATTATGTTTCATCATGAATACATGAAAGGGGGGGGGGGGGTAGTTTCTGATGCTTTGATTGCCAGTAATGGCATTCGTTATGAACACCACACACGCAGATCAGCCGGATCGGTACGAAATCCTTGCAGGATCAAGCTGAAATTGACGTCAGATAGTCCTTACCTGAGGTTGAGGGTATTCCAAAAAGAATATTCCAATTGTTTGATCGCCATCTGGTCCATCTGATGTCCATCTGGTCCACGACATAATACGGCACAACACATGCATCGAGGGGCCCGGACCCGTTTCAATGCGACCGAGTGAATCTCTAGGCTTCCCTGTACTAAAAAACTGCGCCCAGAGCGGTTTAAACGTAACACCCGGTCTGGAACAGGGTTTACTGCACTCTTGATACTGCCACCTAGCAGGATCTGGCCTCTACTGCACCCTCTGCGTCCCAGTATGCCTTTTAACGGCAACATTCTGGTCCGTGACATTGAATAGAATATTAAAATCGAAAAAAAGGAAAAACTATCAAATAACAAGTATACTCGTTGTTGGCGTTCAAAGGATGGCGCCCAATAACGAGTATAATCGTTGTTGGCGGGGAATGAGTTAATATGAGAAAAATAAACAGTGTAAACAAAGGTGCAGATGAGTTGGCTGCAACCCTCCCAGATGCAAGTCAGCTGACTGGGCAACTGTGTAACAGTAAAATAATGTGTTGTCAAAAACACAAACATTTCCTTTCAGGGTCAATTCAGACTGATAAAAGACACATTTGCTTGCTTTTGAAGACAGTTTTTGACTGTCGTGTGGTTGCTTTTGAGGACAGTGTTTGACTGTCGTGTGGTTGATTTTGAGGACAGTTTTTGACTGTTGTGTGGTTTCCCCCTGTTGGATTGAACACTAGCCGGCCCGGGAGAGCTGCAGCCAACTCAAAAAACACAACTGGTTCATTGCTGGTCCAGTTGACGAGATTTTGGTTGATGTCTTATCAGCGTCACAATAGAGTCTAAATTCAAAACAAACAGGATTATCCTTTAAAGGGAATCTAATGTCAACGCCAGTTCAAATCGCATGACGCTGTCGTCTCCTCTCCTACTGTGTCTCCCCTCGTCCTACAGTACTCCAAACAGGTGGACTCCAGGTTCGGGGCGTACGTGGCATGTGCCTCCCTCGTCTTCCTCTTCATCTGCTTCATCCAGATCGTCATCGTGCCACAGTGAGTCCATCCTCCAAGCACACAGGCCCACTCTGACAGTCAGAGTTCTAATCTAGTCCTAGTCCAGTTCTAGTCCATCCTTGTTGGCACAAATTATGAAAGACGTGGTTTTTAGGAACAATGGCAAGATAACTTGTTTAATCTAGTAATAATAATAATAAACTTAATTTGTTTAGCACCTTTCATACAATAACCCAAAGTGCTTCACAGCAGTGATGTAAGACATTTATCTATCTATCTATCTATCTATCTATCTATCTATCTATCTATCTATCTATCTATCTATCTATCTATCTATCTATCTATCTATCTATCTATCTATCTATCTATCTATCTATCTATCTATCTATCTATCTATCTCTCTATCTCTCTCTCTCTCTCTCTCTCTCTCTCTCTCTCTCTCTCTCTCTCTCTCTCTCTCTCTCTCTCTCTCTCTCTCTCTCTCTCTCTCTCTCTCTCTCACACACACACACACACACACACACACACACACACACACACACACACACACATACACACACACACGTTTTTCATTCCTCTCTTCTGTCCCTCCTCTCAATCCCCTTCACAAAACCTGACTTACTGTCTGGCCTGCCACCTCTCTCCCTATCCTTTTATCTATTTTCCTATCTGTTTATTTATTCTATCTATTTCTCACTCACCCTTTAGACACACCCTGCGTCTTATGTTTACCACATTACTATATCCCTGCTTTATCCTCAACACACACACACACACACACACACACACACACACACACTCGTAAATAGGTCAACAGATGTTTACCAGGATATTTACATATTGCATTGTCTCATCTCATCAACATGACAAACAATGTGATATATGCAGTGCAGCAATTCATGCAAAATATACACAAACACACATACACAAATGCATGCACGCATGTTCTGTATATGCACACACACACTCACACACACACACACACTGTCTCATCCCTCTCCCCCCTCTCTGTGTCCACAGCTCCAATGTGATGATAGGCTTCTACGTCACATGTCTGGTCGTCCTGATGGTCATCATGTTTGTCTCCGTCGTCTACTCTTGCTTTGGGGTGAGTCACCTCCTCCTCGGCCATCACGTATGGGACGAGTAAAGTTGTCCCTTTATCCAGACCGCGAACGTGAGAGTTCAGACCACACTGTGAAACTCCTGGGCCCTCATTCATCAATAGTGTGCGTAGAACATTTCTATTTCCACACGTAAGCACGGAATGTAGAACTAGTGTACGCACAGGGAAGTCGGGATTCATCACACGGTGCGTACGCAGGCTCTATGCCCCTCCGTGTTGATGAATACCACTTTGTTCTACCGTCAATGCTCGTGCATGATTATCCATATATGGTCATGAAAATGAGGAAACACCCCCCATGGGATGTGAAATAATGGACTGACCCGAGCGGAACCCTGAGAAACTCCACGAAGATTGTTCACTGCTGTCGAACCAAGAAGACACTATCGCGTATTATGGGATAAATAATAAAAGGCGGACTTGTAAACGGTGATGTCAGATATCAACGGCTCCCTAAGACCATTGCTGCAATTCTGCCTGGACAGCTCAGAATACTAATAAAGACCGTTCGTTGACCACTGTTTGGCGTTGGTTGTGTGTCATTATAACCGTGCTGTAATATGAATGCCTTTATTAGTTGTGTTCGATTGGCTATATGATTTTTAGAGGCATCTATTTTGTTGTCGGCTAATAAAGACCGCGCTGGAATATGACTGCCTTTTCCCGTGTTGTTTGATTGATACCCAGGGATTAAAGTTCTCCTCAATTCTATTCCAAATCGCGATGGATCTCCCGTAAATTTTCTACCTGCTGCATATGATTTCTAGAGGCATACTACAATCTATTTTGATGTCAGTATTGGGTAGCCTATATAAACAATAATAGAGAGCATATACAAGAACAATGAATCTCACTGCATGTATGATGTAGGCATGCCTTTCAATACATGAACTTGAATTCCATCATGTTTGTGTGCGGGACTCACAAGGCTGTTGTCACAATGGGTGGTACCGGTGTACAGTAATAATAACAGTCCACACAATATCACAATCCATGCCATAGCCTATGTTCTATTAGGACATGATCTGTGACGACAAATGTTCTAGAATGTTTGATTAAGATATCATACTCTGACAGCATGCCTATGAGCAACAAAAACGCGAACTTGAATCCCATCATATACATAGTCTGTCCACTATCTGCATGGTGTCATTGCAATGCGTTTTCTATTCTTTCTTATACAGTAAAAAGGGGGAAGAACACTATATTCATATGACTTATTCTGCTTACAGCTTCGAAATTCCACTTGTTTCGTTTAACGTAAAGCCTTTTAAATATAATCAAAACGTGTTTCGGCGGTCTGTGCGCAAAATAATAACGAGTTGAGCTTTATGATTTATGATGAATTGAAAATGGGGGACCCTGATGTAAACAAGACGAAAGTTGGTCTGCATCCCCAATTAACAATTGTATGTACTGAGCTGTACTGTACTGTACCCATTCTGCAATCTGTTAATAAACTTTTCAATCAATCAATCAATCAAGCTACGCGGAGCGCAGTCAGTCAGTAGCCTACACCCCGTATATTCCGATAACGCTATATAAACCATGCTGCATTCATTCTGAGAGAAAGATCTATTATTCCAAATGCTATTTATAGGGTTTTGACCATAATTACACTACTGTTGCTATTTTACAATGAACTATAATGAACTACGGTTCGTACAGAACATGCCAGTGTTATTATGCACAGAAGCTCATTTCCTTGTTGTAATAATATATTCTACCACTGGGCGTCAGGTAAGTGTGGTCTGACCTGTGCGTAGATGTAAGCACGGAGTCAAGTTCAAATCGAAATTGATGAATCCCACTCTTTGCTTAGAAATGATCGTACGCACAGGGTAAGCACAGATCTGTGCGTAGAACACGTTGATGAATGAGGGCCCTGGTCCCCGGGAAAGTTGACAGCAGTGGAGGTTTCTCTATGACAACACAGTGGCGTCGCGTGGGTAAAATAACAGGGGAAGCCAACATTTTTTTATTAAAATATAATATATTTTTATTGATTTTTTTTTTTTTTTTTTTTTTTTAAGTCAAGCAGTCACCATGTACACTACAGTATGGCTCGGCGGCCAGTCAAACTTTCTTTTTATTTATTTAACAGATTGCAGAATGGGTACAATACAGTACGGCTCAATACACACAATTGTATAAGGGGATGCAGACCAGAGAAAGACGTTTGTCTTGTTTACATCAGGGTCATTAATACTGCTGGAGCATTGGTTCATTTTTGGTCCGATTTTTCCTTGCACAATTTTGCGCGCCGCGTGGAAGCAAATTCGAGACACATATTCGGTTGCAAAAAGGTGTCCCACGGTCTCCTCTATGGCCGTGAATATTTTTACGCGGATCGGAATCACGGCGCGCCCGTGGGACAGTTTTCCGTTTCGGCGAGTTTATTCCACGCTTTCGGTTTTCCTTTTCTAAGCATTTTCGGGGCTACATGTGAATGAGTAAAAGTTGCGGGACGCCCAGATGTTTCCACGATAGAAAGCTCGCGTGGATCCCATAATAGGCTCACTTAATACAGCGTTTTTAAAAATCACACAACATTTTCAGGGTCGCAAGCCGACCTTTTCCCCTCGTTTTCGATGATGGAAGTGATTAACTAACCCGTGGATTTAATCTCGCGAGGATCGGGGCAATATTCGGCCCGTGGGAGCAGTCACGGGTTAATACAATGTTCAGAGTGCAGAGGGATGGTGTGCAGAGGGGAGGCCACACTCAGGATTCTTCTCACAGCCCCGTTTTAAACTTTTAGGGTGTGGCAGTCAGCTCGAATCTGATTGGCTAGGATCGGATTTGGACTCTAGATACATGAATCACATGGTTGAGGCTGGAGAAAGAGACCTACCCCCTGCCTCCTCTCCTCTATAGCTGCAGTGAGCACAGTGAGTCAGTCAGGGAGTGAGAAGGAGAAGAGGGAGACATTTAAAAAAAAAATATATATAACACAGATGCACAGATGAAAAAGAATGTAAACTATATTAAAAAAAAATTATATATATTTTTTTCTTCATATTTCATATTTGATATTAATTCATATTTTAATAGGGAGGCATGGCTTCCGTTGGCTTCCATAAGGATTCGCCACTGACAACACGTGAAACACAAATTCACTCATAATTCATAATTATTATTAATTTACATATATATATATATATATATATTATTTTTTTTTTATTATTATTATTATTATTATTATTATTATTATTATTATTATTATTATTATTATTATTATTATTATTATTATTATTATTATTATTATTATTATTATTATTTTTTTTTTTTTTTTATTAGAAATGTTTTCCTCTGTAAAAAAATGCCAGCGAATTTTTTTTCTTCAAAAATGGCCAAAATTGACAGCTCTGAGCAGGCCTGCACTGCAGTAATGACTGCAGTATATTCGTGCAGATGGCTGCACAGGTTGACCCAGGATTAAATAAATAATAGCCAATCAAAATAGGCTATTAACGTCATCTAAGCACAGTCTGTGCAGTTAAACTCTTGCCATTGAATGGGGGATTGAATGATTGACAGCCCTTGACATCCAATACACGGAGGTTGAATATGATTGGCAGCCTTGAAAATCCAATCAGAGGTTGCTGCATTGCAGAGTCAAAACGGGTCCAGCTGCAGGTCCGTAGGTTAGGTTTAGCTGGGGCCAATCTCAAGTTTCTCAAGTTTCTTTATTAGTTGTCATACAGAAGTACAGAATACTTATATACAAAATGTAACAGAAAGAAGCATTTTGTATAAAAGTATTCTGTACTTCTGTATGACAACTAATAAAGAAACTTGAGATTGGCCCGAGCTAAACCTAACCTACGGAGCTGCAGCTGGACTGTTTTGACTGTGTGCAGCATTGAAAGAGCAAGGATAGTTTAGTAAGCTGTACAGCTGTAACACAGTAGGGCAGGCTAAATTAAACTTTGCGCCAACATTAGGACCGAAGTATAAACCAGCAACTGAGCAACATGAAGAAGTGGACTTATGCATCTGAATCAGAAAAAAGGTTGTGGATGAAAAAGTAAGTAGGCTACAGTGTTTGTAAAAGCTTGTATGCTAACAGTAGCTAGCCAGCTTAGCCTACATCACAATGATGATCACCAAGCTAACTTACTGTACACACTGTAGGGCTGGGCAATTCATCGAAACAGAATCGTGATATAGATTCATAGACCTATGCAATCTCATTTCTAGGTTATGACGATTTTTCTTTTATTAAGAAAAAGTTATAATTATTATTTTTTTTTACTTTTTTAATTATTTTATCTGGGTTGAACATGATTTGTGGAACTCCCTCTGGTGTTGTGGTCGTGGTATTCACTGACCTTTGGGAAGTATTTCGACATGCACATGGGTATCTTAGTGGTGTAGTGTATCTTGTAGACCAGGCCCATTGCAAGTTGCTGTACTCTGTCGTCTACTCTAAGGCTGAGGTTACACCTTTCGTATCATCTTCGTATTGTTTTCTTATACGCATCGCCGCGTATCGCCGCGACGTCATGCGCCTCGAGTCACACTTTCGTTTTTTTTTCGTTTTGTCACCAGAGCACACTGATGTAGTACACTGCCAAAGCAGTAGGTGGCAGTAGGTGGCAAACATGAAGGCAATTTCAACCAATCAGAACGAATGTGCCAATACACTTCCTGGAAGCTCCAGCAAAGAAAATGTAAATAAGGCAGGCGCCTATGCCGCGCCACCATCTTGCTCAATGCAGCAATTCTTTTTTCAGCAAAGCCTAATAAAAGTGCAATAAACAAAACGGATACATTCACTGTGTGTTCTGCCTGTCATTTGTTGATGAAACAAAACTAACATCAACACAAGTGACCACCAAGAGCGGATAGTTTAGGCTAAAAAACGATCGGATGCATTGTAGCATTGTTAGCTGCATGCTAACGTCAATGGAGTATTGTGGCTAGAAGCTACCGTTAGCTCACGCTACTTAGCCAGCATCAAAACTGATGATATCGCGAGCTATCAGTAGTTAGATAACATTAGAGACAACGCTGTGTGTATTAAACAGAGGTGAATAGATGACTGGGCCATTTTGTTTAATGCTTCTTAAGTTGAAAGAGGAACTCTGAGCTAACAGGGTCTGAATCCTGATAGCTCACGTTAGCCAGCTGCTCATGCCATCGGTAATGCTAGCAGAATGAATGGATGTAAACTTTATTTAACATATTGCATATGGGTATAATACAATACGGCTCAATACAAACAATTGTTAAGGGAATGCAGACTGTTGTAGCTTGGACTGGGGTCCTTATAACAATAACTTGACAACACATGGTAGCTGAAGCTATTTGGGACACGGAGCTCTGTCCCAAACACACACACACACACACTCTGCTGTCACCGGAAGGGCACGCAGATGGTATCTACTGCGCCAGGGGCGTTTTCGCAACAACGGCTAGCGTGCTGACTACACGCTGTTTGTCGACTCGTTTTTTTGCGTATCTCCAAACGCAAACACAATTTTGCGTTTCAGCCGTATCCACAAAAAAACGCCAAAATACGCGTTTCTGTGTAGATAGGACATCATACGTCGTCAAAAACGTATAAAAAAACGCCAGGAATACACTAGTCTAACCTCTGCCTAAGCCATCCTAGGTTGTCAAAGTGGGCAGGGGTGAGGTGGGTTTTAGGAGTAAGGTCAAGCAGTAGTCTGACCAGTTTGTTTTGCGATGTTTGTAATCTTGTTTTTAGTGCCTTTGAGGTGCTTTGGTACCACGAGGTGCAAGCATAGTCGTAGTACCCTTGAATGAGTGCTCCTGTTAGAGTCTTCAAGGTATTCTTGTTTACCAGAGAGGAGATCCGGTACAGGAATCTAGTTCGTTGGTTGACTTAGTTTTATTACATTGGATCCCATTTTGTCACAGGAAAGATTTGCCTCTATAGGATGGAACCCAGGTAGGTAATTTCATCTTTTCTTTTAAGATAAGATAAGATATTCCTTTATTGATCCCCTTGGGGAAATTCAGGCATCATAGCAGCATGGGGGAAGGGGGGGGGGTACAGGTAGTGAAAACAACACAAGCAGTGTAAACAAATAGGTCAATATAATTTACTATCTAACTAACTGAAATATATTTTCACAGTGTCACATAAGGTGCAGTATGCATAAGGTAGTGTTATAATTTACTATCTAACTAACTGAAATATACATTATTCATTATTCACAGTATCACAGTATCCACATAAGGTGCAGTATGCATAAGGTAGTGTTATTGTCCTACTTGGGTTCCTATTAGTTCTAGGTCGATGTCTGGCAGCAGTCCCTGCCCACTGCCTGATGGCTGTCGTGTAGTGTGTTCCTATACCTCAATGAGTCAGTCAGACAGTAGGTACCTTTAGGTTATAGCTTTTAATGTACCTCCGTGTATATCCATACAACATGTCGTGAGCATACACAATTGCACTCTGACCTCTACTCAAGTCCCGCCCACTCCTTTAGGCTATTGGCTTACACCACATCTCCCTTTTTGACCTGTTAGAATAACATTAACATTTCCCAGTTCCACATGAACATCTTCACATAACATTCACTTAAGAACAAATGTGTTTATGAAACTGGTTAAACAATGCACTTTTTACGTGTACATTAGAACATCAAACAATGCACTCTTTACGTGTACATTAAAAAATCAAACAATGTTCCGCTCACAGATCTAGTCTATGAGGTTTGACTACCTCTCTGCCTGACCTTGTTCTGACCGTGTCAGGGGAGACCCGAGGTGAGTCCATACTAGACAGTACTGGTTGAGGAGAAACAGGAATGTCCTCCTGTGGTGTATGACTGTGTCGGGCTTCATGTCTCTGTTCAGGCATAGGCACTAGGTGATGACGGTTTCGTCTGATTGTGCCATGTGGCCCGCTGACAAGGTAGGACCGTGGTGTGTGATGTGCGGCTGTCACTGTGCCTGGTGACTTCATATCGGTGACCCACACCGGATCTCCTGGTGACAGCGTTGTGAGATTCTTCACCCTGTGTCTCTGGTTGAAGTGCTTCGAATCCATCCATCTCTTCTCTCTTTCCTCTGCTGAAGTCTCCCTAGATCGGGAAGTGCTGGCTCCAACACCGCTGGGAAGGTAGGCACCGTTGTGCGCAGACGGCGTCCCATGAGCAGCTGTGCCGGGCTGAAACCATTACTCAAAGGCGTCGCCCTGTATGCGAGCATGGCAAGATATGGATCTGATGATTTCTTCAGCAGGTTTTTAACCGTTTTGACTGCTCGTTCCGACTCGCCGTTCGATTGGGGAAATCTCGGACTGCTGGTTGTGTGCACAAAGCCATAATGTGCAGCGAAGGCTTGCATGTCCTGTCCCGAAAATTGGGGCCCGTTATCAGATATCAAAGTCTCTGGAATTCCATGCCGAGCGAACATCGATTTGAGGTGAACTATGACATCTGATGATCTTGTTGGGCCTAGTTTGGCTATCTCCACATACCTGGAGTAGTAGTCAACCACGAGCAGATAGTTGCTACCGTTCAGGGAGAACAGGTCTGCCCCCAGCTTCTGCCAGGGCCTGTCGGGGAGTGTAGTTGGCATGAGTGGCTCACGCGTGTTCACCCGCTCTTCGAGACACGCTCTACAGTTAAGAACTAGCTCCTCTATCTGACCGCTCAACCCTGGCCACCACACAGCCTGCCTTGCCCGGTCTCCGCACTTGACCACCCCCTGGTGGCCCTCGTGTATCTTTTCCAATACACTTTTCCTCATTGTGGAGGGGATCACCAATCTCGTGCCTCTCAGCAGCAGTCCATCATGCACACTCAGGACGGCGCGCTCCGCCCAGTAGTGCCTCACCGGCCCTTCCAGTCTGCTGCGGTCTGGCCACCCCTGCACGCAGTATTGTATGACCTGTGTGCACACACTGTCGTTGCCCAGCTGTTCCCTGAGATCGTGTAAGTAGCTGCTACTTGCTGGTAGGTTATCCATGATGGAGTCAACGTAGATATTGGCGTCCTCCATCAGCTCTTTGTCCCGTCCGGTGCCGCCATCCTCCAGAGGCGCACGCGACAGGGTGTTGGCTGTAGTCAGACTCTTCCCCGCAACGTGAGTGACGAAGTAAGAGTATCTCATGAGACGCATACGGAACTGCTGTATCCGTGGTGGGAGAGCGTCGAGCGCCTGTCCCCCTAGCAGGCTCACCAGTGGCTTATGGTCTGTTTCCAACTCGAAATGCAGACCCAGGATAAAGTCATTGAACCTCTCACACGCCCAGGTCAGGGCCAGAGCCTCCTTTTCTACCTGGGCGTACTGCTGCTCTGTGGGTGTGAGAGACCTGGAGGCATACGCTACAGGTGCCCAGACGTCATTGTTTCTCTGTAGCATGACCGCTCCCAATCCGTATGACGAGGCATCTGCCGAAATCTTCAGGTCACGATTAGGATCATACAGCTGGAGAACAGGTGTAGATGAGAGCTCTTGTTTGAGGTTGTCGAATGCCTTTTGCTGTTCATGTCCCCAGACCCACAGGTTCTTCTTAGACAGCAAGTCTCTCAGCGGCTTGTCCTTCTCCGCCAGATTAGGAATGAACTTCCCGAGCTGGTTGACCATGCCCAGGAAGCTCCTGAGCTTAGTCATGTCAGTTGGCTGGTCCATGTGTTGAACCGCTCTTGTTTTGTCCGGGTCTGACCTCACCCCCTCCGCGGAGACAACGTGTCCAAGGAACTTCACCTCTCGCATGCCAAACTCACATTTGTCCATGTTGAGAGTGATTCCGGCCTTTTGCGACCTCTCCAGGACAACATGCACCCTTGCATCATGCTCCACTTGAGATGAGCCCCATATGAGGACGTCGTCCATATGGCAGGCGACTCCTTCGAGACCCTCTGTGACTTCTGTCACCATCCGATTCTGGAAATGTTCTGGGGCAGAAGAAATTCCAAATGGTAGTCGATTGAAGTAGTAACGGCCGAATGGGGTGATAAATGTAGTGTAGAGTGCAGACTCCTTCGCCAGAGGAATCTGCCAGAACCCCATATTAGCATCCAGTTTGGTGAAGAGTTGTGCTCCTGCTAGCATGCCGAGGGTTTGGTCAACTGAGGGGAGAATAAACTTCTCTCTGCACACAGCCTCATTCAGAGGGGTTAAGTCCACACAGATGCGGACCTCGTCCTTCGCCTTCTTCGGGGCTACGACCATGCCGCAGCACCAGTCTGTAGGTTCCTCGATCCTGGTGATGACCCCCAGCTGCTCCATCCGTTTAAGCTCCGTCTTGACCTTTCCCATCAATGGGAGCGCCACTCGTCGTGGAACACTGAGTGCGAACGGTTTGGCATCAGGCTTGAGCTTGATTGTGTATTCCTTTTGCAACAGACCCAACCCCTCCCAGAGCTTTGGGTAGCTCTCCTTCACTGTGTCTAAGCTTATGCTATCTACTCTAGCTACTAGATTAAGCTTGACAGAGGCTGGTCTACTCAGCAGGGATGTATGGAGGTTTTTAACTATGTAAACATCCTCAGTTACAGTCCTATCTCCATAGCACAACACTTCCCTCACAGCTCCCTTCACCTCTAGTGGCACCCGTCCGGGCCCAAACAGTGGCTTACATGGACTGATCAGCTTGTGCTCTGAGCCTGACTGAACTAGCTTTGCATACACCTGCTCTGGCATGACTGTAACATCTGCCCCTGTGTCGATCTTAAATCTGACCTTGGAGTCTCTGATGCCGATGTCTACAGTCCATGGGTCATCTCCTGCCTCCACACTACCTAAAAATATGCTACTACTGTCCTCTGTGACAGCGTTCACACCACTGGCTGATTTGCATACTTTAGCATAATGGCCCATGTTGTGAAGGGCCAGATTAAAGCTGAGAATCTACATTTATTGTTTATATACCTTGTATATTATTTATATATACACGTTATATCCCTTTAAACCTGCGTTCGAATCATAGTAATATTCACTTTCCTTATGGATAATGCCCCCTGACGACGGCGCCAGGCAGTCTCGCACTCAGACAGGTTTCAAGGGCGAGTCTGGGCTAGTCAGGACATGCCCTTGGCAGTGTATTGATTCCGGGCAAGTGGTTAGGTTTGGAACTAGAAAGCCACTTAAGTATATATATCGGCGCAGGTGCGCACAGCAGCAGTTCGTCTAAAGTCTGTCTGTGTTCGGTAACAGTGAAGTGAACAGCAGTGCGTCTAACAGAGCGTTGAGAACCACGTGCGAATTGAATAGTAGAGTGTCAGAGTTTAATGCAGTAACGTCAAGTTCAACCTAGTTTAATGTGAAGTAAATAGTCGTTCATTTATTTTATATCGTGCCAACCACAGTTTGTTTGTGTGTAGCATTACCCAGCGGTTCGTTCGTGTTAGCTAGTGGACCTTAGCCAGGGTGTGTGGACTAAATACATTGGTGCCAGTACCCGAGGAGGCCTAGTCGGAGAACCTGTTGGACATGTGCACAGGAGAACCAGCGGCGGCGATTGCAGAACCATTACTGGTTGGATTATATTGATTGTGGAACGTGTTACCCGGAGAAGAGCATCGTTGATTCCCACTGTCGTTTGGGATTTAACCTCGTGAGGATTTACACTCGGGCTGGCCTCATGGACAGAGGCTGGCTAGCTATCATCGTTTGCTATCGAGCATTGGATTACAGTTATTGCTTTTGTTGCTGATCGTTGGATTTACAAGGACTGGCTTCTGTACGTGAACCCCCTTATTCTTCATTGAATCAGACTGAGTATCCGAACATTCCTCTATCCTCTAGACCTTACAACTCTGAGAGGAACCCAGTGTCTCCAGGCGGTACCAGCGTTACCTTCTATAATTGCTATTATACGCCAGGTGGCGTCAGCCTAGTACCCATCGTAGGAATCCTGCTATTCCCAGTGACTCATGCTACTGACTGACTTTATGCATATTCTTCGCCATACAAGCGCAACCTTAATTCTCATTCTGTAACCTAATGTTGCATAATAATAAAATACCCTCAAATACTATTTCTTTGTCAATGCCGTGTTATTATGAGTGTCCACCATATCTATTCGATGTACTGTCTGGCCAGTAATTAAAGTACATACCTAGCAGTGGTTTAATCTTATCACAATCTTTAATACAGTCAGGGTTTTGTAACCCCTCAGTTACAATTGGTCCTTCGAGCCGGAGGGTATCAGTAATCTTTTAATATCATATTAATATTGATATGGCCAGCGGTGGACACTCTCCAAACGGCTCCCCCAAACTAGAGCGCCCGCAGCGCAAACGTCAGCCACCTCCATATCTGGAGGACTTCGTGTTCGTTTTACCCCCTAGCTTATCTAAACAGACGTTAAATACGGAGAAAACGGATAGTTTAAGCATGCCCAATCCTATCGACTTGGCGGCCCTTCCAGTAGAGACCCCAGTGGGTTCAAACGAAACTGACTTAGCTCACGGGGGGGACCAAGCGGGACATGACGTGACTATACCTCAAGACAGCGCCACCGGGACAGACTCCGGAGCGCCCCAGAATAAAGAAAGCGCCCCAGGGATAGACCCCGGCGCACAACCAACCCAAGAGCGCGTACCTGAGACAGACCTCGGTGCGCAACCAAGAGAAGAGTACCGCGCTCAAGAGATAGACCTCGGAGCGCGCCAAGAGAACAGGTCTCCACCAAGCCCTGTCAGCGCCCGATCACCTCCGTCAGTGTCATCCCCCAGCGAGGCTGACCAGAGACTGGCGCAAGCCTTGATCGCCACGCTGACAGCTTCAACCGAAAGAGACCGTATCCAGGGTGAGCGCGACCGCCTCCAAGCGCAACAACAGAGTGCGCGCGAACAGTCTGCGGTGGAAAGAGAACGTCTTCAAGCGCAACAACAGAGTGCGCGCGAACAGTCTGCAGTGGAAAGAGAACGTCTTCAAGCGCAACAACAGACTGCGCGCGAACAGTCTGCAGTGGAAAGAGAACGTCTCCAAGCGCAACAACAGAACGAAAGAGAACGCATCAGACTGGAGGAGAGGCGCCTCCAGACTGAAGAGAACATCCAGCGAGAACACGCCAATGCACAGCGCGAAGCGGAGCGCGACCGGCTGCAGGCGCAGATGATAGAACAATTGATCGCCAGGGCGACCCCCCCCCCCCCTCCACACGGAGCTCCCGGAGATCATCACGACACGGGTCTAGGGCACCTTCCCCTACCCGACAAATCTACACAGGACCCGGCCAACAGGAAGAACCTGCCTACGTCGCCGAGCCCCCTCCCCGACCGGTCTACACGGGACCCGGCCAACAGGAAGAACCTGCCTACGTCGCCGAGCCCCCTCCCCGACCGGTCTATACGGGACCCAGCCAACGGGAAGAACCGGCCTGCGTCGCCGAGAGACTAACTAGAAGACTCCAAGACCTAGCGGAGGAAGAGGAGGGATATCAAGCCCACCAGCACGAACCTACTTTGGACCAGGAGGCCCAGTACAGCCCCGACCTCAGCCCCGAGTCACTGCGCTACAAACCACCGACCCAACTCAAGGGTGAGTTTGATGTACAGTCAGCACCGAGGAACAGCACCTGGGGGCCCGGCCTCCGGTACCCACCCAGTACTAACCCATGACCACCCGTACGGGGAGACTCGCCCAGGAGGCCTCTCCCCCTACGCTCATCGGTGTCCCAGCCATCCATGGCGTCTTACCTTGGCACACCGACGTTCCCAGACTTTACGCGTGAGGACAGAGCACAGTACACAGAATTACGCATGTGTTTAGAGACTATAATGTCCGATGTCCACGACGAGTCTTATAAATATGCCATCCTCCTCAAGCATCTCAAGGTGCCCAGAGCGCATAACATAGCGCTGGCATATTCGAACTCAAGCACCCCATACTCAGCTGCTCTGGTGGCCCTCGACACGCGCTATGGACGCATGGGATTACGTGATCCAAGAAATACGAGATATCGACCGCCTCCCCCCAGCCAAAGACAATAGAGCACTGGATGACCTCTCTATCAAGGTACAATCCCTCGTGGGGATGCTGGGGTCCCAAAAGGAGAATGGGAGATATGAACTGTATGCAAATTCTAACGTGGAGCGGATACTGGAGAAGCTCCCTCCAGCCCGTCAAGAGTGTTTTCGGCGGCAGAAAGACCACAGTGACCCCAACGGCCCAGAACCATCCCTCCTAGACCTGGCTGATTTCCTCGCCAGGGAGGTCAGCAGTCTACGATTAGACACATTCGTGTGGAGTGGCTCTGACCCGAAAGATGGACCGAGAAGGTTCAACGACAACCGCCGGTCTGTGACCGTGATGCACCAAGCCGAGGCTGTATCACGGCAGACGAGCCACAACCCCCACAAGGAGAAGTGGAAGGCTGTCTGTCAGTACTGTGACAGTGAACACCAGCTGTCACAGTGCGACGCCTTCAAAGACTTAACCACAGCCAAAATAGGTCAGTGGCTTAAGGACAAACGCCGCTGCTTCCGCTGCGCACGCGGCCACATGGCAGCCGATTGCCGCCTGAAGAAAAGATGCGGCAAGTGTGACGGCGCCCATCTAGAGGTCCTGCATGAGAGCAACAAGCGTTCGCCAGGAAACCAAAGTAGGCCCGTCACGGTGATGTACCAGGCCGAGGCGGTGTCACCACAGACCAGTCCTGAAACCACCCCCTGGTGTCCTGACTGTTGCAGCAGACACGGGGACTCACGGTGCCACCCGCACTACCACGAGTCGGCGCCACCACCGACGGGTTACAACTCCCTCGCCAAAGAGGAAGGGCAGATCGCATGTACTTACTGCGATGGCGGACACTGGCTGGCACAGTGCGACGAATACAAGACACTGAACCCCGCCGAAATTGATCAGTGGCGTGAGGCGTACATGGCGGGCGCCGCTCACCGCGCATCACTGTGTGGGGCCCACCAGCGAAGATTAGCCCGACAAGGCAACCGACCAACAGGAGTGCTCCACATAGACCCCAAGTATAGCGGGAGCCCCCGAGTGCTCATCAAAGTGGTCAGAGTGCTCCTGAGCTACGAGGACAAGGTCCTGGACACTTACGCCGTCCTCGACGATGGGTCTGAAAAGACTCTCCTCCTCGCTTCCGCCGCAGCCCAGTTGGGCCTGCGGGGTACCAAAGAAACAATGACAATCCGCACTATTCAGAGAGACCTAAAAACCATAAAGGGCAAAAACGTCTCATTCACAATAGCAGCGGTCGGGCAGTCCGAGAAGCGGTACAGCATCACTAAGGCATTTACAGGCCATGACATAGGTATGTCAAGCTACAACTACCCCATCCCACAGCTGATGGCGAAGTACGCGCACCTACGCAGACTACCTATACCGCTCATCGACGGCGCCACACCGACCCTGCTCATAGGCTCCGACCATGCGGACCTCATTGTCCCAATCGAGGCGGCCCACATCGGACCCAAAGGATGCCCAGTCGCGGTCAAGACCCGCCTGGGCTGGACGCTCCAAGGCCCTCTCTCCGGGCCTTCCAGCCAACCCATGTCTACACGCTGCCTGTACACAAAGGTGAGCGACACAGGCCACTCTCTCGTACAGCCCGTTGAGAGGCTATTGACATTAGACGAGAGGCCTGTGAGAGAACAGTGGGCTCAAGAAGAGGGAGTTCCGAACTCCACCCCCCTCAGCTGCGTTCCAAGCGACGTAGCTGACCTCGAACCCAGCACCCCAAGCTACCTCTTGAGGGGGCGGCCGGACCCGGCCCCTCCTCAGACGGGGTACCGAAAGAACAAGAGGAACGGACGGAGGAGGTGGAGACACAACCAAGCACCGACCGACCAGTCTTGGGCCCGCTTCCTCCCAAGCTACCTACCATCCCGTCCAGCCCGGCAGAAGTGGGTAAAGGACCGGGACAACCTGAAGGTGGACACAGTCGTTATGATCATGGACCAGTCACTAACCCGAGCTGCGTGGCCGGCCGGCCGCGTAAGCAAAGTGATCACTGGTGCCGATGGGGAGGTCAGAGCGGCAAAGGTCATAGTCCAAGGGCGGACCTACACCCGGCCCTTGGCGAGGCTGATAGAGTTGCCGGAGATCCCTGACTCCCCTGATGACGACCATGACCCACTGACTTTGTAGATTGCCCTACTCCTCACAACGGATATTGATCAGTTGACTGGACTATTAATCTGTCTCCCTTAACTAATTAGGTGCAGACTAATTAGGAGGCGGCTGTTGTGAAGGGCCAGATTAAAGCTGAGAATCTACATTTATTGTTTATATACCTTGTATATTATTTATATATACACGTTATATCCCTTTAAGCCTGCGTTCGAATCATAGTAATATTCACTTTCCTTATGGATAATGCCCCCTGACGACGGCGCCAGGCAGTCTCGCACTCAGACAGGTTTCAAGGGCGAGTCTGGGCTAGTCAGGACATGCCCTTGGCAGTGTATTGATTCCGGGCAAGTGGTTAGGTTTGGAACTAGAAAGCCACTTAAGTATATATATCGGCGCAGGTGCGCACAGCAGCAGTTCGTCTAAAGTCTGTCTGTGTTCGGTAACAGTGAAGTGAACAGCAGTGCGTCTAACAGAGCGTTGAGAACCACGTGCGAATTGAATAGTAGAGTGTCAGAGTTTAATGCAGTAACGTCAAGTTCGACCTAGTTTAATGTGAAGTAAATAGTCGTTCATTTATTGTATATCGTGCCAACCACAGTTCGTTCGTGTGTAGCATTACCCAGCGGTTCGTTCGTGTTAGCTAGTGGACCTTAGCCAGGGTGCGTGGACTAAATACATTGGTGCCAGTACCCGAGGAGGCCTAGTTGGAGAACCTGTTGGACATGTGCACAGGAGAACCAGCGGCGGCGATTGCAGAACCATTACTGGTTGGATTATATTGATTGTGGAACGTGTTACCCGGAGAAGAGCATCGTTGATTCCCACTGTCGTTTGGGATTTAACCTCGTGAGGATTTACACTCTGGCTGGCCTCATGGACAGAGGCTGGCTAGCTATCATCGTTTGCTATCGAGCATTGGATTACAGTTATTGCTTTTGTTGCTGATCGTTGGATTTACAAGGACTGGCTTCTGTACGTGAACCCCCTTATTCTTCATTGAATCAGACTGAGTATCCGAACATTCCTCTATCCTCTAGACCTTACAACTCTGAGAGGAACCCAGTGTCTCCAGGCGGTACCAGCGTTACCTTCTATAATTGCTATTATACGCCAGGTGGCGTCAGCCTAGTACCCATCGTAGGAATCCTGCTATTCCCAGTGACTCATGCTACTGACTGACTTTATGCATATTCTTCGCCATACAAGCGCGACCTTAATTCTCATTCTGTAACCTAATGTTGCATAATAATAAAATACCCTCAAATACTATTTCTTTGTCAATGCCGTGTTATTATGAGTGTCCACCATATCTATTCGATGTACTGTCTGGCCAGTAATTAAAGTACATACCTAGCAGTGGTTTAATCTATCACAATCTTTAATACAGTCAGGGTTTTGTAACCCCTCAGTTACAGCCCAGCTTACCACAGTTGTGACACACTACATTTTTAGCAGCACACTGTGATATTGGATGAGAAGGTTTACCACATCTGAAACAAGATTTATAGTCCTCTCCTTTAGGAGGCCATTGCCTTGGTTTAGCCTGGGCATGTGGCTGTCCTTTGTTTACAGCCCAGGGTTTCCCCTTGCTAGCATGCACTGCATCCACCTCAATCGTGCTACTACTAGTCATCTCACTCCTTAGGTCAGTCTGTTGTCTCTTAATCTCCTCAGACTGCCTCGCCATGTTAATGGCTTTTGTCAGGGTTAAATCTTTGTCTAACTGCATCCTTTCTGATAGCCCTGTGTCTCTGAGACCAACTACCAATCTGTCCCGTAACAGTTCATTGTGCAGCCCCCTGTACTCACAGTTTTCACCTAAAGCATACAGTGCTGTAATGAATGAGTCCACAGTTTCTGATGCTTGCTGCATCCTTTTGTTGAACCTGGCCCTCTCATAGATAATGTTCTTTTTGGGAATAAAGAAGCCATCGAATCCTTCCCTCACTGCGCTGTATTCTCCCCGCTGTTGGACGGTCAAGCTGAGACCACGCAGCACGTCATCTGCCTCATCCCCCATGCAGTAAATCAGCGTGTTTACCTGGTTAGCTTCGGGTGAGTTGTTCAGGTTGCTAGCTAGTCTGAAGCGTTCAAACCTCCTGCTCCATTTTTCCCACTCTTGTGGTTTAGAAAAGTCAAAAGGTTCTGGAGGGTTTATAGTGAAAGTTGCGGACGGAAGAACTACCGCATTTTGCGCAGGTAATGGAGCTCCCGCTGCTTGTGCTTGACCGTCCATTATTCTCCTCCTGCGTCGTCTCCTTGGCATTAGCTGGTTAGCTTCCCGTTAGCTTCGAACAAACACTATGAAATCCCCCGTCGAACTTGGCTCAAAGTAGGTCCACTTCAGACACCATGTCGTGTAGTGTGTTCCTATACCTCAATGAGTCAGTCAGACAGTAGGTACCTTTAGGTTATAGCTTTTAATGTACCTCCGTGTATATCCATACAACATGTCGTGAGCATACACAATTGCACTCTGACCTCTACTCAAGTCCAGCCCACTCCTTTAGGCTATTGGCTTACACCACAATGGCCACTGGTATGAAGGACTGTCCGAGGCGGTTAGTTGAGTGTCGGGGGGGTATGAGTCTGTGGCTTCCTTGTCACCTTCACCTAATATGTTTTGATCTGGTCAGGTGCGCTGTCACCTAATATGTTTTGATCTGATCAGGTGCGCTGTCACCTAATATGTTTTGATCTGGTCAGGTGCGCTGTCACCTAATATGATTTCATCTGGTCAGGTGCGCTGTCACCTAATATGATTTCATCTGGTCAGGTGCGCTGTCACCTAATATGTTTTGATCTGGTCAGGTGTGCTGTCACCTAATATGATTTCATCTGGTCAGGTGCGCTGTCACCTAATATGTTTTGATCTGGTCAGGTGCGCTGTCACCCAGGGACGCGGGAAGTCCGCGGAAAGTGGGGGTGCTGAGATATCGATAGTTTTTGATTAATTAATTTTTTTTTTTTATATAATTATTATTTTTTTTTTATAAAATATATATATTATATAATTATACTTGTAGTTGTATTGTCTGCGAGACATCGCCACCACGCAACACGTCAAAATGCTCGCTATCTGCAAACAGCTCCACTGTCTGTCACGTCATAACCAACACTCTCGTTCACTAGAGGATACTATGATGAATTGAAAATGGGGGACCCTGATGTAAACAAGACGAAAGTCTTTCTCTGGTCTGCATCCCCTTAACAATTGTATGTATTGAGCTGTACTGTACTGTATGTCGTGCCTTTATTTTTCAATGTTCACTATTCGGACAACAGCCGCACACTTCCAAAGTGATTATACATCTAAAATCGCTTACCTGCTCAAGGGTCCTGCGTTAGAATGGGCGACAGGCAGCTCTCCACTTCAGTCAGTCCTTTATCCATTTTGTCCAGTCTTCTGCCTTGAAGGTGAATTTCTCTGGCGGGGGGAACTTGAAACTGACTCATACTTTCGCTTTCACGCCGTTAGCGCTAGCTACCCTGCTGTCTCTAAACTCAAACTCAAACTAGTACTAACGTTACTGTAGCAGCCTACTCTAAAGTCTATACCAACGGATTTCCAGTTCCGCGTTGACGCTTCCAGGCCGCGTCTATTCGAATCCCAACCGGTTCATGCGTGGGCTACACGCTGTTAATAACACTGCATTATCGAGACAGCGCCCCTATGACGATCTGGCAATGAAGTAGGGTAAATCTGCAGTGCCGCTTCGCTCTTTGACATTGAGTAGCCTCGGTTACAATGGAATAAATGCCAAAACAACCTTGCAGTTGCAGTTACACTCCCATCCAGCAGGGGGTGCTGCAGCCCCTGCCGCACCCCCCCTTCCAGCGTCTCTGCTGTCACCTAATATGATTTCATCTGGTCAGGTGCGCTGTCACCTAATATGATTTCATCTGGTCAGGTGCGCTGTCACCTAATATGTTTTCATCTGGTCAGGTCCGCTGTCACTTAATGTTAATATGTTTTCATCTGTGTCCACTGACCACTGACACACAGTGGGGGATGTTTTAAAAATATAATTTAATATATAATATAATATAATAATTTGTGCTTCACCTAAAAATTTGGTCAGCAGCCTCCACTGGTTGACAGCTAATGAAAGTGACCAGTGTGAGGTGGGTGTGAAATTGTATCGATAGGAGAGGGACCAATAAATGAAGCGTCTCTGTGAAAAGCCTGTCATAGTCGTAGAAGACATCTGTACAGCTTTCACCATTCTGTGTCTGGTTCGGACACAACAAAAAATGCACTTGATAAATTGATTAATCTCTCCAGGAGGGACATACAGCAGCTTATCTGGGTCTATTTTGTTCACCTGACTCAGCACACACAGGTGTTCTAGTTCACTTCAAAACGTAGTGACACCGACGTTTGAGTGATATGACCTTCTTCAAGATGTTAGTCCAGGCCTTTAAGAAGATCACAATACGGACCTCGATGTAAACATATTAATAACTAGAAGGGCCCTCTACAGAGACGCCTATGTCCACACCACATACCTTTACCTGTGTGTGACAGCCAGTGTTGTCTCGAGTCTCTAGTCCCCAGTGTTCGAGTCAGAGTCACCAAAGAAGAGGTTGAGTCCGAGTTGAGTCCCCATTACCCTAATCCGAGTCCGAGTCCAAGTCATCAAGGTTGAGTCCACTCCACTCTGGCAGTCAAAGAGCTGACGTACAAATAAAAAAAGGTCTACATTAAACATAAATGACACACAGCGGTCACCATTTCAAAGGGAGTTTATTTACTTTGTGACACAATAGCCAAACAAATGCTCTAGCCATCAATATCTTATGCCAAATGATTAGGGCCTATTACAAAAACAAAAGAATAACTGTATTTATCAATTAACAAGACTGAGTCCTCGTCTGCACCTTCCGAGTCCGAATGCAGTCAATGCTCGAGTCCAAGTCCAAGTCTGAGTCATCAGTGCTCAAGTCCAAGTCGAGTCACGAGTCCCGGTAATGTGTCCAGGACTCTGACTCGAGTCCGAGTCCTGGACTCAAGTCCTACAACACTGGTGACAGCTACCTCGCTGAACTGCTGCTGCTCGCACACAGGTTGTCTCCACGCAGACGTCATTACCACTGCTGTGCTGCTACTGACAGCCCCGTCTTTCTACATCCAATGGCATCCATGCTTGATGAGCGTTCCGAAAGGTGAAGAGTTGACGGTGCTGCTTGAAATATTGATTTCAGTGGACAATGGTGGAAAATGAATTCAAATCAAATACTTGCCATTGACCGATATGAAAAATATTCGAGATTTCAACCTGTCAACCTATGTGCGAAGTGTCATCCAAATTGCATCAGAACTGTAGGAGTTATGGCTGTTGTGGACACACCACTGACACACACACACACACACACACACACACACACACACACACACACACACACACACACACACACACACACACATACACACACACACACACACACACACACACACACACACACACACACACGAATGATTACAGTACTCCCGTCACACAGAGCTGTAATGATGATGATGATAATAATAATGGATATGAAAATCCCAGAATCCACCTTATCCAGAATATGAATATGCATATAACTCATTGTATCATTATTAGTCACTAATAAAGTGTTTAGTGTTTGACTTAATACTTTAGCCTCTAGTCTAGCCTCCAGTCTAGCATCTAGTCTAGCCTCCAGTCTAGCCTAGCCAGGCTGCTTATGTGTAGCCATCTGAGAATGCCATGTTTACCATAGTTGGGGTCTCACAACAATACAACAGTGTCTTGTATAAACAGTAGGAGTACGGGGCACATGGGAAAATGCCATCGATTGTGTGTCCACCCCCTCTTGCGTGTGGGGGTGTGTGTGCGTGTCGTTTTGTCTCCTTTTCTGCGCAAACGCATGTGTACGCAGGTATGAGTCAATGCTGCTGCCGGCAGCTGACAGCTTGACACTAATGATTGCTTCATTGTAGGACTATTTTTTTTTTTTTTTGTAATTTCCTTTTGTTTTTTTGGATGGTTTGCGACAGCAGCAGGGCCGATGATGTCAGAGACCATACCTCTGCTCCTCACACAGCCCTCAGGACACTTTCTACATGAATGTCCTCCCTGCGGTCTATTGGCTGGTGACGGCAGCAGGGCCGATGATGTCAGAGACCATACCTCTGCTCCTCACACAGCCCTCAGGACACTTTCTACATGAATGTCCTCCCCGCGCTCTATTGGCTGGTGACGGGCCATGAGGGAAATAAGATCTGAAAAGAACACAGTCAGCCCCGCTGGCAGCACAACCTCTGTCCCCTGGGTTGTTATCATTGAAAAGCAATAAAGGCATCGTTTCCTGACGTTTCTTTATTATTTATTTATTTATTTATTTATTTATTTATTTATTTATTTATTTATTTATTTATTTATTTATTTATTTATTTATTTATTTATTTATTTATTTATTTATTTATTTAATAATAATAATAATAATAATTGTTGTGAAGGATCAGATTAAACCGAATATATATATTTATTTATGGATATATATTTAATAGTATTTGTATATCGTTTGATATCCCTTGTATATTCCTTGTACATATACACTGAATATCCCTTTAGTCTACTAACAGCCCATAATAGTTTCATTCTACCATTGGACAAGAACCTGGCGCCAGCAGCCAAGCCCCTTGGTTCAAGTTCAATCGTGCCGACGAACATGTCGTTACAAGCCCGGTTCCGCGTAGGAATACGTCTGGCGAAATACGAATGGTACGATTTGTTCACAGCGCATATATATATGGCGCAAGTAAAGTAGAACTTTTTTTAGTCCATTAGTCCTTTACCCTCCAACCTAGTAACAGACGTGAAGCCTCACCCACGACCCACGTGTGGTGCAGTATGGCCTACTTGGCCTCAGAATAGGCATTGAGACATCGTGTGGATTAATAGTTGAATTGTCATAGTTTGGCACTATACCGTCGAGTGGGACGTATTTCTATTAAGTTAATAATAGTCTATTATGTATGGTGCATCGTTCGGTTAGAGTTATAAAGTGAGCAGTACCCCCATCGTTCCTGGCGTTATCTAGAGTCTTAACCAGGCTGGGCAGACCACGTGTGGTGCTTTCATCCGAGGAGTTCTGGGCCAGGACGAGTGGACCTGCACATTGGATTACTTCACCCGGACGACGGCGAGCCCTACACGGCTTGGATTATCTACTTGCTTTGGGTGCTTTGATTATGCCATGGATAACAGCCAACACTGCTGAGTGTTGGAACTACCCCCGAGAGGAGTCCAGGTGAGACGGCGCTCTACCCCGAGTGAGGTCGCCTCACGTCTCTTCGTTGTGGACCGGCAGCTACCGTCTACAAGAGGGCCCAGCTGTATTCATCTGTGGACCGAGGTTCTGTGGGCACCGTGTTCAGCACTCTGAATTCTCCCAAGAAATCGTTGGCCAGATGGGATATCGCCAGCGGCTCTCCTAACCCCCCCCCCCTACTGACTTACAACCAGCGGGACCCCCCTTTAGTGTATCCAGCTATAATCATTTAAGTACCATCGCTATAGTTCCCTAAAGAACCAGGTTGCATACTTGCTCCCTGCGTAACCAGAGATTGGACATTCAATGTTGATTTGCCTACGAATACTCATTTGCCTTACAAGTGCATTCAAATCATAAATGTCATTAAGTGAACGTTGTATATACCCTTTGCTATATAAAATATTCGATTTATACATTTGTGTGGACTTCGTTTCATCAGGTGGGAAAGTGTTTATCATATCTACATCATGTACTGTGTGGCCAGTAGTTAAAGTACATAATCGGTAGTGGTTTAATGATACCATACTTATCAATACAGTCAGGGAATTGTACCCCTCAGTTACAATTGGTTCTTCGAGCCGGAGGGTAACTAGTGTAATATTAATATAGTGTTATTAATATTGAAATGGCCTATGATGAACACTCCACGAAACGGTCCTCCTAACGTAGAACGCCCGCGGCGCAGACGACAGACACCTCAGTACTTAGAGGATTACGCTGTCAGTCAACTACCTAGCCTTCGACAAACGGTAAACGCGGTAAAAGTAGAAAGTAAAATTATGTCTGACCTTAACGACCAGGTTACCCCGACCACAGAGGCCCTAGTGGGTTCTAATGTAACTGACCAAGCTCACGGTGGGGACCAGGAGGGAGCTGACATGCCTTTACCCCCCGCCAATACCGAAGAAGTAGTCCCCGACCAGCCCCGGGAGGAAGACAACCCTACAGAGAGAGAACTCTGCACGGAAGAAGAGGAGGAGAGCGCCGAGGAAATAGAGCTCCAGGACTCCCCAACGAGTACAGCCAGGAGCGGCTCACCTCTACAACCGTCTTCCCCCAGCGAAGCGGAGAGGATGCTATCACAGGCGTTCCTCGTCAGCCTGACAGCCTCTACCGAACGCGATCGACTTCAGGGTGAACGCGATCGACTCCAGGGTGAACGCGATCGACTCCAAGCACAGACGCTTAGCGAGCGCGAACAACTCCAAGCGCAACAACGGAGCGAAGAAGAGCGCATACGCCTGGAGATGAGACGCCTTCAGACGGAAGAGAATATGGCAAGAGACCGGGCCGACGCCCAGCGCGCCGCTGCCGGTGCCCAAAGAGAAGCAGATCTCACCAAGCGCGAAGCCGAGCGCGACAGACTACAAGCCGAGCGCGACAAGTTACAAGCGCAGCTAATGGAGCAGCTGATCCTCAAGGCAACACCCTCTCCCTCCGCCAGGGGTTCAAGGAACTCGTCGAGACAACAGTCAAGGGCAGCGTCTCCTAACCGAGCAAGCGACCCTGAACTTGACCAACAGACCAAGCCTATACCCCCCGCAGACCCCCTTCCCCGACCGGTCCAAGCGAGACCCAGCTACAAGGAAGGAGCGGCATACACTGCGGAGAAGCTAAATAAACGACTACAGGATCTAGAGGACCTGATAGAAGAAGAAGAGGGAGAGGAGGAGAACCAAGCCCGACGACAGCACAGTACTCCACCGGACCAGGAGGTCCAGTACAGCCCAGGCTATACCCCCGCGGCGCTGCGCTACAGACCCCCGACTCTATTCACGGGTGAGCATGACGCACGACCAGCCCCGAGGAATAGCACCTGGATCAGCGGGCCATGGTACCCTGCCGGTACCAGCCCACAGAGAGGCGCAAGAGGAGACTCGCCTAGGAGGCCTCTCCCCCAACGCTCGCCGATGTATCAGCCATCCACGGCGTCATACATTGCCACACCGACCACCAGACGGAGTGTGTACAGAACACTCGCCAGACAATATGACCCGTTGGGATGTATTCTACCTTACACCACCAGGGCAAAGATGATTGTACGAGCACTATGGGACAAGGACCAGGGCTGGGACGACCCAATACCCGCACACCTTGCCTCCACATGGAGAGAGTGGGAGACGGAGCTCCGCTCACTCCCAGGCGTCAATATACGCCGCAGCTACTTCCCACCCACAGTGAGGCCAGAGACATGCAAGATGGATCTACATGTCTTCAGTGACGCCTCCGAAGTAGCCTATGGATCGGTGGCCTACTTGCGTGCCCAAGAGAAGGGAGGAGAGATACACACTGCTTTCATCCTGGCTCGCTCAAGAATAGCCCCACGAAAGCAACAATCTATCCCGCGTCTAGAGCTCTGCGCAGCCCTAGCAGGAGCGCATCTAGCCACGTTAATCCAACGTGAACTCACCATTCCGGTGCACAGAACAATCTTGTGGTCAGATTCCACGACAGTACTCACATGGATCAAGTCTGATTCATGCAGATACAAGGTCTTCGTGGGAGTCAGAGTCACCGAGATTCAAGAGTTAACAGAAGCAGCGAGCTGGCGGTATGTGGACACCAAACACAACCCAGCTGACGTCATCACCCGGGGAATGTCCCTAGATGACCTCACCCGTCGCAACATCTACAGTGACGGACCAGAATTCCTCAAGCTCCCGGAAGAAGAGTGGCCTACGCCCACCCCACGGGAAGCGAGTAAAGAGGAGGCTGAGAACAAGAAACCTATGTTCTGTGGACTGAGCACAGTCGCCTCCACAGACCCCAACATAGATGACTGCATTACCCTACAGAGTGCGCAGCTAAAGACATTTCTGCGGCACCACCCAGAGATTCAGCCCACTGCCGACATTTCAGCAGCTGACTACGAAGAAGCAGAACTTCTTCTACTACAACGAGCCCAGAGAGACTCGTTCCCCGATGAGCTAGACTGTCTACAGGGAGGAAAGCCCGTCCCATCAGACAGCAGATTGCTCCACCTGGCACCCGAGAGCGACGCCCATAATCTCATCAGAGTGGGTGGTCGTCTGCGGAGAGCCCCCGATCTACCGGATGACGTTAAGTACCCGATAGTCTTGAACAGCCGACACAAGGTCACAGAGCTGATCATAAAGAAATACGACGAGGATGTACACCACGCAGGAGCAGAGAGAGTCTTCGCGGAGATCAGACGTCGTTATTGGATACTTCAAGGAAGAGAAGCAGTGCGACGCTTCCAGCGAACCTGTCTAGACTGCCGAAAGTGGCGCGCGCAGCCCAGCATACCCCGGATGGCTGACCTACCTCCCTGTCGCCTCCGACTCGGCGACAAGCCATTCCACTCCACAGGCATGGACTGTTTTGGCCCGTTGTATATAAAGAGAGGAAGAGGAACCGAGAAGCGGTGGGGTATTGTATTCAAATGCATGACCACCAGAGCGATACATATCGAACTCATTCCAACCATGAGCACAGACTCATTCCTTATGGCCTTCCGAAGATTCACATCACGGAAAGGAAAACCGTCTACATTGTTGTCTGATCACGGGACAAACTTCAAAGGCGGAGAAAGAGAGCTGAGAGAGAGCTTCCAAGCTATGGGCCCAGAACTTAAGACCCACCTCGCTCCATCCCAGATTGACTTCCAGTTTAATCCCCCGAACGCACCCCACTTCGGTGGAATCTGGGAACGAGAAGTACGTTCTATAAAGACAGCCCTGTACGCCGTGCTTGGGGCCCAGACCGTGGCGGAAGAAGTCCTAATGACAGTCCTCACGGAGATCGAGGGAGTATTGAACTCCAAGCCCCTCGGCTACGTCTCCAGTGATGTAGCAGATGTCGACCCAGTCACCCCCAACACACTCTTGATGGCGCGGCTGGACCCCGCGCTACCCCAGACAATGTACAGGCCTGAAGAAGCGAACGGCCGAAGAATGTGGAGGTACAGTCAAGTACTAGCTGACAAGTTTTGGAACAGCTTTCTACTCCACTACCTACCGTCTCTACAGACCCGCCAGAAGTGGGTAAAAGAGAGAGACAATTTGACAGAAGGAACAGTCGTCATGATTATCGACCAGTCACTACCCAGAGCTATGTGGCCGGCTGGCCGCGTAAGCAAAGTGATCACCGGTGCCGATGGCAAGGTCCGAGCAGCTGAGGTGCTCGTCCAAGGGCGAACTTACACACGACCTGTGGCGAGGCTAATAGAACTGCCCAGACTCCCAGACACTATCGATGACGACCATGACCCCATGACTTTGTGAGTTGACTGACCCTTACAGCGGACCTTGAGTGGTAGACAGTGCGGTTAATCTGTCTCTGCTTAGCTAATTAGGTGGGACTAATTAGGGGGCGGCTGTTGTGAAGGATCAGATTAAACCGAATATATATATTTATTTATGGATATATATTTAATAGTATTTGTATATCGTTTGATATCCCTTGTATATTCCTTGTACATATACACTGAATATCCCTTTAGTCTACTAACAGCCCATAATAGTTTCATTCTACCATTGGACAAGAACCTGGCGCCAGCAGCCAAGCCCCTTGGTTCAAGTTCAATCGTGCCGACGAACATGTCGTTACAAGCCCGGTTCCGCGTAGGAATACGTCTGGCGAAATACGAATGGTACTATTTGTTCACAGCGCATATATATATGGCGCAAGTAAAGTAGAACTTTTTTTAGTCCATTAGTCCTTTACCCTCCAACCTAGTAACAGACGTGAAGCCTCACCCACGACCCACGTGTGGTGCAGTATGGCCTACTTGGCCTCAGAATAGGCATTGAGACATCGTGTGGATTAATAGTTGAATTGTCATAGTTTGGCACTATACCGTCGAGTGGGACGTATTTCTATTAAGTTAATAATAGTCTATTATGTATGGTGCATCGTTCGGTTAGAGTTATAAAGTGAGCAGTACCCCCATCGTTCCTGGCGTTATCTAGAGTCTTAACCAGGCTGGGCAGACCACGTGTGGTGCTTTCATCCGAGGAGTTCTGGGCCAGGACGAGTGGACCTGCACATTGGATTACTTCACCCGGACGACGGCGAGCCCTACACGGCTTGGATTATCTACTTGCTTTGGGTGCTTTGATTATGCCATGGATAACAGCCAACACTGCTGAGTGTTGGAACTACCCCCGAGAGGAGTCCAGGTGAGACGGCGCTCTACCCCGAGTGAGGTCGCCTCACGTCTCTTCGTTGTGGACCGGCAGCTACCGTCTACAAGAGGGCCCAGCTGTATTCATCTGTGGACCGAGGTTCTGTGGGCACCGTGTTCAGCACTCTGAATTCTCCCAAGAAATCGTTGGCCAGATGGGATATCGCCAGCGGCTCTCCTAACCCCCCCCCCCCTACTGACTTACAACCAGCGGGACCCCCCTTTAGTGTATCCAGCTATAATCATTTAAGTACCATCGCTATAGTTCCCTAAAGAACCAGGTTGCATACTTGCTCCCTGCGTAACCAGAGATTGGACATTCAATGTTGATTTGCCTACGAATACTCATTTGCCTTACAAGTGCATTCAAATCATAAATGTCATTAAGTGAACGTTGTATATACCCTTTGCTATATAAAATATTCGATTTATACATTTGTGTGGACTTCGTTTCATCAGGTGGGAAAGTGTTTATCATATCTACATCATGTACTGTGTGGCCAGTAGTTAAAGTACATAATCGGTAGTGGTTTAATGATACCATACTTATCAATACAGTCAGGGAATTGTACCCCTCAGTTACAATAATAATGGATTGAATTTATATAGCGCTCTTCATGACACCCCAGACCCCAGAGCGCTTACAGAGTCCATTATTCGTTCATACACAGTCATACCGGTGGTGGTAAGCTACAATTGCAGCCAGAGCTGCCCTGAGGCAGACTCACGGAAGCGTGGCGAATAATCATCCGACCACCACCAACATTCATTCACATGCATACACATTCATACGAGGCAAGTAGGTTAAGTGTCTTGCCCAAGGACACAACGGCAGTGGGATGGACATGGGCTTGAGCGGGATTCGAACCACCAACCCTTCGATCATTGGACGACCTGCTCTACCCCTGAGCCACGCCGCCCCTCACTCTATATAGAGTTAAATAGCCTATTACTGTATATTAGTATATTAATATATATACTACACTATGTTGTTGTATAGTATACTCAATAATATACAGTATATGAACTAGAGGTCTTCAGATGTAACGTTACTCATCAGCACCCCCAAAAAACCCAACAAGAATCCAAGTTGGACCTGGACGGGTCTTTTGTCATGTTTTCTCCCAGGTCTGGGTTTGGTCTAGTTCTGTTGCTGTTGCTGTGGGTCTCTGGGGTTTATGTCATCTTTCCATCAGAAACTAGCACGACCCGCGTGTCACTTTGATACCAAAGAGAGTCATCATTACGAGGATGTTTTACTGTGAGCAGGCGGCCCACCTGCACGCTGGTTTAAAATGTAGACGGGTCTTTTAGAACCTGGTCTGTAGGAACCGGATCAGACAAGCCTTTTAGAACCTGGTCTGTAGTAACCGGATCAGACAAGCCTTTTAGTACCTGGTCTGTAGGAACCGGATCAGACAAGCCTTTTAGAACCTGGTCTGTAGGAACCCCATCAGACAAGCCGTCTGGCTGTGGTTTAGCCACAGCGCTGTCCCGGTCCAACTCTGTAGTCCACTCTGTGTCCGGTCTATGCTGCCCTGCAGAAGCTAACCGCAGTAACTAAAACATATTTTCAAAATGTTGTTATAAGTAAACATTTTACTTCTCAACGTTTCAGAGTTCAATCGTGAGAAAAATGGTGTAAAGAATTGTGGTAACTACAAAATCGCTGGATAGTCAAAGAAATTTCTTTTGATCTCTTTTCCAGGTGCTGAGTCGAGGAAGTGAATCAAAAACACTGGCAACATTGTAACGGCTCCCAGTGTTTGTCTTACTTTATCGCATTACAACGCGACAACGTTGTAATTTCTAATGAGAAACGTCTGAACCGACTTCATTCAAAACCTACCTGACAAAGAAGCCACGAGGCCTTGAAACAGTGTAGCTGTTACCGTGTTGCACGAGTCTTATTACAACATGTGAATAATATACTCTACTGCATAGGTGTCAAACTCACGGCCCGCGGGCCAAATCCGGCCCGCCACGTCATTTGATGTGGCCCCCCAAGAGCTCAGGTAAAAAAAAAAAAAAAAAAAAAAAAAAAAAAAATTTTTTTTTTTTTTTTTACATTAATATTGGGTTAAAAAATAGCAGTGTTAAAATAATTGTGGGTTAATGCGTTAATAAAGCTTTAACTTTGACAGCCTTAGTTATTACACATTCTTACACATACATGTATGTTGAACATCTGAGGTAACAAAGGAAAAAAGCCAAAAGCACTTACTCCTCAGACATTCTTTGACAATTTTACAGCCCAAAATACAAAAAAGATCCAGGCGGAATAGGTAACAAAGGGTTGAAGAAATATTGTCTGAACTGTCGGATGCAAACTGGCTGTGTGACATAACCGAGCATCTCGCTCAATTGAATAAGAAGCTGTAGGGACGCAAACAAATCCCACCCAAAATTTGACCAATATAGTTGTGAACTGAGACAACCCTTATTTTGTTATTTTTGAGTACAGTTACAGTTGTGTGTTCATGCAGACACATAATAGCAATTTCATTACGAATTGAAAATGGGGGACCCTGATGTAAACAAGTCGAAAGTCTTTCTCTGGTCTGCATCCCCTTAACAATTGTGTGTATTGAGCTGTACTGTACTGTACCCATTCTGCAATCTGTTAATTAAAGTTAATTAAACTATCTTCCATTAGTTGGATGTATGGCCTCTGCAAGGTTGTGTGCAGCCATTTGTTTTTGTAACATCTGCTACATCTGTCCCACGTGTTCTTTGCAGCTCACAGTTGTTAGTTCTGCCCCTCTTGACTGTGACAAAAAGGTTTTGAACAAACTTAATGTCATAGCTTGTATTTGATGATATTCTTCTTTGTTATTTACTTGAATGGTTTGATCATTGATTGGTGGAGTAATATGGGGTTCTGATCAACTAAAATTATTTGTTAAAATAACATAAGCTAACATATATTTTTACATTTATGCAAATTAATATCCAATATGTATAACTTGAATAAGTAATAAATACAGAAACACCATGTTTAACAATATGTAAATGTGTAGCTACATTTATTTTACATTACATTAACATTTATACGGTCTTTGGCCCTTTGAGGGCAACCATAATGCTGATGTGGCCCTCTGTGAAAATGAGTTTGACACCCCTGCTCTACTGTCAAAAGAAGAAAGT
Organism: Notolepis coatsorum; assembly: GCF_963971535.1. Taxonomy (NCBI): domain Eukaryota; kingdom Metazoa; phylum Chordata; class Actinopteri; order Aulopiformes; family Paralepididae; genus Notolepis; species Notolepis coatsorum. The sequence continues at coordinate 179,864,529 of NC_140167.1, forward strand.
CAATTCCCGCACACACACAGTATCACCTCTGCATCGATGTATTAACCTTCTGTAGTGTGGTAGTGAAAGGGTTAAAGTGAGTCGACGTCTTGGTCACAAGGACCTTTTCCCCGAGACGTCAAAACATCGACTCGCTTTAATACAGACCTTTAAGAAGATCACTGACCTCGACGTAAACATATTAATAGCTAGAAGGGCAGCACCTCGGTGCAGAGGTGATACCATGGGCAGGAATTGACTTTCTTCTTTGGATTCGGAGCTCCAGGGGGAATTGATTCCCTGCGGCCACAGAAGAGACAAAGCAAGTGGTGTTGTGCGTGTTGCCTACTACTCATCCAATACCAATCAATCAATCAATCAATCAATCAATCAATAATTTATTAATGACCACACAACCGAGGTCGGTGGGAATTAGCTTTCGGTACAGCATGGTGGGTTAAGCTCAGTTGATGTCCGTAAGATCAAACATAGGCACAATGACAACAGACAATATTTTACGAGATTGACACAAGAGTTTTAAGTGCAGGTACATCAGTGAGAAGTGTCCATACGGAATTATTTGGTGGTCAGGGAACTATAGCGCCCCCTAGAGGGCGTCAGCTGGAAGAGGTGGTGAGCAGCTCCTCCGCCTCTTCCTCTCTCTCCATCTCCCCCTTTTTCACCTCTCTGTCTGTCTGTCTGTCTGTCTGTCTGTCTGTCTGTCTGTCTGTCTGTCTGTCTGTCTGTCTGTCTGTCTGTCTGTCTGTCTGTCTGTCTGTCTGTCTGTCTGTCTGTCTGTCTGTCTCTCTCTCTCTCTCTCTCTCTCTCTCTCTCTCTCTCTCTCTCTCTCTCTCTCTCTCTCTCTCTCTCTGTGTGTGTCTCTCTCTCTCTCTCTCTCTATCTCTTTCTCTCTCTCTCTGTCTCTCTCTCTCTCCGTGGTGCTAGGTCTTCCCAATGCCTCTGCAGACTCTTTCTAAGAAGATAGTTCAGTCCAGACTGAACAGCACGCTGGTGGGCGTGGTCACCATCCTCGTCGTGTTTCTGTCAGCCTTCGTCAACATGGTAAGTTCTTCATGTGACCACCTGATTAACATACAGCTACATTAACATAATAGTTATGTGGCTACCATACATGCTGCATATGTAAAAGGCTCAAAGGCTCATTTTCATTCAAAAAATAAATCCAATAAATCACCAATGAGTGCTTGGCCTTTCACTCAGCAACAGTAACAGTATGTTCAATGGTGATACAAGTGCTCTATTCAGTAGCTACACCCCAGGGCAGCGTCATCAACCAATAGCAGACTGCAACAGCATTCATTTAACCATTAGATGACAGTCTCTCACTAGATTAATTTAACCATTAGATGGCATTCTCTCACTAGATTAATTTAACCATTAGATGGCAGTCTCTCACTGGATTCATTTAACCATTATATGGCAGTCTCTCACTGGATTAATTTAACCATTAGATGACTGTCTCTCACTGGATTAATTTAACCATTAGATGACTCTCTCACTGGATTAATTTAACAATTATATGGCAGTCTCACTGGATTAATTTAACCATTAGATGGCTGTCTCTCACTGCATTAATTTAACCATTAGATGACTGTCTCTCACTGGATTAATTTAACCATTAGATGACTGTCTCTCGGGGCGGCTGATTGGTGCCCAGCTCTCGGTGTTACTACCGGCTGGCCGGTCGTTCATACTAACACAATTGGCAGTGTTAGAGGGTGGGAAAGCCGGTGGGTGGGGATTTGACGTTGTGGACAGCGACTCCTACAGGTCGGTTTGGTGACGCCGGTGCGACGGAAGCAGGAAGTGACGGGGGCAGTGTGAGCCTCCCACGCGTTACTCCTCGCCACTGAGAGATCGAGCTGCTGCGGTGTAAAGATGCGACAGGCTGCCTCCTCGTGTACCGGAGGGGACACGTGATGCAAGGTTTCTGTCCTCACTACAACCGACCTGTGGGAGGCATAGTCTAGCAATGTTCAAGACAGGGGAGGGAAGAATTGGATACACAAAATTGGGATGGGAGAAAAATAGAAAAAGTGGATAAAAAAAATATATATATGACTGTCTCTCACTGGATTCATTTAACCATTAGATGGCAATCTCTCACTGGATTCATTGTTGGTGTTCATTTGCTCTTTAAATACAAAACCAGTTTGTTCCAACTAAGGTACTTTACAAAAACAGAATAACTTAAAGCAAGCAAAGCACACACTCTAACCCGGCTAACCTTTGACCTGTAGTTCACCTGTAGCACCAGTGACCTGCGTAGCTGCATCAGCAACGAGCTGAACATCAGCCAGGACAATGTGAGCGGCTGTCACGCTCGCCACCTCAACATCACACTGGGCTCACAGCACAACCTCTGTGGAGACAACTCACCCATCTGCAGCTTTCCTGAGGTACGGCTGTGTGTGTGTGTGTGTGTGTGTGTGTGTGTGTGTGTGTGTGTGTGTGTGTGTGTGTGTGTGTGTGTGTGTGTGTGTGTGTGTGTGTGTGTGTGTGTGTGTGTGTGTGTGTGTGTGTGTGTGTGTGTGTGTGTGTGTGTGTGTGTGTGTGTGTGTGTGTGTGTGTGTGTGTGTGTGTGTGTGTGTGTGTGTGTGTGTGTGTGTGTGTGTGTGTGTGTGTGTGTGTGTGTGTGTGTGTGTGTGTGTGTGTGTTTGTCTGTGTGTGCATTTGTATGTGAGTGTGAGTGTTGCGTATGCATATGTATGTGCGTGTGTCTGTGTATCGGTATGTGTCTGTATGTATGTGTGTGTATTTGATTGATTGATTGAAAATTGTATTACATAACAGATTGCAGAATGGGTACAATACAGTACGGCTCAATACACACAATTGTTAAGGGGATGCAGACCAGAGA